>NC_134837.1:39144005-39459880 GCF_004210375.1 Tachypleus tridentatus | reverse complement strand
TTTAATACGTGCTGAATTAATATTTTTACTATCTCATGATTCACATTATCACCATGAACTAAATGTTATTATATACCTAACTATATCTTACTATGGTTTAATCAGATATATTACGTGGTGTTTTAATATACATTTTACTCAAAACTTAACATATTTATTCAGTATTTTAAGAATAATTACCACTGATGCTATTCCTAGTTTGCCCCTGCAGAAAATTTGCTTGTTTGTTTTAAATTTCGCGCAAAGCTACATGATGGCTATCTGCACTAACCGTCCCTAATTTAGTAGTTTAAGACTAGAAGGAAAACAGTTAGTCATCACCACACACCGCCAACTCTTGAGCTACTTTTTTACCAACGAACAGTGGGATTGATCGTAACAATATAACGCCCTCACGGCTGAAAGAGTGAGCATGTTTGGTATGACGGAGATTCGAACCCGTGATACTCAGATTACGAGTCGAGTGCCTTGTTTGTTTGTTTGTTTTTGAATTTCGCACAAAGCTACTCGAGGGCTATCTGTGCTAGCCGTCTCTAATTTTGCAGTGTAAGACCAGAGGGAAGGCAGCTAGTCATCACCACCCACCGCCAACTCTTGGGCTACTCTTTTACCAACGAATAGTGGGATTGACCGTCACATTATAACGCCCCCACGGCTGAAAGGGCGAGCATGTTTGATGCGACCGGGATGCGAACCCGCGACCCTCAGATTACGAGTCGCACGCTTTAACACGCGTCGAGTGCCTTAACCACCTGGTCATGCCGAGCATCCCTGAAGAAGATAGGTCCACCTTTCGAAAGCGCCCTGGTTATAGAGTTTCTATTTCATTTCTATCAAGACTTCTTGACCCCATACAAACCATCAATTTTTTTTTCAATTGTTATTACGCATTGCCTTATGGGTCTTTCCACAGAAAAGTATCAGAAACAAAACTAGATCAGCTTGTATTCACATAATGGATGTGAGTTATTTATTTTCTAACACACCTGCACAGCATTAAATGATTTTCATTTGATTATCACAGTATTGAATTCTGGTATTAATAGATATAATGCATCATCAGAACTGATGCCACAGATGTATTCAGTTCGACTACTTGTTCCTGAGCTATACCAGTCTAGAGGAATTCCTCCTTGGACAGGAACAAATAGAAAGAACAAAAATGGGCTTCAAATAGTGTTGGGTTGTATATTATTTGTATAGTGCTTTGAAACGTTTTTACTTACCACAAGAAACCAAAATTTACATAGGTATTACAAGATAAATTAGACCTCACATGGGTTTTTAGTATTTTAATCAAGTTTTAATACAGCTGTTAAATGTAACAAGATCCGATCAGAAATAGTAACTAAACAGGCTTTACGAAAATAAATTCCTGTTTACCACATACTTTATTAATTTCAGCAGTTGTTTCTATAAAAATAAAAAAAAATCCGAGTTAGATTTTAAACAAAGTACTACACTCCTTTTCGTCAGCTCTCAGCTGTTGCCATATTTACCAACACAACCATCGATTAAAGATATGTATTCATTGCACATTTCAACATTATGTTTTTTATGTATTCGAACATTTGAAGCCACGTGTTTATTTTAAATCACTTCTTTTCATAAGCCGTAAATCATAGCCTAAAGATAAGGTGTCAAACAACTCCACTCTCATTGTATTACATATAAATATATACATACCGTTCAAAAAAAATATCATTAAAAGTAAAAAGTTTCGTTTCTTACTTTTAAAAAGCCACTTTTGCCATCCATGATATCACCCAACAAACTGTCCTCTAACGTCAGTAGACAGTCAGCTTTTTCCTCCTTCGATTCTCCCCTGGATATTTTTCCTATGCCGTTCTTCAAATCTACAGCTAACAGGATAATAATTTATTGAGAAAAACAACAGTGAGTAAAGGTTTATGTAAGAATATTAACGTGTTTATTGTCTTATGAACAAAAACACAAAATATTATACAATTAATATTAAAGTTCGTTATACTATTCTTATCAACAGTAACATGAAATGTTTAATTACAAATTTAAGTTCAAGATAAACTTTCCTTCTCGATTTCTTCGTCTCCTCTGATCTTCACGGCTTTCTCTGGATGCTCGTAATACAAAATAGCTAAGCTAGGAATTAGGTTTGAAACCCTATTCACCTAAATAAGCACAACCACGTTAGCTACGAAGTAGCCTACAAATCTATTCAGAAGGCGTTTCGGCATAGCCAGGTGGTCAGAGCACTCGCGGGTTTGAATCCTTGTCACACCAAACATACTCACCCTTTCATTCGTGGGGGCATTATACTGTGACGGTCAATCCCACTATTCGCTAGTAAAAGAGTAGCTGCATTCCCTCTAGTTTTACACTGCTAAATTAGAGACGGCTAGCGCAGATAGCCCTCGTGTAGCTTAGTGCGAAATTCAAACAACAAAAACAAACAATCAACTATTCAGTAGATCTAAATCTTAAAATGGGGCTAAAGAAAAACAAACGTTTCTGAGCGCGGCTCTGGTTATCTCCCAAACTAATCTGGGGATTGTGAGATTTAAAACCAAAGCAGCTGCCAAGTTAGTTAATCACAAACTCGAAAATAATAGAAAACAACAACAACAACAGCAGTTTCCCTTTTGTCTACAATGTGAAAATACGACGCAATTAAAAACAACAACACGTGTTTGTGTAAACTTTGAATTAGGAACATTTCTCGTTGAATTATATTCTTTGAAAGAATTACATTTACCAATGTTGCTAATGTATCTGAGGTTCTTTCTTATAATTTATATGTATAATGTCCAGTCTTATGAGTTTAAAACAAACATAATGCTAGACTTACTCCATTGAGAGGTTAGTACCCCATCCTTTAAAATGTTCCACTGACATATGGCCTGAATTCTAGAGACAAACCCAGGATTTCTTCCAATAATGATAGAAAGGTTCAGAAATACGTAATCACTTTTGATATCTGTCCGTATGGGCTGGGAAATAAATACAGTTGTGAGAAATAATGAATAATTAAAAGTATCTGAACAAAATGAATCTTTTTTTTTTTTTGTTGTAGCTTAAGCGTATTTATTTATTTCATCATATGTATATATATATATATATATATAATGTGGTCTTAACATACATATACATATATATATATATATATATATACAGAAAAAATAGAAAACTAAAACTACGAATTCATAGTTAGGGTTCAGATATAGCCGTCCCTACTTTTAAATTAATGAATAAAAGGAGGGAAGACAGTTTGTTTTCTGTTGTTTGAATTTCGCGCATACTAAACAAGAGCTACTTGCACTAACCATTCCTAATTTAGCAGTGTTAGACTAGAGGGAAGGCAGCTAGTCATTATCACCCACCGCCAACTCTTGGGCTACTCTTTTACCAAAGAATAGTGAGATTGACTGTCACATTATAACGCCCCCACGGCTGAAAGGGCGATCATGTTTGGTGCAACGGGGATATAAGGCTGAAAGAGCGGAGGTTTTGTCGATCTAACATAATAATCAGTCTTTATGTTAAATAAAATTATAGTACGCTTGCAGTTGTGTATAAAAGAGTTCTTAAAAGCACCAGTATAAATTGTTTCAGTCACATATTAAGTCTTTGATAACAAGAACTGTTTTTATTTTTTAACTCTGTAATTTATTTCCAGAACACTAACTAACAGCATTCGTTAATGGTTACATATTGGACTTGTGATCCAAGGGTCTCGGATTTGTTTGTTTGTTTGTTTTTTTTAATTTCGCGCAAATCTACACGAAGGCCGTCTGCGCTAGCTGTCCCTAATTTGACAATGTAATTCTAGAAGGAAATCAAATTATCATCACCACTCACCGCCAACGCTTTAACTACTCTTTTACTATCGAATAGTGAGATTGATCGTGACGTTATAACACCCCCGCAGCTGAAAGGGCGAGCATGTTTAGGGCGGCGGAAATTCGCACCCGCGACCCTCACATTACTAGCCAAGCGCCTTAACCACCTGGTCATGCTGGGCCAGAGGGTCTCGGTTTCAAGACCTGGAGCTACCAGGGAAGTTCCAGAGCCGAGTGCGTTATGACTTATAAGAGTGGCAGTCATTTCTACTACTTGATCGAGAATAGTTCCTTCAGGCGATGGGTGCTGGATGGCTTCTCGATAGTTTGCAGTTTAAACTGAGAGACGGCTATGTCTGAAACACAGTGATGTGTGACTTGACGGTTTATTCCACTGTGTGCATAATATGACAAATAGTATTTGGTTACCTCCTGGTTGCTTAGTGCAAACTTACCTATCTAAATCAATAAAATTTGAAGTTCGATCCTTGTGGCAGACACAGTCCTTATATTCCATTAAGCAGCTGTGCACTCAGACAAACATACTCCATTAAAGAACTTACCACATCTTCTATAAGAAGCGGGGATAATAATATTAATTCCACAGCTTTCTCAGACCTCATAACGTCATTGCACAGTTCATTTAACTTCTGGGTGAGCATGATATTCCCTTTCAGCTTAAGTTTTCCTGTCATGTAAGCCTGTCATAAATAGTAAAGTTTGACACAAAACATTGTTTTTTTCTGGAATTTTAACGAAAAAAAAACACTTTAGACCATGAAAGGTAACAACTTAAAAATTACGTTTGTCTGGATAAAACCTTCATTAAATTTAACAACAATAACAATATTTCGTTAATGATATAGCTGATTAAATATCATATAAGCCTAAGTTATTTCTGTCACGACAAGACTGAATGATAAAGCGTCAGGTATTTTACTGGTGTCATAATAAATGAGTTTTAAACCTCTAACGTTAAGTAAGAAATATAAAACAATTGATTTTCATAACATCGAAAACGCAAACTGGTGGTGCTTTTCAAATGTGATTGCTTGTTTGTTTTTTCTTTGCAAGGCCACATCTAGCTATCTGCTGATTTCATCGAGGGGAATCGAACCCCTCGTTTTAGGTTTGTGAATCTGTACACTTATCGCTATACAGCGAAAGACCTTTTCTAATAACATGTTTTCTTTCTTAATATGTAAAGACGCTAAAATTTTGTTTTTTTCGAAATAATATTTAATATAAATCCTTCGGGAAAACATGATATAAAAATTTAATTACGTACAAGTGATTCCCATCTGGCAAATGAAACATTTTGTTGTTGTTGTTGTTGTTGTTGTATCAATTAATCTTCATTAAGAAACCAGTAAACTGAGAAAATTGATTGCACACACATATATATGTGAAATAATTAAAATAAATTAAATATCTATAAAAAATGTAAAGCAGATCCGGAAGGTTTATAGAGAAACATATTTTTAGGGGTTCACATCACTTTTTATGTCATTGATTTACCCAAACTCGATGATAATATTGAAAATGAAATGTAATTGTTATCGAAAATTATTCTAGACCAGGGGTCACCAAACTACGGCCCTCGAGGTCATTTTCTCCGGCCCGCCAGCAGCTAGCCGCTTAGAAATAAAAAGTGACATTTCATCAAATGTCCGACTGTCATAAATCACACCGAAGATCGCTTTAAGCTCTTTAAGCTGGCAAACACAAGACGTTATGATAAAAAAGAAACAAGGCCGTCACGTGCATTTTTAACTAACAGGAAAATTCTTCTTTCGTCCTTGCTGCTCGTTTATTCATATCGAGGCAGGCACGTATCTATGAAAGCATTAGGATTTCGAAAATAAGTACAGACTTAACTCTCGTCCTATCGACTCGTTTTGTAAATTCAGCGGCCTAGGGTTACCGCTTCAGTAAGCTCATTTCTCTTGGTAGTCAAGTTATGCGCTTTTCGTAACTCGTTCTTAGGTAAGTGTCACAGCAAACGTACGTTTCAATATATTTTGTTTGTGCGTTCTTGGACCAGTACAATACTTTTCTCACATCGTTCTGTGTTTTTCATTTTCAGATTCTGTTTAGTGTTTTTTCACCCATCGTTATGGCTGCTTTTAAAAGAAGAAAAGTGGACTCTGAGTGTTGTGCTTTCAATGAAGAATGGGGAGAAAAGTACTTCTTTGTGGAAACAAAAAACCAGAAAGCTACTTGTGTGATATGCACCGAAAGTGTTGCCGTTGTAAAAAGAGTACAATCTTCGGCGTCACTATGAAACAAAACATCTATCAACATATTTGAAATTTTCAGGAAAGTTCCATTCTGAGAAACTTGAATCCATGAAACGTGTTTTTGAATCTCAAAAGAATCTTTTCACGAGAATGTTTGCTGAAAATGAATCTGTCACTCGTACAAGTTACAAAATAGTGCATAGGATGGCAAAGCGAGGAAAACCTTTTACTAACGGCAACTTCATCAAAGAGCGTATGATGGAAACAGCAAATGAACTGTGTCCTGAAAAAGCCAATTTGTTTGAAAGTATCAGCCTTACAACAACTTCAGTTGTACAGAGAGCAGAAGAACTTGTAGAAAACATCGCATTACAGATACGTCAAAAAAATAGTCAAGTACGTCACAACTTCTCGTGTTCATTTGTGGAGTTAATTTGGACTTTCAGATCACGCAAGAGTTGGCATCAGTTTGCAGCATGCACGGAAGAAAAACTGGAGACGACATTTTCATGGAAGTGCATGAAACTTTGCAAGACTATAACCTTCAGTGGAATCAGCTTAGAGGTGTAACAGTTGATGGAGGAAAAAACATGGCTGGAGTAAAGAAGGGTCTCGTGGGGCTGATCAGGAAACAGTTGGAAGATCTTCAACTCCCAAGCGCTCTGTTCATACACTGCATCATACATCAGCAAGCACTCTGTGAAAAAGGCTTAGATATTTCTTGTGTACTGAAACCAGCCATTTCTGCAGTGAACTTCATTCGGGATCATGCACTTAATCATCACCAGTTCAAGGCGTTTCTTGAAGAAATTTATTCGGATTTCTGTGACTTGCCTTATCATACGGCGGTGAGGTGGCTCACCTGCGGTAAAGTCTTGTCTCGTTTTTATAAGCTGAGAAGAGAAATAGATATATTTCTTATCGAGAAATGTAGAGCCGATCCACTTCTGTCGGGTTCAACCTGGCTGTCAAAGTTGTCATTTTTGGTTGACGTCACATCCAAAAATGAATGAATTGAACTTGAAACTTCAGGGGAAGAATAACCTTGTTTGTGATCTCTATAGAATCATTAAAGGATTTCGGAGAAAGCTGTCATTGTTTGAAGCACATTTGGAAGGAAACCTCTCTAATTTTCAGTATTTCAATGAGTTTCATGCTGGAACCACAGAAGATGTCAACCTAGAGTTTCAGAAAAAAGGCTATTGGTGATTTAAATAAGCATTTTTAAATAGATTTTCAGATCTCAACAGAATCTAAAGTGGCATTCTTCTTTTTCAGAATCCTTTTGATTGTGTCATTGATGACGTGCCAGTGGAACTTCAGCTGGAGGTAATCGATTTGCAAGGAAATGACTTGTTGAAAGAAAAAACACAGAGAGGAGCAACTTACTGAATTTTACAGCTGCACACCTGAAGATGATTTTCCAAAGCTGAAGCACTTCGCATCTGGTATGGCATCAGTGTTCGGAACAACTTATGTCTGTGAACAAGCATTTTCAAATATGAAGTATGTGAAGTCGGTACATCGATCAAGGTTGACCGAAGAACATTTGAAAGCAATTCTAATAATTGGATGCAGCAATTCAAAACTGAACATTGAAAATATTTTGAAAGCCAAACGCCAATTTCATAAATCTCACTAACTTTTTGGGGGCTTAGTGAAATCCAGAAATGTGCTCACTATGTGTGATGTGACAATTGTTTTTGCTAATGTCACCTTCTTTGATAACCTTTTGGTAAATAAAAATGTTGGTTGTATTTCTGTTTGTTTTTTATTATATGTGTGTATTGCATGCTACTCCCACATGGCTAATGTGTCATCCTAAACGTAGTGTTAAATCTTTTACAGAAAGCTTTCGTTCTAGTTTATGAGTATTGAACATAATGATCATGCGGCCCACGCTTCTCATTCCCCAAGTAATCTGTCCCCCCTGTGAAAAAAGTTTGGTAACCCCTGTTCTAGACAAAATTTTAGAAGGAATTATAAGTTTCTATAATGGAAATTTATGACAATGGTTACAAAATTCTGATACTAATTTTACACCACAAAAAATTTAATCAATTTTACTATAACAATGTGTTATGATTTTCGACTAAATATGAATGACAAACAAACACCTAGAGATCTGGAATGTTGAAGTATTTCGAGTCACTCATCACGATACAACACTAAGTGCTATATTTCTTTAAAAAAATTTCTGATCACTCATCATGATACAACATTATTACATTTCTTAAAACCATTTCAGATCACTCATCATGATATAACACTGTTACATTTCTTAAAATCATTTCAGATCACTCATCATGATATAACACTAACTGTTACATTTCTTAAAACCATTTCAGATTCTCAGTGTGATACAATACTAACCGCTACATTTCTTAAAGCTATTTAAAACCACTCATGATAATGATATAGCGCAATACAAACTGCTACATTTCTTTACTCATGGATTGTATTTAACGTTCAATTCACGAAACTGCATCTTAGATTTATTCTGTTTCATCTAGATCAGTGATTCCCAACCAGGGGTGCTCGCACCCCTTGTGGGTGCGAGACAGCGTTCCAGGGGTGCGAGATAACATTTCAGTTGTTTTTTTTTTGTTTACATTAAGAGTACTGTCCTATATGTTCAAAAATTTTGTTCGATTTTTATTTCATATTTTTCTTGTTACAGACGTAGCTTTTTACCTTGTTACGATAAACTATCGTTTCTACCGTCACCGGCGCAGACCGAAATCTTAATGTTCAACTGTAAACAAACAACACACGAAACGTAAACACTTGGGTGCACAGGCAGACTTGCGGATTGCTATCAGCAACAAAGTGCCACGCTTTGAAAAACTCGTAAGAAATAAACAGGAACAAAAGAGTCATTAAATTTAAATTGGCTTATGAACATTTGAACATTTCAAATTCAAAGAAATTTCATTTCATGCATGGATGAAAATTTATTTTTTTGTAGGCCATGTAGGGTTTATGCAACTTTTAGTTTGTTGTAATATTTTTTCTTTTCCAAATGTTTGGTTTTTGTTTACATATCATAAAAAACTAATTATAAAAATTTGTTTTGGCCACCTTCACCTTTATTCTTAAATCAATAATTACTGTTTTAGGGGTGCGGGGGCATAAAAAAGGTTGGGAACCATTGCTTAAATAGTCTAGATTCTTGAAAATACAGTTTTTAGAGCAATGAAAATATATACTATTTCAAATTATGTGTCTGCTACAAACATTACATAGGGTTTTAGATGTCACACCAGAGCAATAATTATTATTATATGAAACTATCTCAAACATCGCCAGAAATGGGATTTATCGACAGTGTCGAACCCTTCGGTTTGTGTTTACCCTTTGTGCGTTGAGTTTTCCCAATATCAGCAAAATGACGTCGTTATCATCAATCATAAGCTGACAACCATACTGTCCATTTTTGGGCGGTCCTTCGTAAAATTGTCCAAGTGGCCCACTTCTCAGATCCAGTGCTACGCATCAGAAATTAATATTGAAATTTATCAACAGAAACTGCTCTTAGTAAATAATTTTAAAAAAAAATCGTTTACATTAAATTTGGTTAGCAATCATAACTGACATAAATTTTTTCAATACTTTTATTAATTTATAAATATTTTTAAATATAGTTATTTAAATTACAATGGCTAAAAATTGGACTGAAATAATTTAACTGGTTTCTTCACGTAGACGGTAAAGAAAAGAAAATCAACACTGGAGTAATCCTACTTGATGTCATCAGAAAGTAAATTAAAATCTAAGAGCAGAGTTTCACAAACTGTGGTCTATGGCCCTCTGTAATTACCATTTACTGAAAGAGCAAGAAATAAAATAAAATGCAAAAACATTATAAAAATAATATAGTAATATATATATATATAAACACCTTTGTGAACCTGACGATGACCGAAGAAGGTCGAAACGTTGTTCGCTCTTCTATGTAAAATATTTTCTCAACCCAAACGAGCCGTTTTTGCATATAAATAAACAGAATTATTTCAATTCGTCGTGCGCCTGGCACCGTTACATGCCCAACCCCCCAAAAAAATAAATTTACACTGGGATTGACACGTATAAAATGGAAGTATAAAAATCAGATAAATATGGAACCAGATCCTTGTGTGCAACTGTCACTGAATTTTACCCTTAAAAAATTGTCAGTTGTCAGTCTGGTAACAAAAGGAGAAGTTTCACGTCAAAAGCTATAAAATCCTTCATAAACCAGAGGAAAGGTAACCAGTTTTCAATAAACATTGGCAACCATTTAAATATTCTTTACCAATGAATAGTGAGGGTGACTGTCACATTATAACGTCACCAAGGCTGAAAGGGTGAGCAAGTATAGTACCAGATATGCGAGTTAAGCAGCCTGACTACCAGGCCATTTCAAGTCCCATTTAACTTAATAAAGCATAAAAAAGTGAAATAAATACCAAAGTTTGATATACGTTTTAATGATTCCTAAACAGTCGTGTTTGGTATTTTAAACCTGAACAACGCCTTATGCCACGCCTATTGACTAAATGCCCAAGTCATAGATTCCTCTAGAGTGCTTGTAATACATCCTTAACTTAAGACTCCTGAACAGAGAAAAAAGGCAAATGGTCAGCAGCACTTTTGACCTATACAGTTTGCTTTTAACCAAATAACAAAATTAATTACAACACCCACAACGCTGTACATACATGTAGGAGCGTATTCAGTGGTGTATCTATGCTTGAACCTTGGATTCTTTATCTACAGAACGGTCTCCAAAAACACTCCTATTAAATTAACAAAATATTTTGGTAAGCTTGAATTTATGTTTAAACGCATTCCCATAGAAACGTGATGTTTAATTGTAAAATCCACCTAGGTTTAAACCTACAATGAAAAGAAATATAAATTGATTTAAATTAAAAGCTATTCAACCATTTTTATCTCACGTTATTGAAGTGACTTATTGCTCTTCAAACTATGATGAAATTGGACAATGACTAACAATGTCCACACGAGTGTAACAACTACAACAGATGTTCGTTTTCAATTCATTATTCAGTACCAACTGAATGAAGTTCATCCCAGAGTAAAAATTGTTTTTTTTTTCATTCAATGCGGATATGAATAGATCCTAATATACTTGACAGTTGAAGTCACCAAATAACCACCAACAAAGTACTTCTGTTTGCATGTACGTCATTATCCACCATTCATAAAGTAGTATGCTAATTTGTTTTGAGGAATTTTGATAAAGGCGATACGAAGGTTGTTTGCACTAGCTCATAAAATTGGAAAAAATATTCGCTATTTGGCGTAGTTTCCATCTACGAAACGAAACACTTAACCTGCCAGTTTTATAACAGGAGAAAACAAACAGTTAAACATTTCGACATTTGAATAATTTAATGCTGAATAAATATGTAGAGAAAGAGAGAGAGTTTTAATTGAATAATATCCGTGGTCTGACAAGCTTTATCCAGAACAGAATCAAATTACCAAATATGAAGTGTATATTATATTGAATTTAGTTATGTATCTCAGATAACCAAATAAAGAAAGCTAAAAGCTTATCTCGGCTCTTGACCATGCCTCCAGTGGCACAACAGTATATCTGCGGACTTACAAGAGCTAGACAGTTAAAGTTCTTTAAAACAGGATGGCCTAGCTACGGGATGGCGACTATAGCTTCAGAGATTATTAAAAAACACTAGCCAGTCCTCCAAAATGTCTTTAAATCATTAAATGAACAAGTAGAAGATATGTGTGTAACATATATATAAGGATTAGATACAAAATATGTTGTGCTATCATGCCGTAAGCCATTGGACTCGAGTTTATCAAATTTTACCACCTCAACAAATTCCCATCTCAGATAGATGCATTTAAGAGGTTTTCATCATAAGATTTCTAGCAACATAAATGAAGGCCTAAATAAGTTTTCAAAAACTTGGCTTTAATTAGGAATACTGCAAATAGTTTTCCGAGGCTAAAACGGGTAATCGTCGAGACAAAATCGACATGACAGAGTCCGCTCCCCACTTTATAGGGGTTTGTAGTTTTATGGTAATGCTTTGTTCAGGTGTGGTTAAGTTAAACACTCTTTGCAGAGGTATCGGCTAAGTACAAAGTACCAATATCCAAACATTGAGAAAAACTGTACACAAGTCTATCTCATGTAAAACTAGTGGTAAAAGGCCACTAGTTCACGCCTTCTGTTCTCGTCAAGTGAAAAACCTTTGTCTCGGTCACTGAAACTAGTTTTCTTGCATACAAATAAGATGAGTCCAAACGCAATGGAAAATCATTCATGAAAGAGAAAGAAGTTAGCAGCAACAATAGGATGGCAAAAATGAGAAGCTCATAACTTGCTCAAACTCTGAAAACAATAGAAGAGATTCAGAAGGTACAAGTGAAAGTTTGGAATAGACTACTACCACAAAAGAAGCAAATATAAAGAATGAGATTAGGGCGTGTTAACAGAAGATCTAGAAATCAACAACTTCACTAAAGAAATTTACATATCACTGTCAGACAAAATGTTCAGAAATCACTACTAAAGACATCAAATACGAGCGCAAGGAATATGTCCAAGAAGAGACGATGTCGCCATAAAAGTGACCTAGTCACTACACGTTAACACAACGTTTGTCTTTTAATAATACTTTTATTTTTAAACTGAAAAAAAACCCAAAGATTTAACAGAAAAGTAAGGCAAGTTTGTAGGCATAATGTTGGCATACTCTTACTAGAACAAAGACATTTTCACAAAGATATAAACAGTTTTAAAGACATGTTTATTTACCACTAATAATGGAACCTTGAATACCCACAGAAATCTGGTATTGGTTTTGTTGAATTAGCCGATACTAATTCCGAAGTGAA
The DNA here is from genome assembly GCF_004210375.1 of Tachypleus tridentatus. Classification (NCBI taxonomy): domain Eukaryota; kingdom Metazoa; phylum Arthropoda; class Merostomata; order Xiphosura; family Limulidae; genus Tachypleus; species Tachypleus tridentatus. The sequence continues at coordinate 39,446,946 of NC_134837.1, read as the reverse complement.
GCAGCAGATGGAAGGTAACTGGCCCATAGCACCCATTACCAGTTCTTAGGCTATTCTTTACCAACGAATGATGGAAATGAATATCACATTATAGGCCCACACGACCATAAGCACGTTCGGTAACAAGTTTCAATCCCACGATCTGCAGATTTTCAGAGAGCTCACGCACAAAAAGTTTTCTTTAGCATAATAATATTGAAGGAATAAATATCAAGTCTGTACAGGAAAACAAAAACTATTGTGTCCTGTTTATGTCCCATAAATCTGTAACTGTATACAAAATACTTTATCTTGTGGAATGAAATGCGTTATCATTGAAGAAATTTGCATATAAAGAAACTGAAATCAACTAAAAGAATAAAACACAAATATTTAAACTGTATTTTAATTAACTCGGAAAATTAGTTAATGCATGTCATGTAAACTGAACACTTAAAGCTTTTCACTTGCATAACTATCAATATATCAGTTTATTGATTCTAAAGTAGCCAGTGTTATCCTTTAAAAAACAAAACGGTACTGGAATATGGTTTCTTTTTATTCAGACAGAATAAAGTTATGAACATAGAACTATCAATAAATCAATTATTTAAGATAAATTGTATCAAATATTTATATCAATTGAGAAAAGGATTGTATAAAAGATGCAACAGGTGACAATAACGTGTATATTGGAAACGACCAAATTTGTTTCGCTAGTTAGTAGAACTGTTAACATGGATTACTAGCAAGATGTTTCTCGCTGGTATAGCGGCAAGTCTACGGATTTACAACGCTAAAATCAGGAGTTCGTTTCCCATCTGTGGACACAGCAGATAGCCTGATGTGGCTTTGCTATAAGAAAACACAAACACACTAACAAGAGTATACACAATAAAAGTCTTATGGTCCTCGTTTACATTACCTATTAGGCCCAGCATGGCCTGGTGGTTAGGGCACTCGACTCGTAATCTGAGGGTATTGAGTTTGAATCCCCATTACACCAAACTTGCTCGCCCTTTCAGCAGTGAGAGCGTTATAATATGACAGTCAATCCTACCATTCGTTGGTAAAAGAGTACCTCAAGAGTTAGCGATGAGTGGCGAAGACTAGCTGTCTTCTTTTTAGTTTCACACTGCTAAATTTGGAACGACTAGCGAGTTAGCCCTCGTGTAGCTTTAAGCGAAATTTTAAAAAAGTACTTACTTTCATGTTGAGATATTTTATATTTGAAGCTCAATAAACTATTCATTTATTTCATTCATTTATTTACGATAAACAAATACAATGTTCGAATATATTTCATTGAAGCCGGGCTGTGAATTTCAAAGTTTTTTATTTCATCTGTGATGCAATTGAACGGGCACCCTCAGCTAAGAAGAGTTGTAAAAGTGACAGTCAAATACCTTACGTTTGATCAGTAGTTAAAGATTAGGAACAGCTTACCTGAACTCTTTTAGCACTCTGACCTGAACATTTGGCCCACGTGTTGCATGGTGTGCTGTCCAAGTATAGTTTGTGTAATCTTAGAAACTCCGCATCATAAAATAACGTTCTCTAAGTCCAGTTCGCAGTTATTAGTATAATTTCTTTGCACAGCCTTGTTCGTGAAATATTTTCTGGATAAATGTGGGCAATATGATATTTTGCAATTGTAATAAAGTATCTTCTTTACTATGCTTTAACGACTGCCTTTGAATACTGTGTATTTATCTTAAGATACATCAATCATCAACCGTTAACTGAAATTTCACTGTACATTTTGTAATTGTACTGTGGGTAACAAAACTTAAAGAAGCATTACAATGAAAACTAACCGTTGAAGTTGTTTTCTCAACTGTGAATCTTGAGTTCAGTCAAACCAACAGTCACAACAAAATATTCAATATTCTATCAGATCTTTGTCTGATGTTCAAAATATGAATAGAAATTGTCTAGCAATCAGTCTCGCCTTGTTTTTGTTGTGTTTTTAAAGCAAAATCTTAGGTGTCGAAAGGAATCTATCCTGGAATATAAGTTATTTATTTTCCACTTACTCCATTCTTTAGCAATCTTTCCTTTCTTAGTAATCTTCAAATAAAATATTTCTTTCATTTTATCACAAAGATCGTGTTCTCTTTGTAGAACTATATTAAACGCATTGACAATCAGCTCAGTTTTCAGGCCAAGTAAAGGCTAGAAAGAAAAGAAAAAAAATTACTAATTAGCCATCTCACGATGACGAAATATTTGAAGTTTGCATTTTAAAACAGCATAACTTTAATATAGTTTATCAGCTTTCATATTTAGTTTGTGTAATATTTGATGTTTGTCTACTATACCTTGCCGGAATATGATGTGTTGTCATTTGAGCGTTTTGTTTCGGGTATTTCATTTTCCCATAATTCCCGGAGAATTTGTATAGCTTGCACGTCGCTGAAAATTTTACGTTGTCCAGGTGTGAAGGCCTAAAAGTAAAAAAATGCAAGTGATTTTCCATGAATGTTATTTTATAGCCAACTTTAATGAAACAGGATCCAAAATGGTTATAATTTATTATTGCGCCTTTTTTGTATAAAATACTGGTGTTTCCGTACGCAGTTCTAATCATCTCTATAATTTTAAATATATTCGATCTTAGTAAAATAACTTCTCTATAATAACGTATTTTCTTCAATATATTACACGATTTAATACATTTTTATTAACTTGGTTCTGTCGTAGCTGAAATAGCTATTAGTTATGCCCGTATATATTTATAACAGGATATATCTTTAGTCAGGTATATTCAAACAAATGTTCTATAGCTCCATGCAGTTACTGAGTGTAATTAATTAATTCCGTACTTCTTTATCGGATATTGAAAGGTCATAAAAATATACTAATCCTTTTCAACAGGTTAAGGTTACGCACAACCACTTAAGTTTCGAGCTGCCTTGTACATGTTTTTTAAAAGATATTCTATTCAAAGATGTGATTCATAAAGCTATAAATATTGGGTTGGATGGTTTAGAATTGTATTCAAGCTATAGATAAAGTACCTGATATATATCATGGAACACTGCACTAAAACTTTGGACTCAATATAAAAAAGAGGTATTTCCACAATCTCTTGTTTAGCTCTCACGTTTCTGGGCTTCTTCAGTTCCTGTTTTTACCCTTAACAGTCAAACAATGGTCACACAGAATACAAATTCTGCCATAAACACTGTGATGTAAATAATGAATTTTATGCTTCGAATTTCACTTATGTTTAGTTATTTTCTCCTTCTGTTCATATTCCATTTATTATTCACCTAATGGTCCCAAACCTCTGTGGAAACTCGTAACATTCTCATAGATACTTGAGTACTTGTACACCACAGACCTACGTTATCACTAACAGTTTGAAAGGCTAATGATTTTCATTTTTAAACTCACCTTTAATAAATAATTATTCCCTGAAACCATAATGATGTTTGTAAAATAATAAAAATATTTTTTTCTCTTTTCCTGAGTACTTTAGTTTATGTTTTCAACAATAATTACAAATGAAACCAACCTTTTTTCCATCAGTTTTTTCTGTTATGATTCTAACTAGCTCATCATCCTCTATGGTTACTGTATAATCAGCTACAACATCTATAGGTGGCCCTTTATACACGCTTCCCGTTCCATTCTTCAGATCTAAAGCTACAAAATTAAAGAATAGATGACTGAAAAAAAACACAAAAAACTCGATGATAAAGCTTCTGAAGTTATAAGGACAACAAAAAGATTACATCAAATCACAATTAATACAAGATGTATTCGTTTATTTGTTTGCTTTTAAGCACAAAGCCACGTCAAAGGTTATCTGTACTGCACCCACCACGGGTTATCAAAAACCTGTTTTTAACATCACATTTCAACTCTACAGTTAACCCACTAGGAAGCTACATGGGTGTTAAAAACGTTAATGAATATCTTTCGTTTAAAATTCCCTGGTATCATACTATGGCTATACATTACGGAAATAATTATTTAGTTAGAAGAGGGCAGGACCGGCTTCGTGGTTTGCTAGCCGGAGCGTGAATCTGAGGATCCATTGTCAGCTCTCTGTTGCTCTACGCTTTAACTCCGTGGATGTGTTAGAAGAGCGACAGTCAAATTCGATTATAATATCCCAAGAGTTGGAAATGGACGTTCTTGGCTGGTTGCTTTCCCTTTAGTTTATCTGTTCAAAAATAGAGACAAACAAACAACGCAAAACTTAATTATACACAGGGATGGACGAAAATAAGCCCCCCTCTTGAAAATTATGTTAAGTTTTATATATTTTATTAGATAACAGAAAAATATGTAAAACTATATGTTTTTAAAATTCAAATTCTGTTCAAATATGATCTCAAATCCTAACTTTAACACTGGTTTTCGTATATACATAAACTTTTCATGATTTTAGTTACATATTATCATAAAAAGTGGTGGGCATGTGCTGTAGTTTCTTAGATCTTTTCATTCCAATTAACCTACCCTGTACATTTTAGATTTCATGGCAAACTTTGCTTTCTTTCTTTTTATCACTAAATGCAAATGGCAGTTGCCTCAGATGTAATATTCTCAACTAGAAACAACCAGATAAATCCATTTGTTTTCCTTGTCATTTTATAAATAAAGGCCTTATACGTCCATTACGTGAATAAATAATTTGTTTGTTTAAAGTTAAGCACAAATCGATACAATGGACTATCTGTACTCTACCCACCATGGGTATGGAGACCTGGAATCTAGCTTTGTAAGTATGTAGACATGCCACTCTACCACTGGGAGGGGGCATACAAATAGTTAAACCTCAAATATTTCGCTACTGGCTACAAAGGAACGATTTTGTAGCGGCATGAATAACTGGGTTTTATATTATTTGATATTTTTAATATATATTTTGTATTGGTTTTAACCCGTGTTGAACAAACATGTTGTAAGTCTTGTTAGCTAAAGACGTTAGATCTTCACTTGGTCATTATTTGTTATGTTTTATTAGCATTTTCATTATCCTTTACACTTTCAATTTTTAACATTTTTTTCTTGCATCATGTTAAACTTATGACTCCTTCAGTCTATATTTCAATAGCCAAACACTTTGTATATTCAGCATACTCTGAAGTTATTTTATTAGTAAATAATACGGAACTTTTACAACTTTATGTAGTTACAGAACTACATTCCACTACTAGTACCATTATTTTTTTATTCACTTTCTGACAAAACCACTCAAGGTATTCGTCCCTAATTTTGAAATGATAGACTTCGCTTCGTTTCCTCTGTATTGGTATTTGGGTAGTGATGTTAAATACCCAGGAGGGTCAGGTGCACTAGACCTCTTCCTCCATCCCGAACGTTGATGGCGTCTATCGTTAAGGTTGGTTAATTAGTATAACATTGGGCCAGAGTATGGCACTGTACTCAGGCCTGTTTCAGGGTAATGTCCATGCATAGTCTCAAAATAATTTTTTTCTCTTTTTATATATATTTTTTTCTCTCTTTCTTTCTTTCTTCCCTGGATAAAATACTACTACTAGTAGTAGTAATAATAAAAAAATAAAAAATAAGAAAAATAGGGTAAATAATATAAAACTAGGTTTAAGTGTCTAGTGCATGGTGGCCAGCGTGTTTGATATTTCTTAAATATATGTTAAAAGGTGAGAGGTATTTAGGACTACTTTTATCATGTACGTAGTATCTGTCGAGATCACACATTAAGTTATTTTTATGCCAGTTCTTATTACAATACTTTAGATAATTTTGCAAGAGTCTTACAGATATTGTTTCGATGTTTGTATACTTGTACATGAATGTGGATGAAGTAATACGTGGTACTTTATAGGCCGAAGTTAAAACTGAATTTTGTATTCATTGCAGTTTCTGTAATTGTTTGGGTGCTATGTTTATCCAGGCAGGAGATGCGTATTCTATTATGGGTCTGATGTATGTTTTGTAGATTTTAATTATGTTGTCTGGTGATGTTCCTTGGTTTTTACCTGAAAGACTTCTTGCATAATTTGTTCTTTTCCAGATTCGTATCAGGATATTTTTTGTATGCTATAACCACGTTAATTTTGTATCATAAGTTAAACCGAAAAATTTAGAAGTAGCAGTCAGTAAAAGTGATCCATTCATGTACAGCTTGGGTGGATCTTTTTTCAGTTTATTTAGTCTGCTGAATAATATTACTTGGGTTTTCGAAATATTTATTTTTATTCTATATTTATGGCAGTATTCTTCTATATTATTTAGGACTGGTTGGAGGTTTGTTGCTGCTATTGAAGAAGTGGGGATACTTTTCCAGACTGCTACATCGTCAGCAAATTGCGATGCAAAACCTAAGTTTAGGTCCGACAGTGGCAAAAAACAACAAACCAAAACGCAAACTAACGTGGCAGGGGTTTAGTTTAGAGAGAGAGAAACTTGAAGAATTCTCTCTCCAACTGGGGTGTTCAGGAACGTTGTGGTTCCTCTTCGTCCCCTCACGTGAGAAAGTGTTAAAATTTCCATGGGTTTTTCCTTCATTTTAATTTTGACATTTTTAGGGCGGAGTGGGATAAATGAGTGTGATAAGAAAGACGGGAGAACTGGACGAGGGCGGCATAAGTGAAGTGAGCCAGACCTAGGACGTAGTACAATGGCGGTTGGCGAGTTAATTTAAAATTAACTATGACTTGATAAACTATAACGGAATAAAAGAATTAACGACTCTTTTCAGGATCAAGAATGTGGCTGGGACCTAAAGATCCAATGCCAGAGATTTTGCTGTGAGGGGAAACGGGAGTACACCGAGAAAACCACTTTCACGGCCTGAGCGCCGAAAAATCTACCCAGACCGTGCCCGGAAGTAGCTGGGAAGAAACACAGGAATAAAAAGAAAAACAAAAGCAAAAGAAAAGCTGATGGACTGTGACGGTGGTATACATGGAAACTGCTAGCTGCGGTCTTGAAGATCAGGTAGTAACTTTGTCATGAACTTGTTTTCACACTTGAAGCCCATTGGCATATTACTCACATACATGATAAATAAGATAGGGCTAACTACCCCTCCCTGCGGGACTCCTTCCTCGGGTGAAAAGGACCCTGAGTGGGCTCCATTCACATCTACTTTGAACATTCTGTTTTCCATGAAGTTGGATAGCCAGAGAATAATTCCCTGGAGCAAAGCCATTTCAGGTAATCTGTGATATAATCCGTTATGCCACACTGTGTCAAATGCTTTCTCAATGTCGAGAAAGCAAGCTACAGTGCATTCATTTTTATTGAAGCTGTATGTAATTGATTCTATTAGTCTAATTGGGTGGTCTGTAGTTTGTCTGTATTTTCTAAATCCGTTTTGAATTTCGGGTAATTTTGTTTGTTTGTTTTTGAATTTTGCACAAAGCTACCCGAGGGCTATCTGTGTTAGCCGTCCCTAATTCAGCAGTGTAAGACTAGAGGGAAGGCAGCTAGTCATCACCACCCACCGCCAACTCTTGGGCTACTCTTTTACCAACGAATAGTGGGATTGACCGCCCCCACGGCTGAAAGGGCGAGCATGTTTGGCGCGACGGGGATGCGAACCCGCCACCCTCAGATTACGATTCGCACGCCTTAACACGCTTGACCATGGGTAATTTTGAGTTTACTTCTAAGTATATGGATAGACGATTACTAATTATTATTCTTTTTTAAAAAAAACGATACAACTGGTTAGGCTAATTGGGCGGTAGTTGTTCACTGGCTTTCCTTCTTTCTGGAACATTAATATTATTGCTTCCTTCCAAGAAACGGGGATATATCCAGCTAATAATGATAGGTTAAATTAGGCTGTTAGGTGTTCATATAATCTCTGAGTGCCGTGTTTTAGAAGGATAGCTTGGATACCATCTTCTCCAGGAGCTTTGTTTTTTATGTTTTTGATAGCAGTTTCTACTTCCGTTACTGTGATAAATGCCCGCCACAGTTACGTCAGTATTATTTTGCGTTCTTATGTTTACGATTACTGATTCTTTAGACGAAGGTAGTTTAAGTTCCTGAACTACAAGTTCAGAGTTGTACAATAATAAAATTCCTCGATTGGGATCTCTTTTATCCTTCCTGTCGTGTCTGATAATGGAGTATTCTTTTATTTTGAATCTATGGTAGTTATAGAGGGCAGTTTCACTAATTACAAAAACGTCTGGTTTTATGGAGTTCGTTATATTTTCAATCTCATGTTTCTTGTAAGCAATAGCACCCTGGATATTAGTAGTAGTATGTATGAATTTATCCATGGTTGACTGAGTTCATGATATATGTTAAAATTTGCGGTAGGTATTTTTGGATGTTTTTCAAAATTACTTTAATGATTATGTCTGTGATACTGTTTGCATTGTTTGGATTTGTATATTCTGCCATTATTTCAGAGAAGGTGAAAGTAATGGCATTTGTTAATGTGTTTTCTATATTCGTTGATGTGGTTTTATGTGTGTCTTGAGTTGGTTTGGGTGGATCTTCATTACTTGGTGATGGTTTTCCCTGCCTGTGTGAAGATTTCTTAACCACTGCAGCATACGAGTTTGTTTGTGTTTGTGTTTTCTGGTGCTTGAGTGGTAGTTAGTTTTGATGGTTCGTGAATTTTGTTTGTTTGTGGCTCGTTCGTGTTTGGATTTTTTATTTCGTATAAGTGTGTCTTAATGGATTTATATTTTTCGCATTCTTTATAGTTTGCCATATGTTTTCCCCACAATTGCAGCATTTTGGTTTGGGGTTTTGTTTGGTGCATTGTGAAATGTGATGATTTTCTCCACAGCCTACACAATGCGCAGTTGCTTGACATGCTGCTGCTACATGTCCAAACCTTTGGAAATTATTCGTTCCACAGAAACGTGTTTTATGTTTAGTTCATTTAATTAATCCTTAATATATTCTATGTCAATAGAGTAATGCAACCCCTGGATTACGAAAGATTTTGGTGTTGATCTAGCTCCAGACAAGTGTATTGTTATGTATCCTGTTTTGAAAGCATCTGAAGGCCATTCCTTCAATAATCTATTTAAGTCAGCAAGTTCCTGTCCTTGAACCAGGACCCCGCCGCAAGGCAAAAGCTTAATATTTGTAATACTATCCGTGGGTTTGCACCTGTATATTTCCTTTGCAAGTTGTGGCTGGTTAAAATTTCCGGGTATGCCTTGTATAATAATGGCGTTTTTAGGTAAGTTAATTGCGTTTTTTGTGTGTGTTTCTGGATTTACTGTTGTTTGTTTCACTTGTTTCTTCGGACTTCTAGTTTTCACTAGTGTGAAGCCTTCGTCGTCAGAACTAGCTCTTCTCGTTCTGATTTGGTGTTTGTTTCAATATCCAGGGTGGGTTTTTTTGTATTTAAACTACTAGTAGCAGGATTTTCATTATCTATCGACGTAGCTTTTACTGCACTGTTGACAGCCGTTGAAGTTATATTTTCTTTTTTTACTGGATCTAACATTAGAATCTTTCATTGGGGTGGTTTTAACTTTTAGTTTTTCTTTTGCAATGTGTAACAGTAATTTTAATTTTAAATTATCATCAATAATTTGACCACCTACACTAGACTTATTTTTTGTTACTGTCGAGCACGGACTTGGCCCTTTTATAGTCGACCCCATTTCATTAGTCACGGTATTTGACTGCTCCGGCATTCCAGCCGGTATGACTCGTAGCTTTTACGGCGAAGTGAAACGTGTAAGCCCGCGTATTTTCTTGTCTCGTTTAGTACTGGTATTGTAGCTGTGCCGCTGTCCAAGAGGTCTTATTCTCCTTATCGGCTGGTGTGTAGCCCAGGGAAAGCTGTAGCAATTTATAGGCACTCGAAAAACCGGTAAAAGTTAGTAGAACACGTAAAGCTTATGATCCTGAACAAGTACAACCTACTCGTCTCTCGCCAAACGCAGAATCTCCAAATGATAGACAAGAGGAATTGGCTTGGTTTGTTTCGAATTTTGCGCGAAGCTACATGATGGCTATCTGCGCTATCTGTCTCTAATTTTGCAGTGTAAGACTAGAGGGTAGGCAGCTAGTTATCGCCATTCATTGCCAACTCTTGGGCTACTATTTAACCAAAGAATAATGAAATTCACTGTCTCATTAAATCGCTCCTACGGCTGAAATAGCGAATATGTTTGGTAGGACGGGGATTCGTAGCGTTCTAACCATCTAGTCATGCTGGGCCAACTATAGCAGACATATTGTGGTTTAAAATCACCAGATGAAAGACGTCCCAGCCCGAAACGTTGTGTACAATAAAAATAATATGTTCACCAATTATCCTTTGTTAATGGCTTTGGGTATTGATGTTTATCTACCCAGGAGGGTCAGGTTTCGTTAACCTCTTTCTCCTTCCTTCAAATTTTGGTTCTACAACTGTCAAGTGTACTTATATATGGTACACGAGGGCCAGAGTAACTCAGGCCCCTTTCAGGGTAATGTCCATGTACAATCTACACATACACTTGGTGCAAATAAAACATTTCTCTTAGAGTACCATTGATTATTTGCACTTTCATCAGTTAGATATTAACTACAAAACGTTTACACAGAAAAACCCTTTCAATCTCTTGTAATTAATCTCTAAACTAATGTGGAGTCTAGTTAATAAATGGCCTTTTATTATTATTTTTATTTATTTATTTTTATTTAGAAAATATATATTCACTGGGGAAAGGTGCTTAGGTCTATCATCATCATGTAAACAATACCTGTCAAGTTCGTTTGCTAGTTCATTTTTTCTCCAATTTTTGTCAAAATAGTTTATTGTACTATGTAGAAGTCTATCTGCTATTGTTTCCATGTGTGCGTATTTATGGATAAATTAAGATGATGTTGTTCTAGGTACTATATAAGCTGTTGTAAGTAATGTAATTTGTATTGTTTGTAGTTTTGTTTGAAGTAGTTTTTTGCTTATATTTATCCATGCAGGGGCTGCATAATCAATAAGAGATCTAATGTATGTTTTATATATTTTAATTATGTTGTCTGCCGTAGCTCCACTGTTTTTGCCAGTTAGACTTCTAGCATAGTTTGTTCTTCGCCAAATTTTTGTTCTAATATTATTTATGTGGTTTACCCACATAAGTTTTGAGTCAAACGTAAGTCCTAAGAATTTTGCTGATGTAGCAGTCTGGAGTAGTTCTCCATTCATATAGATCTGTGGTTGTGCTCTTTTATGTTTAGTTAACTTACTGAATACTACTAGTTGTGTTTATTTTTATTCTATATTTTTGGCACTTATTCACTTATTCTATGTAATTGTGATTGTATGTTTGTGGCTGCTATTGCTGGTGTTGGTGCACTTTTCTAGATTGTTATACCGTCTTCGAACTGTGATGAGTATCCAGTATTTGGATCTTTTAGAGACATATTATTCACTATTATTATTCCTATGATGAATAGGATAGGGCTAACTACTCCTCCTTGAGGGACACCAGCTTCTGGAGTGAAACTCTCAGAGAAGGTCCCTTCAACATTTATTCTACATGATCTGTTTTCCAGAAAGTTTGACAGCCAGCGAATAGTTCTCCAAGGTAGTCCCATTTCTTGCATTCGAAACCAGAGACCGTTATGCCATACAGTGTCCAATGCCTTCTCAATACCGAGAAAGCAAGCGACAGTGCATTCTCGTTTATTAAAACTATCTACAATTGCTTCTGTTTATCTGACTAAGTGGCCTGTTGTTTGTCTGAATTTTCTGAAACCATTTTGTTCTTCTGGCAATTTTGACTTTGTCTCCAGGAGTGTGGAGAGTCTGTTACTGAATATTTTCTCTAGAATTTTGCTTACCCAGCTGGTCAGGCTGATTGGTCGGTAGCTATTTGGGTTATTGGCTGGCTTTCCTTCTTTATGGAACATTAATACATTTGCATGCTTCCAAAAAATCGGGATATAACCAGAATATAATAATAGATTTAAAATTGCTGTGAGATGTTCAAATAATTTCGGAGTGCCTTTTTTAAGAAGAGTGGCTAAGTATTTGCACGTACATAAGTTTGGTTTGGTTTGAATTTCGCGCAAAGCTACACAAGGGCTATCTGCGCTATCCGTTCCTAATTTAGCAGTGTAAGACTAAATGAAAGGCAGCTAGTCATCACCACCAACCTCCAACTCTTGGACTACACTTTTACCAACGAATAATGGATTTAGTGTCACATTATAACTCCCCACGGCTGAAAGGGCGAGAATGTTTGGTGATGTGCATAAGTAAACTATTCGTTGGTAAAAGAGTAGCCCAAGAGTTGGCGGTGGGTGGTGATGACTAGCTGCCTTTCCTCTTGTGTTACACTAGTAAATTAGGGATGGCTAGCGCAGATAGCCCTCGAGTAGTTTTGCGCGAAATTCAAACCAAAACTTTGGTCGAAAGCGCAAAATATTAATCACCTTTCATTTATATAGTTTTAATGCCTTTAAGATAGACACGTATAAATGTATTTAAATGTCTCGTTTATCTATTGTATATTGCATGGCCTTATAGCTGCCTTTATGTAGGTTATATACGATACATTTATTTACTTTTGCTCTTTGTATATCATGCTTTGTAACTGTACACTCTTATTCCACAAATTGCAAAATACCTTATTTAACACACACAGATTTATTTTTATACCACAATGTTTTTGCTAAATAGAACAATTTACGTTATTTTCCCACGTGTTTTGCTCCTTTCTCTAAATTTTTCCCACGACCTGTTACTTCATCAAGAAATGTAAAAAATAGCAAAGAAAATTTTAATCCACCTTAGAAAATTCATTAACCTACATTTTCTGTTTTATGGTGTTATATTTTAGATAACTGAATATTTAAGTTATTAGTCTTTAATCCATTAGTAATAGAGTCCGGAAGAACACCTATATACATTATTACGATTAATCCAATTTGGCTTGAGTAAAAACTACTATTTTCTAACTATTTGGGATATTTAACAAAATTTATTATTATTGCGAAATTTTCTTGCTCACTTTACCCTATTTTACACAGAAATTTGCTTACTCCAAGTAGCCGCCACCTGCTTATTCTTGAGAACGTTGAAATGGAGAATAGCGCCTACTGCAGATGGTAGGGCTTGTTTCAGGCTGACTCGTTTCGCCAGTTCGCTAAAGAATGCGTCACTTTGCAGCTAAAAAATAACAACAAAACCACGATTAAAATGGATTTTTATTTACATCATGAATCTTACTTTTTATTTTGACACATTTTAAAATGATGATTTATTCCAAACCACTTGTTCACGTTTGATGGTTCAAAATGCATCACAGAACGTAAATTTCTTTCTGTTTAATGATCCCTGCATCATGTTTCGACGCTGGATATTAAAATGCATCCTGAATAAACTGAATAAAAAACGTATAAACTTTATACGTGCTTATAAAGATTTCTAAGGCTTGAGACAGTCTTATTCTTTACTAAAACGAAGGTGAGAGGGATAAAAGTTATCAAGTATCAAGAGCACCTGATACCTCCACAACATAACTTTTGTCTGTCGTTAGGCATAGCGCTATCAGTACTGTACTCGCCTCGACTATAAACACCTATTTAAATGTTATAAGCCTTACCGACGATGGGACCTCAAGCATAGATACCTAATCACTAAACTCAGCGAACAAGAAAGGTGTGTATCCTAATGTTATTTTAGACACTTTTTAGTTCTGGTTTGTGAAAGCGTTTTTATTAAATTTATTTAAAACTGTTTAAGGCTTCTCTTTAAATAAATATGAAGAAATAAGCTAACTAAACTAGTATATAATAATGTTCTTAAGTTAACCAATGTTTGAGGCCAAAATTCTTCAAAACGAAATAAACCAAATTCGTTTCCACAACGCACTTTTTTTCTAAAACGTACTTGTTGAGTAAAATGACCTTTTTTCCATATTTGGAAATGTTGAATAAAATGTTATCTTTTGACTGTTCTTTGAAATAATTGAATGTCTGTATTTATGTTTTACATTCACCATGGGTGCGATTTAATAATTTCTTTTTTTTTTTTTTCAAAACCTTCGACAATGATGATGGTACCATTACACGATGTAAAAATTTGGTCTTTAACACTCCTACGAAAAGTGGGGCCTAGAGCAACTTGAAAGGTTATTAATATTAGGCTAATAATTTTGTATTTAAATGAAATTGCCATTTAAATCCATTAATGAATGGATTAACGAGATCCCCACTGTCCCTATCTACTATCTAGCGAAACCACAGCCAGGGGAACGGGCTTGGAGAAATCAGGACTAGAAACGTCTTTTCGTAGGAGTGTTAATTAGGTCACATTTCTTAGTTACCAATAATACATAAAAAATAAACACTAACGAGTTTCATACACAATATGTTTACTAATGTTGAAACAAATAGGAAGCATTTTTAGAAAATAAAATACATATAATCAGTTAAAAATAAGTTTCAAAACATCATAAATTTGAACATTTCTGCAAACAAGAAAAGAAAACAGTATAATCGCTAAATTATTGTACTGGGTTTCCAAGAAAGTTAGGCATACTTTAACATAAGTATTTACAAGGTACTAACCTTAACTTTTTTGTTTGTTCCATTGCTATCTTCTTCAACGGCACGGTTAGAGATCTCAGTGCGTGCCATATTTACTTTACTGTTCAGACGCTTGCTAAAACTACAAAAAAAAAAAAAGGCTTTAGTCTCATTGATATTTTTAACATTCTGTATAAAAAGAGATTGAAAGTTTATTTTCCATAACTAAAATGTCTCTGAGACGTATATAGTTAAATATAAATTTCACAAGGTCGATGAAGTTTATTGATTTAATGTTGTTAATCGAAATCTTGCAAGATAGGTATGCCTATACATCGGCAAAAAAAAAAAAAACACGATATTTTGGCAGTACACTGAAAGAACTGAAATTACACATCCTTCATTCTCTTAGTTTCATTTTCATTGTCTTTAACAATTCAAGCTCTCTCCGCGTCACAAGAATAAGCTTGAGATCTTATACAGTTAAATTTCTAGGTTCTATCCCTGCGACAGGAACAACTCTGGTCGTTTGCTGAACTTTGTGCTTGAAAAAACAAACAAATTATCTGTTCCATTGGACTTACTAAGTTAGGTATTTTTCACTCAATGAAATGTCATGAAGTGTTGTATAAAAATACATATGTTCGATTTTGCTGCACAACTTTAAAATTTATCCAGTGCTTAACGCTTGGAGGATGGTTTGTTTGTTTGTTTGTTTTTGAATTTCGTTCAAAGCTACACGAGTGCTATCTGGGCTAGCCGTCCCTAATTTAGCAGTGTAAGACTAGAGGGAAGACAGCTAGTCATCACCACCCACCGCCAACTCTTGGGCTACTCTTTCACCAACGAATAGTGGGATTGACCGTCACATTATAATGCCCCCACGGCTGGGAGGGCGAGCATGTTTGGTGTGACGGGGATTCGAACCCGCGACCCTCAGGTTACGAGTCGAACGCCTTAACCGACCTGGCCATACCGTGCCACGCTTGAAGGAATACGAACGTGCACAGTGAATTTGTAGCTTGTATGTTTCACAACAACCGTTGTTGAAAAGCAGAAGTTACAAAGTACAGGGTGATCGGTAACATTTATAAGATTTATTTCCTGGCCTATCTTCATATGAATTGTAAGGTTTGAGGTACGAACTTAATTAAAGCTATATCAGGCTCGGCATGGCCAGGTGGGTTAAGGCGTTCGACTCATAATCTGAAAGTCTCGGGTTCGAATCCCGGTCGCACCAAACATGCTCGCCCTTTCAGCCGTAAGGGGCGTTATAATGTTACGGTCAATCCCACAATTCATTGGTAAAAGAGTTGCCCAAGAAATAAAATAAGGCTTCAATATGTTTGATATGTAACCCTTATTTTAAATAATATAGCTTTATACTTTGTTTGTTTGTCTTTGACTTTCGCACAAAGCTACTCGAGGGCTATCTGCGCTAGCCGTCCTTAATTTAGCAGTGTAAGACTAGAGGGAAGGCAGCTAGTCATCACCACCCACCGCCAACTCTTGGGCTACTCTTTTACCAACGAATAGTGGGATTGACCGTCACATTATAACGCCCCCACGGCTGGGAGGGCGAGCATATTTGGCGCGACTCGGGCGCGAACCCGCGACCTTCAGATTACGAAGCACACGCCTTAACGCACTAGGCCATGCCAGGCCCTCGACGTATACACGAACCTGTTTATTGTTAAACAAAAGGCTACATGATAGGCTATCTATGCTCTTCTCACCATAGGTTTAAAACCCAGTTCGGCCAATGTGTGTAAGATGTTGCAAGTCCTAATGGATTGCAAAGGACCTTCAAAGAACACTGTTCTCATTGTTAAAATGAATAACAAGACATTAATTAGAATGCCCATAAGAAAAAATCTATTCACTTTCTGTTCTTTCAGATGAGAGTCTGTTAATATTTTAAACCAAACTGCTATAATCCTTTAAAGTAATGAGCTTCTGTTTCATTCATTAGATGGTTTGTCGTACTTTAAGGTAAAATGGTCGTCTTTACGAGCACGTAATTAACAGGGGATTTGATTAACAAATAAGGAGAGTGATCTGTAGTATGAAATGTAAAATAAAGAATATAGATAAACTTGAAAAAATCAGCAAAATGTTTACAAATCAGTGTGTGTGTTGTTCGTATAGCAAAGCCACAAAGGCCACCGAGGGGAATCAAACCTCTTATTTTAGCGTTGTAAATCCGTAGACATACCGCTGTACTAGCGGGGGGTATTTACAAATCACATAAGTGTTTTGTGACAAGAATGTGTTCTACAAAAAACAATATTCCTGAACACACTAAACCTTCTAATTTGTAATGCATGAAATGTTAAAAAATATTTGGTAATGTATTAAAAAATTATCCTAACAATCATGTACAGTCCACGAAGCAAAGTGGTATAAGTGGAAAACACAACAAAATCTCTCTAAGAAGGTGAATGTCTGCATTTAGAGACAATAAACTGTACAGAAAACTTATTAATACAGAAGTTGGTGCGTGCCTACTTGGACGAAATAACACTACTTTCCACTACACGTTGATTTTGAGGCAAGTCTTTATTTGATGATCTCCTAATAGAAATAGGCCAAATAAAGTGCGCCTGAATTCAAAGGTAAATTCACTTTCTTTGTATAGTCGACAACACTACTTCGTGACTCTCTTCGTTCATAGTCAGCTGTTATATCTAGCAATGCCATAACTGGCCAGCAAAGATTATTAGAGTGCCCGTCCTTTTACCGCGATGTTACATATTTCTATAATATCCATCGGGACAGAGGAAATGCCCCTTATTATGAGAGAAAAACAAAACAAAACGAAGTGACGAGAACAAATCTTAAAGGCCCGGCATGGTAAAAGAGTAGTACAAAAGTACTACAAAAGGCTAGCACAGATAGCCCTCGAGTTGCTTTGTGCGAAATATGAAAACAAACAAACAAGTATACGTCGGCAAAATTAGTGTGACAGTATCAAGCCTTAGGTATTTTTAATGAGACGAGAGTAACTCGTGTGATAACCTCTTGGCCTCTACTTGTGCTTTTAAACATCGTCTTATGTTATATTTTCTTGTTTTATCACAGATGCTAGCATCTAACCTACAGGTTCAGAATTAGTTCGTGACTTTATATAGGAAACCTACACAAAATTTTCACTTACCTTACTAACTAGGGTTAACTGTATATACTTGTTTTCCGAGCTTCGTAGGTGCGCAGTTGTATAGCAGTTCTGAAGGTAAACAAGCTTAATAACCTATTATAACATTATGGAATAAAAGAAAAATAACGATAAACGAAACTAGTATTTGGAGCCTGAGGGTAAATATATGTATAAACACTAGATACCTGTTTTTCAACAGCGCAGTTCTTCGAAAGCTTAGTTACCTTCGTTAATCACTTACAAACCGAATTTCCTATTTCCTCATATATGTGTTATGAGGACAGTGAGTTAGCATGATTTTAAGATGGCGCTTCTTATGTAATCACCAAATCAAAGGTAAGCCAGAATTTTGGACCGAACGTGGCTCAGTAGTTAGTGTTCTGTGGATTCGTCATTCATGTCCCATTATCAGCAAAAAAAAAAAAAAGCACTCCATACTTTGGTGCCTCGAGCATGTTATAAGGGTGACAGTCAAATCCCACTGTTCGGTCAGACAAGAGTAGCCAAAGAGTTGGCAGTGTATTCTGCTGATTAGCTTCCTTCCCGCTTTGAGTAACTCTCCGCGAATAACCAACAAATAATAAACAATCCAAATGTGTAGCATATTTTTAAATATTTTAGTGATCGAATGGAAGTTTTGGTCAAGTATTTTCATTAAGGACTAAACGACTGCTGTGTCGGCAGACATGGTAATATTAGTGTGTACGAAGCTAAGTATTTTTAAAATATGTCAATAGGGATTTTTTAACAAATTGATAGGGCACGGTCCAGTACTCAGCGTGCCGGAATTGTGAATCCAAGGATTTTATTGGTTTGTCAACCATTATCATACAAATGCACTCCATATTTTGGAGCTGTAGTACGAGCGACAGCCGAATTCCACAAAACATGAATAGCCCCAAACATTGTCAGTTGGTACAACTGACTGGTTGTTTTCCATCCAGTCATTCAGTTTCAAATTGTCCCAAATTACATGGTATAACTTTGCGCGAAATATTAACAAAAAAATCAATAACACAGAATTTAAAAACACCGTTCTGTCGGATAGTTATATCATTAACAAGTTGTTATTGATAAATTTAGATCAACAGAATAACACCATAAATGACTGCACATAAAGTGAAACTATCATGTAATTTAGGGTAAACAGACAGGACTGTGTTTTTGGAGGGGTGTTTTTGACAAAGAAGTAGCGCTTCTTTAATTTTGTTTTCGCTTTTTATATTATTTTTTGCTCTCGAAAAAGTTACATTTTTTTTCATTTTAAACAGCGTGAAATGCTCAACGATCAGTTTTGTTTTGTTTCATTTCGCGCAAAGCTACACGAGTGCTATCTGAGCTAGTTGTCCCTAATTTAACAGGAAAAGACTAGTGAGAAGGTAGTTAGTCATCACCATTAACTCTTGGGCTACTCTTTTACCAACGAATAATGGGATTCACCGTGACATTATAGCACCCTCACAACTGAAAGGGATATCATCTTTGATGTGATGGGGATTCGAAAATGCGATCCTCAGATTACGACTCGAGTGCCCTAACCACCTGGCCATGCCGGGCCTCAGAAGGAAGAGACCATACACACAGTGAAATAATTTGACTTGCGTTATAAAGAAGTACTGGATAAAAGATACTAAAAACAGAAAATATGGCTATTTACAATTTTACTATGTCTATAGGTATCATATGAAATTCCCAAGAGAAAAACTATTTTCGTGACCAGAATTCGATCTCTAAATATTCTTTGTGCGAGTAACAGAAAGAGAAGATGTAACAACTGCTAAATTGTCAGACACATGGTTTAACCTCTTTCTTGTATAACCTTAAGTTTGTGGACTTTTTACAGTAAAAACCTTGTTTCGATATCAACTGTAGACAGGGTCCGGCATGGCCAGGTGGTTAAGACGCTCGACTCATAATCTGAGCATCGTGGTTTCGAATCCCCGTCACACCAGACATGCTCGTCCTTTCAGCCGTGGGGGCGTTATAAAGTTACAGTCAGTCCCACTATTCGTTGGTAAAAGAGTAGCCTAAGAGTAGGCGGTGGGTAGTGATGACTAGCTGCCTTCCCTCTAGTTTTACACTGCAAAATTAGGGATGACTAGCGCAGATAGCCCTCGTGTAGCTTTGAACGAAATTCAAAAACCAACAAACAAAACGCAGAGAGCTCATTGGTAGCTTTGAGTTTAAACAACAAACAATTTTTTTTATATCAAGATGAAAAACACGATACGGAAGTAGTTTTTACTTTAATCTGTTACTTTAA
The DNA here is from genome assembly GCF_004210375.1 of Tachypleus tridentatus. Classification (NCBI taxonomy): domain Eukaryota; kingdom Metazoa; phylum Arthropoda; class Merostomata; order Xiphosura; family Limulidae; genus Tachypleus; species Tachypleus tridentatus. The sequence continues at coordinate 39,427,099 of NC_134837.1, read as the reverse complement.
CTACCTATTAATCTATTGTGAAAGCTCAGACAATAGGAATTTTAAATAAATAACATTCATAATTAACCCAGCTACTATAAATTATTATCAAATGTTTTAAACTATTCTAATGAATGATACTTGTTTGGATCTTCACAAAAAGTTATATTTGTATAGTGGCCCGTAACTCTGAACTGATAGACAAGAGGGAAGGCAATTAATCAAATGTTCCTACGTCCATCTCTTGGACTACTCTCGTCTGACCGAATAGCGGAATTTAGCCATCACTGTTATTGTTCACCATTGCACCCCATCAACGTGTGAAAAGAGATTTTTTTTTGTCAATGAAAGGCGAACCGTAATACCTCGATTTCACAGTCCAAGTACATTCGTCATTAAGCCACACTTGTTCTATGAGGTATATTTTGATAAGAACGTGTGAAGAGGCTCGTTTAGTCCATTAAAATTATCAAATAATATCATATTCGTGTGTAGTATTCTCAAACTTTTCTCCAAGTATGACGAGTAGGAAGCGCCAAATAACAGGCAATTCTGCACAAGTAAAATAGCAAAGTATCAAATGCTCTCTGACCTTAACTAAGTTTAATTTGCTAAAAAAACGTAACTAGAGAAACTTGTTTACCATTACATTCTTATTTTACATAAATAAAGCTCAAGGCAACATTTAGACAAGTACTTTTGTACTGTGTTAGCTACAAGGAAGTGAGGAAGGTGGAAAACTTTATTTGTGCTCTCTTAACTTTCGAGCTGTATCTACATCAAAACAATCTAAAGCTCGTGGAAATATGTAATATTCTCTAAATAAACTCTGGCTCAATTCTATATTTATTTTGTAGCTGTTGTAAAGTTAATGAAAATATACTGCTGTTCTTATTTCCAACCGAGAAAACACAGCATTATATACTTGTACCTCTTCTTTTCAGACACACGAGTCATCTGAGTGACGGAGGGTACTTTCACTGTCAAAAAAAAAAAAAAGATATATCCTTGGGCCATCAACACCTTCTGCTATTTATATCTCATGCGACAGTAATGTTTCCCATGAGAAATGTGATGCCTTTAGTAACTGAATCGGTTCGGTGGATAACTAAGACAAGACGAACTTGGTGTTTTTCTTGATTAGTGTTTCTCTTGTACAAGCTCTGATATAAGAAATAAACACATAAAGTATACTAAAATTTTGAATAAAATCATTTTGTAGCTAAGGCCATTGGAAACAGTATTCTCATGGACTACATGTCTCTTCTCCCATTTATTTTCAGGTTAATCTGGCTATATTTGAACTTCAAAAACATTTAACTCACACATCGATCAAGAAATTGTCATAATTTTCCCTCACTTCCTTAAAGGCACTTTTTCTAAAACACAGAAAAATAAAATCAAAAAAGACTTCATATAATACAAAAGATTGCGCAGTAAAATAAAAGATTAAAACTGAGTGAATGCAACTAAATGATAAAAAAACAATTTACCATTGCAGACAAACGGAATTCTTTCATAAAGGTCAGTATATAATATAAAACGGGCCCGGCGTAGCCAGGTGGGTTAAGGAGTGCGACTCGTAATCTGAGGGTCGCGGGTTCGCATCCTCGTTTCGCCAGACATGCTCGCCCTTTCAGCCGTGGGGCATTATAATGTGATGATCAATCCCACTATTCGTTGGTAAACGAGTAGCCCAAGAGTTAGCGGTGGGTAGTGATGACTAGCTGTCTTCCATTTAGTCTAACACTGCCATATTATGGACGGCGCAGATGGCTCTCGAGTAGCTTTGCGCGAAATTCGAAAACAAACAAACAAACAGTATAAAACAAAATAGGAATCCTCTAGCAACGAATATAACACGTTTTTATTAAAATACAAAACAAATCTTTTAAAACCATGACAGATAAACGTAATCTATTCTCACTGACTATCAAATCCAAACCATTTGACATAAATGAAAATATTATATAAAACGGCTATTTAAAAATAAAAGCAAAGTGTGTTTAAATTAAATACATACCCAAATATACAAGCAAATTATACATACAACATTAGTCTATTTAATTACGTACACTACCGAAGTAATTAATAAATTCACTAAATAAATAAAAGTACATTAAAATGCATGTTTACACAGTTTACAGGAAATGGAAAATTACTTATCAGTAGATCTCCGACACCAGATACTTTACAGTTGTTATATTTTAGAAACTTATTTTTGTTGTAAAACATTATATTAGTCTGCCATATGTTACGACACTTCATTCATAGTCTGGTACCTTATGTGTTTTCCAAAAGTAGCGGAGAAAATAATAATATTATTTCAACCACACTATATTCATTATAGTCGACAAGGAGTCTTGCTTAATCCGAAGTTTTTCAGGCTGGCTACGATGATGACTGCAGGAAGTAGATTATTAATGGTGGTCATTTGCTTGTAATGTGCCTCGATCAACATTCCAACACTTGTATCCTCTCTTAATTTAGGATTCTATCAGTATAAAAGCCTTTCTCTGTTGAGAATGGTGGTGGTCTTCTTGAAGGTGAAGACACAGGAAGTGATATATTATTTCGATATGGCAATCCCTAAAATCCCCTAATATATGTGCTGTTAGTTCTCCAGTTTTAAGATTAGAATTATTTTCAGTTTTACTAGCTTTACAGGTGGAGTGGTGAAGAGGCTTGAGTTGGTTGGAATTTTAATCCACAACGGCAATGTGGGGAACAGTTCTTCTACAGTCTTGGTTGGTGACTCCAAGAACTTAAGATTTAGCTCAGTGGAGCCTTGGTCAGATCTTTCATTAATAGGTTCTATCAATGCGAAAGTTAAAGCAGCCTGAGGGGTCTTTAGCACCACTCCATGTATGGGAAGATTCTCAAAATCACAGAATAATATACTCATGGTATACTTGTCCTCCTTGGTTTAAGGCAGCTTTTTAAAGTTTATTAGTAGCCCAAGCAGAGGGATCAATAACTCACTAGTTGAAATTATGTAATTAGAAAGGTCAAGAATCTGGTCTTGTACATTAAGGACCAGTATTCAAAGGGTGGTCAAAACTATAGTTTAAAGTAATAACAGACCATTTACAATGTTCTCCTGTCTAAAAATATTTCCTTTTGGAGCAGACTATTAACAGGGATCAAGTTACATTTCTACAGGATTGCATCTACTCATGAATAAATTGTCTGAAAACAATGTGTTCCTTACACCTATGGACTTTACGATCCTCTCAGACTTGGCCATCATTCAGTCAGACTTCACCAGGTCTTATGCTTGGCCATCATTCAGCTCTGCTCTCCTGTTACCATTGCCTTGGCAACAGACGTTAGTTATCCCATAACTCATTCAATTTCTTTCCTGCCACCTAGATGTTAAAGAAAACAAAACCCGTATCCATTAGGAAAGAAATTAAGGTGAGAGTATATACTGTGATACGTACGCAAGTAACCAGATATAGATTTACCTGTGTGTAGATATTTGAATTTTCTGACCATTGACATTCTTTAACATTGACATTTTTTTTTTCTTTGAATCCTATCAGCTACAGGTAAGCCTAATTATGAATAAGCTCATAGCAATACTACATGGGTCATACTGTGATATATTAATGTAAAACCAAGTTAAACTTCAAATGATGGAATAGGCCTGCTTAATTACAGGTGGTTGGGTCAAGGTATTCATTAAGCAATAATGTTAAGTGTCTGAATAACTGGGTCATGATGTTGAAAGTAATGCTGAGACTGGATACAAAGTGAAATACAAAACGAACAGTCTTTATTACAACAAATGTAAAACACAAACACAGCGTGTACATTTGTTTTATGAAATGACAGACACTTTCTACTGAATTCTCTCTTCCAAGAAATTCAACGTTTCTCAATTCTAAAGAAACTTTGAATTTATCCATAGCAACTAGTGGTACTCATATGATTAGTAATTCTCATTTTAATATAGGTGAGACCATAATGAAAAACACCACTGTTGACACATTTGCATAATATGCAGTATTGGGACAATATTTTTTTCAGATAGAACAGGAATTATTCACTCAAGAACAATAAAGAAACAAAGACAGCTAGAATTAAACCATCTTAATGGCGTTTTCAGCCGCATCAAGGGGTGAGCTACTGCTGGTAGATGAGCTTTGCCAACATGAGCCATTCTACCACAAACCTTTCGGCCTAAGGAGTAAAGCACGTACCCTCATGAAGAAAAGTAATTTACAGCCAAGTAAAGAGTCATAGGTAAGAGGATCTTAACGAATGATGACCACCAACAGGAGGTCTATCATCATTATATAATACAACAAGTCTTAATGGGGCTCTTAGATCTTGCCAAGTCAATGGAACCACATCATAATGGACTGTTAAGTATAGAAGAACGTGAGTTCATGCTGGAGGCAGGAAAGATCTCTCCTCCAGTAGGAGAGAGAGAGAAATCAAAAACAAATTGGGCCATTGCCTGTGTTATTTCAGACAGGCTACTGTATGGAATGAGCACTCTTGGAGAATAATTAGGTCTGTGCCTGAAACTGAATCTTTATGGTTCAGGACTTGATTTAATCAAGTAGTCAATGAGAAGGAGTAACTTCACAGCTGCAATGATCAGCCGAGATGCTTATGTCAAACACGTGATTTCTTGGTTCAGATAACAAGCTAGTGATTAAGATATTTGCTGATATGCACAATCAGTGACTAAACGTAAGTGGTGATTCAAGCTACCGAGAAATGCTTAACTCGTCAAGTAATTTTTTTCTGGGTTATCTTGTTAGGAGAGTCAGTTAATCATACTACCAACAAAGTAAATGCCTCAGTGACCCAAACCTTCAGAGGCACACAATTTTCATGATATGTTGAATTAGCATTTTTTAATGAAAAAATCATCCGTTTTTTTAAAAGATCCTACGACTCAGTGACGTCAAGAAAACCCACTTGCAGAGAAAAATATATATGTATAAACGGCTCGTTTGGGTTGAGAAAATATTTTACGTAGAGGAGCGAACAATGTTTCGACCTTCTTCGGTCATCGTCAGGTTTACAAAGAAAGAAAGAGGTAACTGATCGGAAGCTGACCACATGTTTAAAAGGGGTTGTGTAACTAAGTGTCAGAATGTGAAGGGCGGTGTTAGATGTTTAAATATATAATTTTATATTATTTATTTTATTATTTTCAATATAGGTATAAAGGTGTTTCTTTGTATTGGTTTATTTTGGGTTCAAGTTGTTGTATGAGTAAGGCTTCTTTAATTTTGCGTTTGTTTATGTTTGTTTCTTTATTTAGTATTTGAGTGTTTTCTATGGTTATGTTGTGTTTATTTGACTTGCAGTGTTCGAAAACGTGTGAAGGTGACTTTTTATGTTCTTTGAATCTGGTTTCCATTTTTCTACTTGTTTCTCCAATATAGAAGTCGTGGCAGTTATCACATTGTATTTTATAAATAATGTTGGTGTGGTGTTTGTCAGTGTAGTTTTTTACATAGTATAGACCTTAGTTTTGTGCCTGGTTTTTGAATAAATTTGGTATTAACTGAAATGTCATATTTTGTTACTAGTTTTTGCCAAATATTGGTTATTTGTCTGCTGATGTCGGGAATATATGGTATGCAGTAGTATATGGTTTCGTGATTTTTTGATTCGTGAGATATATTTAACTTTGCTGGTTGATTTTGCTTTTTGTCTAGGTGTGTGCGTATAATGTTCTCTACGGTTTGTGCAGGAAACTTATTGATGTTGAAGAAGTATTGTTTCATTTTGTCTAATTCGTCGTTAATTTTATCTGGTGAGCATAGTTTTATGGCTGTGTTTATTTGGTTTCTTAGTATGTTGAGTTTTTTTGTTTTATGTGCTGAGTCCCAAGGAATGTATAGTTTTGATTTAAATTTGTCTGATAGGATGTTCTTCATTTTTTTGATGTATTCATGTATTCACCAATACACACAAATCTAACAAAGACACACGAAACGCAACTAAACAAAATACTACTAAAAATGAAAAAAGCCAACACTATTTCACAAACACTTTATTCCTACCTACGTGAAACCGACTCACGCACACCACAAATATACGGCATCCCCAAACCTCATAAACCAGATTGTCCATTACGACTAATAATGTCCACATATGAATCGTTTAATTACAATCTTGGTAAATACATAGCATAGGCATTCTCCAAATATGTAACATTAGCCAGCTCATTCATCAATGACTCTTTTAATTTCAAGTCTAATCTAAATCAACTTAATCATAAAACCTGAATGGCCAGTTTCGATGTTATATCCCTCTTTATAGAAGTTCCAACCACTGAAGCCTGCAAAATAGCCTTAGAACTCTACATCCTATACTCTAACCCATTTAAAGACATTCCCAGCAACCAATTAGCAAACCTCATAAAATTCACCACAATGAAGACAAACTTCATGTTCAACAACTACAACTATATACAAACAAATGGCGTAAGCATGGGCAACCCAATATCACCAGTTCTAGCCAATATTTTTATGATACAAGTTGAAACACAAACAATTAACACAGCATTACATCCACCACTATACTGGTACAGATATGTAGATGACACGGTTGCGTGATTCAGATGTATAGAACACACACTTAATTTTTTCAATCACATTACTCTATACATTCCAACATCAACTTCACATGTGAACAGGAAGAAAGCAATCGAATATCTTTTCTTAACCTCAAAATTACAAGAACCGACACCCAATTCAAAACAGAAATCCACCGAAAAATCACCCATACTGGACTATACATTCCTTGGGACTCAGCACATGAAACAAAACAAAAACTCAACATTCTAAGAAACCAAATAAACACAGCCATAAAACTATGCTCACCAGATAAAATTAACGACGAATTAGACAAAATAAAACAATACTTCATCAACATCAATAAGTTTCCTCCACAAACCGTAGAAAACATTATACGCACACACCTAGACAGAAAGCAAAATCAACAAAAACCGACAAAAGTAAATATATCTCACGAATCAAAAAATCACGAAACCATATACTGCTGCATACCATATATTCCCGACATCAGCAAACAAATAACCAATATTTGGCAAAAACTAGTAACAAAATATGACATTTCAGTTAATACCAAATTTATTTAAAAACCAGGCACAAAACTGAGGTCTATACTATGTAAAAAACTACACTGACAAACACCACACCAACATTATTTATAAAATACAATGTGATAACTGCCACGACTTCTATATTGGAGAAACAAGTAGAAAATGGAAACCAGACTCAAAGAACATAAAAAGTCACCTTCACACGTTTTCGAACACTGCAAGTCAAATAAACATAACATAACCATAGAAACACTCAAATACTAAATAAAGAAACAAACATAAACAAACGCAAAATTAAAGAAGCCTTACTTATACAACAACTTGAACCCAAAATAAACCAATACAAAGAAACACCTTTATACCTATATTAAAAATAATAAAATAAATAATATAAAATTATATATTTAAACATCTAACACCACCCTTCACATTCCGACACTTAGTTACACAACCCCTTTTAAACATGTGGTCAGCTTCTGATCAGTTACCTCTTTCTTTCTTTGTGAACCTGACGATGACCGAAGAAGGTCGAAACGTTGTTCGCTTCTCTACGTTTTCTCAACCCAAACGAGCCGTTTTGACATATATATATTAGAACCTACGACTGTAAATCCTAGCTTAGGTTTATTGATCGTTAATTACAACAATGTTGCTCCTGAATTTTGTTAGACTAAAATTACTTTTGATCACTCATAAAGTAAAGTTTGCAACACCTTTTAAGGTGTTGGTTTCTCAGTCAAACAATTTTCCTATCTTTGATAATCAAATGTATAATGTTGTGCATACACAGTTGTGTGGCATACCATCACGAGGTGTAGTCAGTGTCTCATTTGTTTGACCAGGATTAATATACTCTGCAAGCATTAGTCTGTATCATCAATTCTGTCCAATCATCCAACCGTGGTGATAAGGTTAACAGAGTGTTTTAAACTCCCTCCCTCAACATTGTGGAAATGCCTCCAGAAGAACTGTAAAGCGCAATTTATTGTTCTGTCAAGATATTAGTAACTTACTGTGCTAATATGTTGGTAAATTCTTATACCTCAACCTTATTTGTGAATTAAATTAATGATGTCCAACACATATTGATCAACTAACACATTCTCTGGGAGAGAACTGGTGACATCATTTGCAGAGGAGAATGGACAATTCGTTGCTGGAGTTTTCCATGGTTAGGCTAGTTTCCTCTGAGCTCTACATATAGTATACTGTTACTACCATTGTTGAAGGTTCCACAATTATCAGTAATTATCAGTAGAATTATCAGTAAATGTTTGCACTAGTATAAATAACATCATCCTGGTAGACTTCAGTCTTTACATCATGCAAAGTCTAAAGAATTTACTATCTTAGGGTTTGGGTTAACTGCAATACAGGCTGAATTCAATTCTACGAGACCAACAAAACTGGTACAACATGTAATCATATACCTCTAAGTGCCTATAGAAATGCCATAAACTGCATGTGTCTGTATTTTTCAACCTGTATGCATCTTGTGTTTCCTTTCTGCATGGTAAAGAGTATCCATGCTAGTTCCGTGTTACTCAGTTACTCTTCTTATTGGTAAGTTATGGCTTCCTGCCACCCAGGAAAGCACATTTTGTGTACCTTTGTGTTATTACAGCTGACTTTCTTTTAAATCAAGCTGGTGTCCTAAATTAAGACACTGAGTCACAGACATGGTCTCAACATTCTGCAAGATAGTTTGTCTAAACTTTCATGTCGCACTAGTGTAAGGTAGCCATATGACAAATTTAATACACATGCAATACTGTAATCCCATATGTGATCATCCCTTCTGGATTAGTAGCGCTTTGCGAATATTACAGCTGCAAGTATTTGGTGTGTTTTTTGTCATATAGTATCTTAATAAAGAAATTGTATGCATATGACTTACGTACACTATCAATCATTTAGCCTTATCCTGTACCTACAACATCACTGCCTAGAAATTGTAATAATAGCATGAATATACTATCATGGGAACTTTCATTAAAGCATGCGTCACTAAGAGAAATGGTTGCTCTCACTTTTCTTTACATCTGAAAGGCACATCCGCTCTGTAGAGAGTGGACATTAGGGCAGCAGTCATAGAAACATTGGCTTTGCAATGTTCACTATACAACACAAATCCAAAAAACTATTGAACTTCTCATCTCATGACAAGAGCAGTAGATATTCCTTCTTTACTCATCATGATACCAATCAATTCTACTTAGAAATCTTTCCATAGTTTTGCAGTAGACGCATCAGGTATACATTTATTTGTGATGATGAAAAGGTATCCGTTTTTAATACAACATTTACCTTACAGTAACCAATATAGAACCTATTATTGCTGCTTTTTATTCCTGAAAATCCCCCACTAAAGCTGTATGATTCCATTATTTAACATCTGTGGTATCTTAGAATTGGCTATATCACTAGTACTCCAATGAAAAACCTGCATGGTGGTTGTTTTATAGAACTAATATTGTGTATTTTTATGTAGTGTCTAGTGAGTGTAGTTCTCCTCAGTTGGCCATCTGGCCAAACACACACACTGGGTACCTAACTAACAGGTTACTGAGACCACCACTGTGTTAATTTTAAGGTAGCCAAATGCCTCGTCATCTAATTAGTGACGCGCATGAATGGATTAACGAGATTCCCACTGTCCCTATCTACTATCTAGCGAAACCACAGCCAAGGGAACGGGCTTGGAGAAATCAGCGAGGAATAACTATGACTCTCTTAAGGTAGCCAAATGCCTCGTCATCTAATTAGTGACGCGCATGAATGGATTAACGAGATTCCCACTGTCCCTATCTACTATCTAGCGAAACCACAGCCAAAGGAACGGGCTTGAAGAAATCAGCGGGGATTTCTGTATTTTCATACACAAATAATGTGTACCATTATTACAAATGGTAGTTGTAATAATCAACTAGAGGTCTTTCAACTATCCTTTTGGATTTTAGTTAGTCAAGAGGAAGCGTTTTGATATCGTGTATTTAAGTTAAGTTCTAGTTCATAGCAGTAACAAAATTTTGTTCGATTTGTAGCTTATTTAAAAACTAGTTAAGTAGTTTAGGGGCACTCTATTAGAGAGACTGATGTGTTTTTGTGTTCTAAAATGTATATTTGAAAGGTAAACAATTTTGTGTTTGAACAATTGCCTTAAAGAAAACACTAGTTGTGCATAGCTACACGTTTGAGAGCATATTTTATACTGCTTAATATGTCAGTGTACAAGAATTTGCTTGCATATTCACGTAGTAATGTATTGCTTCTCACGGTTGAATGAACTGCTCAAGTAGTACAAACCAGACATTAACGTTATAAGTTTAAAATGAGAAAAGATTAAAATCTGAGATTGTGAATGTTGTTAATTGAAGATGTAGCAGTAAATGATGCCACTAACTTTCAGTTTCCTCAACAAGTGCCCACTCTATTGTCTACTAATAAAATTTCTAATGGTGATACTTGGTGGAGTTCTTCTACTATTGGCACTTTTCTTATTTTTTCCTTTGGTTGACATTGACCAGAGATAGGTTTCTTTTCCTCTGTTAAATTTTATGAATCCTATAGAGGCCACATCACTCTTTCTTGGACTACTAAGATTATTCTCAATTGTCCAATATATACTTTGTTTGAGACTTAATCTTACGAAGACAACTTTATCAGCTCTTCTGAATATACCAGACGATATATGTTGTCCTTCTAAAGCTCTCAGCCTACTTACAGGTTTACTTATCTTGTCTTCTTATTGAACCTCCAACAAGTCATATATTCTGCAGAAAAGTAACTTTTATTCAATAGTATGTTTGTAGTACTCTTGCAGAAAGGTCTGTCCATTCAAACACTCAGGAAAGATACAAGTCTTCACACCAACAATATTCTTTGGTCACGATACCAAAATTTCTTTTGATTCCTCTCGGTGGACTACTGATTCATAGCCCGATGTAGCTTTGCTATAAAAACACACACACACCAAAAATTCTCCTTCCTTTCTATGATACTCTACTGAGTACAGATTTCCCATAGTGTAGACAGAGTTTGTCATGACGAAAGAGTTGAAACCTTGATGGTTTAAAACAACAATCTTTATTAGATATACACTCTAAAATACAATAAACTATAAAGAGACAAAAACAAAATAAAGTGCTTATGATGGATGTGCTCAATGTAAAAATAAAAATGACCCTTTTATTCAAGCCAGGTTCACACTATGATTTTAAGAAATATAAAAGTTAAATTCTATCAAAGTTATCTAAACTAGCAACAGTTAGAAGTTACTAAAATTTACAAGAAAAGTTTAAAATATTGAAAGTTAAAAGTTATTTTTACAGGGGCAAACCTGGCTTTAACTATCTAACATGATAATATTAACGAAGTCAGGTATGCACAAGATAGCACCTTTCACACGTGACCTGCGAACACTGTGATCTAAGCACAAAGGCATAGTGAATGGTCATTATTTAATTTGTTGACCGAAAAGCGAACCCTTTATCTCAAATGAGCTGTCTTTTCTGTAAGAAATCACGGCGTATTTTCAGTTAGTGAATCGATTTACTAGAAAAAAAAACTGTGTAGTTTACTTAAGCGAATATCTGCGTTCAAAATAAATTGAAGATATCAGGCTGTTAACTAAATGTAAGGAGGAGAAACTAATGCATGATATAGTTCTGTACAACATCATCTAAACAAAATGTTCCATAACTTGTGACACTTGTTTTTAGGTTTAAACCTACTTCCAAACCTATTTCTAGTAATCACTAGTTATCTGCTAATACATGTATTTATCGGTCTGCATATCACTCAAGTCTAAGAATAAGTCATAAAAGAGAAATTTCGTTATTTACAAAGCTAATAAAACCTGCCTTGTCGTAATATCGTTACTATTAATTTCTTTAGTAATAAGAGATTTTCTCTGAGTTTGTGTTTTTAATTATCATATTTTACCTGTTCAGGACATCTTCAGATATAGCGCTTATAATTCTTGCTTAATTTTTAAAGTGTAATACAATTAGTTAACAACAAATATATCAAATTTTAATTTCTTTTCTTTTCTGTTTAATTAATATTCGAATAAAATTCTAGAACTTTGCATTTCAGGATGTCGCGACTGACGTGCATATTGATACATTTGTTTGACGTGGAAATGCACTGGTAAAGTGAGAAAGTGTTGTGTGTATTCAGTTATCTTTTTTCTCATGCTTTACTTTTAAACTCGGTTATTGTATTAGCTAGATATTCATGTTTTAAATCTGCCGAAGGGTTGTTTTTTTTAATTTATTTTAACTTCAGTTTGAACTGTAACGTCGACGTACTGGTTGAATGTTTGTAATTGGTAATATTATTATGAATATTGTAAATTGTATAGAAATACCCCTGTGATCCCTATTGGTCTTCCAACTTATAAGCTCTATAATTAGTGTAGTAATATACATTTATTAAAATAAACATTTAGACTTTGATTTTTTTTCTGAATTAAAAATGTGTTTTCTCTCGTTGTGAATATGTGTTTTTAATTATATCTGATAAGGCATTAAAAGCTCATAGGCATAAACTATGTTCAATTTACCTTATGCTATGATGTATCATCTTTCTTCTTTTTTTTTTTAAGACTTAATTTTAGTAAATTAAAGCTTGATGTTCTATTTAAGTATGTTTTCCCACATGATCATGTATTTACAATTATTACTTAGTTTAACAAAGTTATAATTATGTTTAACTTGATATAAAATAATGTCTATATAACTTGTGTTACCTATTATGTATAGTGAATTCACACAAGTAAAATAAAAAGTTTGATTTAGACGTATGTTCAACATTGAATTCATAAAAGGAATTTAAACAATGTTTTGTCTTTATTTTCATAAAGAGTTTGTAATGTTGTCAGTTGCATAGAATTGAGTCATGTATATGATTTACAAAGAAAAAAATATATAAATATATTTATTTAGTATTACGTCTCATTATTTGAAATTATTAAAGAAATAGTATTTTAGTGGCAGGCAGTGATGATGTATTAAAAACATGCAAGACATATGCACTTTACCCAAGCATATCAGTGTAATAAATTGTTGTTTCAAATGATTTAAATCTTGTACAATTAAATGCAATAACTGAAAATATAAACCATATATCAAATGAACCAATGTTATAGAATATCTCTTTATATATGTGAGTGTATACATCTTTTTTCATATATACTCGAGTATATTTCTAATCTGTTTTAGCTAAAAAACAATTTTATACATCGATCCCTCAAAGCAGTACATTTTAAAATCTTGTGTGAAATTACACATTTTTATGAAAGTTAAAGTAATACATGTAATATTTTACATAAAGTTTAAAAGACACTAGCTTAATTTCCAATGGTGTTTATATTCCACTTATTAAATAAAGCATTATTGATATTATGAAAAGTGAAAGTTTCACAGCACAAAATTACATGTATCATAAGACAGATAAAGAATATTTTAATTTCTTATTTTATTGAGAAGAAATGACTTGATTTAAATTTTAAGACTATGCTCATGTCAGGTTGAGTTCTGATTTTATGAACTACTCAGTTAGCTAGCACCTCTCAAGGGTTGAATGACCAACTTTGTGGCAAATTTTAAAATGCAAGTGAAATTAATAACTTTTACTTCAACGGTTTCTGACTCAGAACTCTTTTAGTAGTTATATTTTGTTACTTTGTAACATTCAGTGTAATTCATAAGGGAAAAATGAAGAAAATCTTCAAAAGTAATATCTCTACAACTCCATTTAGTTTTGTCTGTATATTTCATACTTATCTATGGTTTTAGAATTTTTCTGTGTCCAAAATTATGGGTTCATATTTCTTAAGAAACTATTGTAGTTTAAGAATATAATTATTGATGTAATATTTTCACCTGATTTTTTCCTCTGTTTGATGTTTTGTTACAGCTATTTATTCTCACCCATTTATGGTGTCATAGAATGTGGTCTGAACAATTACTCATGAAACAACTATGATTTTAAAAAATAGAGGCAAAGCATAGGTGTCATTGGGTTGAACAGATTGTGAGATGTTGTTGTCAGTCTGGTTGCTTATTTCATGTTATTTTTAAGTTTATTGTATTGAAAATATATTGCTTATTAAATATACATTTATTTTGACCAAGAATGTTGTTACAGTTTTGACAAAGGTTATGACAAAACCATTGTAAAAAGTCAACTTGTAAGTCACAAATAGATCTTTATCAGTTTTTTTTCCTAACCTAAATTGTGAAAAAAGCAATCAGTAAAAAAAGAAAAAATTAATGGCTATCAGTCTTGCCAAAATTTACCCAGTTTTGAAATGGAACTATTTACTCAATAATAAAAATTAAAGAAATTATTAAATCAGGAAGTATAGTAGTCTTATTAATTCTTTTGTAAACAGCATTCTACAACAAAGTTGTGGAACATTGCTCAAGGTATAAAAATTATAGAAAAACTAAATCAAGTTATTTGAATTTTTTTCTTTAATCAGAACTAGCTACTTTTTAATAACCATGTAATAAGATTCATGTATTTAAGGATTTTCACCACTGGAAAGAAATTCAAGTGATATTGATGACACTGCCTGGAAAGTGTTGATAGATCTAGAGTGGTATACTAGGTATACAGACAATGTCTTGCCCAAATATTTTTTATATAGTCTACCTTTTTATTTATTTTTATTTACTTTTTAAAACATCTTGAATGTTTTTTTTCAAGGTGAGAATATAATTAGGTAGGTAATTTGGTGATTATAGCTTGTATTTTTCAAGATAAATTATGCATTGTTGAAAAATTTGGAACTTTGTTGCATGAAATTGGTATCTCGTTAGAAAGAAATGGTCCTATTTCAATAAAACAATTGTCAAACACATTTTGAAGTTGAATACAGGAGACTAAAAATTTCCAAAAAATTAGAAAATACAAAAGACATATATAAAACCAATTTTGTCTGAAAACAAAACAAAAAATACGGCAATTAATTTCATGTTAAGAAAACTTTGAACAGTTGCTTACAACTGAAATGTTAGAGAAAAGGTTGGCTTAATTTGATTATTGCATTTATAATTTTTCACAAAGTATGCATCTTATACTTTATCAAAGAAATGCCAAATTTTGCAAAAATTTGTGTTTACAAATAGAAATGCAACATCAGAAGTTTGTTTTCAAGCAAGATCCAGTAATCATGGACATGAGACATTGTCTTGGATCTAGTATCCTAGTATTTCTGTGTGACTTCAAGTTAATAGAATGTTTAAGTTCTGCACTCATTATCCTTGGAACTGAACAAACAGTGAAATTTGCTAATTAATTAATCATTCCAATAGAAGTATTAATGATTATTTAATTAAGTTCAACCAAATAATATTTTCATAAGACATGGATAGTTGGAATAGTTGCAATTACAAACACTAATTTTGGTTAATAGATTATTTTCATAAGTTGTGACATTAATTGATTAAGCTAAAAACCAGTATTAATTGCAAGTAAAAATCATAATGGCAATATTTTTTTATTGCTTGGGCAGTTGTAGTAATTGGAAACACCAGATTTTAACTAGTGTATTATTTTTGTGACAGGTATTGAAGTAACTATAATTTTAATTACTTAGTTATTTTACCTGACACTAACCAATGCAACTAATGGTCACAAGTAACTGAGTTAATAAATCATCCGTAATGGTTTTTTCTTGTAAAGTACATTAATACACGTTACCTTGTTTTTCAGATCTTTACTTGTATTTGAGGTAAAATAGTTTTTGTACACTGTAAACAAGGTATTTATTATTGCAGATTCCATATTTTTACTGATTGTTACTGTTTTGTGTTTTTCAGGTGGACAATGTTTGTAAATGATAGGTGCAAGATATTTCCTTCTATGAAAATTATAAAATGAAGATAGTAAGTTTTTTTAGTGACTGCTTGTCTTCCATGTACGATGAACTTTGTAGGAGATGGCCGATCAGCTGTCTGGCATCTCCGTTATTATATGTATTGCCTTTGGTTTTCTGGTATGTCAAATTTTTTGTATTTAGTGATTCATTAGATTTCACTGTACACAGTTCATTGTTGAACATTTAGCATTAAACCAAACCCTTGCTATGTGTCTTAGAGATTAATTTGAACTATATTTTAAATGTTTGTAAAATTCTTAATTTTTAGTGTGAAATAAAAAGAGTGGGAATTATATTTTATATTCACAATTGTTGTTGTGTGTGTGTAAAAAAAATATGCTAGTTTGCTTTGAGAATATTTAAAATATTAAGCATAATATTTATCTAGTTTATGCCAGGTATAATTTACTGTTTTTGAGAAGGCTTTACCATTTTGTATCAATATATGTTTTAGAAAAATTACATAATACTGAAATTTTAAAACTCCTGGATATAAATATTAGATGAAATAAAAAAAATTGCATAAAAGTAAGAATAGACTGACTATTGTGGCTAGGGATCTTGATCCTTAAGATGATTCCTTTGAAAGGGCAATTCAATTTTAAATGAAAGAGTTAACTAGAATAATCAGTTTAAAATAAGTTGGACATGTGTAGGGAATAGCTTAAAACTATTTATAATCTAACTATCATAAGATTCTTGAAAAGCAAATTATAAAAGTAACTGTCATACAGAAATAGAGTACCATATGTTTAAATGGTGATTAACAAGTTAGCAAAGTTTAATTAACATGTTTTAACCAAATTGTAAAAATTGACTAATTTGAGATTATTTTTGTAATTTGCACTTTTATTTGGTTACAACTCAAAAAAATCTATACATTAATAGATAGTATTATTGAAATAGTTTCACAGATAAGATTTATTTTGTATTTATATACATTTACTATTTTCAATTTTTAGACTTTTGTCCTGTTATTCATTTTTGCAAAAAGGCAAATAGCACGATTCTCCCTCAAATCCAGAAGGGGACCACATGTTCCAGTTGGCAATGATGCTACTAAGGTACTAAATTTAAACTTTATTTTAAAAAAAACAACAGAAATAATATTGTTGGATAGAAAGAGTTACAATTGTTTGTTTTTTTTCGAGTTAGATAATTTAGGTTACTAATTTCTACTCTTGTATCATATAGAATTGAAACTTGACTGGTACAATGTATTATTTGACTACAAAAGGCAAGCACTTGCTAATAATATAGTAATTTAATACCAGCTGAAGTATGGTTGTGATTATATTTTCTTCATTAATATGAGAAATCAAATTTTAACCCACCACAATTTTATAGCTGTTATAATTTTTTTACAATACATATGATTATATTTATTAACTATACAATGTAATTTCAATAGCCTTTGAGACTTGAGATTGAACGGAGGCTTGATTGTATCAAGAATGTACATTCATTCTACAGACCTAAACTTCTAAACAAAGATGAAGAATCAATTTTTTTGTATCCAGACTGTGTTGAAACAAGTAAGTTTTGTCAGTGTTTTTGAAATTCATTGTAGCATTTAAAAATCTGTTACTGATACTTTATAATGTTAGTGCTCTTGTTAATTTGGAGGGACAACTTGTCAGGTCCAACTATATTGTTTTTTTGTTGGACTTTGCTGAACCTTATATTTATACTAGATAAAGATAATTAGAATTACAGAGTTAAAAATTACAGAGGCTGTTAAACTTTAACAAACTAGGTGAGAACATTGACTGTTTAGAGCTTGATGCTCTAACTGGGATCAACATTCTTTAAGAACAAATGTGAGTTGGAGTTTCTTGATTTCATATAAAGGTCATTACTGATCGCCTTTTACTTATTTTAGATGGATACAATGTATCCTTCGCATTCTAAAACAAGGAAGAAAATCAAGTGGAGTGTTGAAACTTCTGCAGTGTTGGTTAATATTTTTGTAAGTGAAATACAAGATTGGTTAAGACAAAGACAATCTTTGGGATGAAGAAAAAATTATTAGATATCCACTCAAATGGACCTTTGTTACTTGTGATGTGTCTCAGGAGTTGGTGCTTATGGCTTTGACTTTTCTTACTAAGATTAAACCTATCATCACAGGCATTCTTTACTGTATAAGTCACAAGGTTTTAGCAACTTATGTTCAAAATTTTAATAATTACTTTTGTTTATATTATGCCAATTGTTATAGCATAAAATGTTAGCAAATAATCCATATTTTAATACTTTACAAGTTTTATATTGTTAATTTTGTAAGGCAATATTTAAAAAAATATTCCAGAATTTTCTCTAGTGTGACACATTTCCTCTATTATATCCACCACCCCTCCAATAAGTGAGAAAGTCAATGTAGATTATTCACTATAAAATTGTCATTGCTGAGACAAACCATAATTTTTATAGCCTTCAATTTTGTTTAGTTACAGAGTCATTAGATAGAAAATCAGACCCATCCTGCCACACCTACCTGTCACATCCAGTCTCATGATTTTTCAGTAGTTCTTGATTCTATATTATCTATAATCAATAGAAAGGCAAGGATTTCATATATCAAATGAAGTATTATATGACATTGGAGTGAGAATTGTCAATTTCACTGTTAATACAAGAAAAGATAAGAATTAGCTTGGATGGTTTTATAATGGTTCTTGTAGTGCTGTTAGGGGAAGTTGTTTACTTTTTGCATGTTATTAGTCTGTGTTCTTTGGTGAATTATTTAATTAAATAAAATGTATTTAATGTATTATTACTGTTAGTATAAAAAAGTAAGGTTAAGTATTATCAATGACAACAACAGAAAAGAAGACTGAGAAAACCATTTTCTTATTTTTCATTATTTTTAATAATAAAAGTAATTAAAATGTAAAAATAGGGATCTTTTTAGTTTAGTTAGGGTTAGACTAGATAAATAATAATATAAAAATCTTCCATGAAGCATGCACATGAGCAACTCGTGGGTAATGTAATTCGATATATTATGAATTCTGTGTTCCCCAAGTGATTCACAATTTATAATGATGTGAACAGTTTTAGGCATGTAATAGAAGAAAAAAATTCAATTATAAATAGATATATATCATTATGAGTGAATTTAAAGCTACTTAGGATAAACAAATGTAGTTTTGTGTTATTTGAATTCATTTTAGAAAGAAAAAAGGGTAATTGAAATTATATTGATTTTTTTGTTTTTTTTGGCTGTTACAAGGTTGGACAAACTGTATAGAGTTAGGGTAGAGAAAATAACAGGTAAATGACAAAGTACTGAAAATAAACATTTGAAATGTATTTAGGATGTTTTAGAGATTACACAGATCAAATGTGAGGTTTCTGAGATGAAGAAAAGTATTTTTAATCTGAACACGAAAATAACTGCATATGAACTATTGAAAATAAAAACTAAATGTATTCATGGATGACTTTCTTTTAGTTTATTTAAAATACTTCATAAAGAAATATTTTTGTAGCTGAAAGATTTATATTGTTTGTTGAATGACTGCTAAACTTCATAAAGACAGACATACTATATTAAAAGTTGGTAGTAGCAAGACTGTAAAGAATTTATACGATTACAAAAAGGTTGCATGGCCAAATATATTGACTAGGTCCGTATTGAGAGAGTCAGTGACTTTGGCATGGGCCTATTTAGTAATTTAGTAATGATATTTAACTTTTGGATATGTATAGCTGTGAGAATAAATAAGATATTACAGAATGATTTGGAACAATTGGCAAATTGAGAAATAGTTTTTAAAATACCTTTAACCCACTAACTGTGGCTTATCTAAATATGTGCAGAATTTTTGGAAGCCATACACCACATATGGCACACTTGCATTCAGTTGCCAAAGGCTCATTGTATCTTATACAGCAAATTAGTATTCAGTGGTTAATTATAGTATGTGTAAAGTAATGCACTTGGGTTATCATAATTTGGTTTACACGTTTGATAACTCACTTAATAGCATTGTTAAAAAAGAAAGATCTTGACATAGTTGTAGATGAATTACTCAAGCTATCAATGTTATGTTGTGATGCTAGTAATAGAACTAATAGGATTTTAGCATGTATTTATAGACACTGATTACAATTCACATGAAGAATTATCACTAGTTAAACTTCACCTAGAATATACTGTTTAGAGCTTTGATCCTCATATCTAAGATGGGATATTATCTTATTGGATAATGTTCAAAGGAGAGCAGCTTATTTTTATTCGTAAAGAAAAGAAGTCCTTTTTAAGAGGTGATCTTAATGAAGTTACAAGATTGTGTGTTTGTTTGGGAGGGGCAATAGCATAAAAATCTTTGATTGCTTTGTGTTGAATTATAAAGATAATAGGACGAGAAGACACGGTTAAGATTTGGAAAAACAAATAGTTTAAGCCCCAGTTAAAACAGTTTTATATTCTGTAACAGGAGAGTCAGCTCATGGAATGAGTATGACACCGTGTGTGATTAAGACCATTATCTTAGAAAAGTTTAAAAGAGGAATCAACGGTTTTCAGAAAAATTTAAGTTTCACTTTTCCTTGTATGGTGGATGTGCAAGAAATAGTTTTGATGGACAAAGTAGTTCTTTGTTGGCTATGTGTAATATTCTTACTTTACATTGATAAAGAAATTCTAAATATATTTTCTGTCAGTTTTTAAACTTAATTTTCACAGTTTTGTTTTTTAGTATTTTTCAATACTCTATAAGAATGATTTTTCAGATTTTTTTTAATACAAATTGCTTTTCCTACTTATTTATGTTTAAAGTCATTAAACTACCCATGTTTTTCATTTTACTGTATTTTACTTCATATGTTCTTCTAATTTCTTTTGAGAAATCTAGATGAACGTAATGGATGTGCATCTCGTGAAGTGTCTGTAGAATGAAATAACTTGTAACCGTACACTAGTAGTAGATCAGTGAAGAAATATATAGAACTTGAATTTAAACAAACCAGATGAAACACACTAGAGCTAATTAACATAACTGGATATTAAGAAAAACCTTTCCAAGGCTCTTCCTTGATAATGTTCATTCAAATAAGTACTGACTTTCATGCATTATATTTATAATCATTAAAGGATTCTTCTAATTTATTGCTTTTTTAAACTGATTTTTTTATTGATATCTTTATCAACTAAAATAATTATTTTCAGTGTTGGAAGTTACAAAATCTGTGAACTTTGGAATATATGATTTGGTTTGTTTTGAATTCCACACAAAGGTACATGAGGGCTATCTGCACTGGTCCATCCCTAATTTAGCAGTGTAAGACTAGAAGGTGGCAGCTAGTCATCACTGCCAACTCTTGGGCTACTCTTTTACCAACAAATAGTGGGATTTACTGTCACATTATAATGCCCCAATGGCTGAAAGGGCGGGTATGTTTGGTGTGATGAGGATTCAAACCTGCGACCCTCAGATTACAATTTGAGTGCCTTGACCACCTGGTCCTGCTGGGCTGGAATATATGAATAAACCTGGGCTGGAATATATGAATAAAGCTAATGATTTAATTATATTTTTAATTATTAAAGTATTTCAATTTTATTTACTTCAAACAATATGTAAAAAGCTTTATGCTCACGTAAAAATACCATATGGGCATGTACGTATAAACTAGAAGAGAAAAAATACTGAACTTTTTGCAACTTGTGACTGCTGAAGATGAACATTATCATTCATTGTTTAACTAATAAAATTTCTTGTGGCCTAAATGATATTAGAATAATTAACAACTAACACTTGAGCCATAATTTGTGTATGCAAATAAAAGTATGTAAAAATATCTTAATGTATTTACTAACATGTAGTATTTTAATGTATGTTTTTCTTTTTAGTAACCACACCTCATCTGTACAGGATGCATGCTCTAGAAAGTTTTTATTCTTTGGGTGAGTTTCTGCTCTTCATTTGCACAAATTATATAGTACACATTGAAATGCAAGTGTTTATGTATTATGATATGTGAAAATAGTGCCTAACTCTGATGTTATAGCTTTAAAACAGAAAGTATGATTTATCTATATGCATAAATATTAAATCATAACAACAAATAGAATGTTTTTGCTCAAGATCTATTAATTTTTCTGCAGCACGTATAGTTAAAATGTTGGTACAGTATTAAGAGACTGATATCATAAACTCTAATAGCCTTTCACATTTTACCTACATTCTAACAGATTAGGGACTGTATTACTAATGTTCAAATGCATACAGGAAATTACTCAGTACCGCACAGCCCTGATTAAATAACTATTTAAAAATACAATATTTTCATTAAGGATGTATGCATCAACAAGTGTGTGATCATTCCAAGAAAACTGTAACAAAATGATGTAACATTATACCATTGATACAAAAATGAAAATTGTCTGTGACCTTTACCACACAAGAGCATTGGGGACTTTCTGTTTATCAGTTGTAATCAAAATTAGAAGGCAAGCTACAGATTAAGTAAGGGGTTAGGATTTGGTTGTTAGATAGAAATTAAGGGTGGTTGACGATATCTATTTTTTGTGTTTCTTTAGGGGTAACATTCATCCCAACAACTGGCTGTAGACAGTAAGTGGTAGTGAGGGGGTAACATTCCTGCCAACAACTGGCTGTAGACTGTAAGTGGTAATGAGGGGGTAACGTTCATGCCGACAACTGGCTGTAGACAGTAAGTGGTAATGAGGGGGTAACATTTATGCTAACAACTGGCTGTAGACAGTAAGTGGTAGTGAGGGTAGGCCAACAACTGGCTGTAGACATTGGTAATGCCATGCCAACAACTGGCTGTAGACAGTAAGTGATAGTAACGCTGCCAACAACTGGCTGTAGACAGTGATAATGAGGGGTAACATTCATGCCAACAACTGGCTGTAGACAGTAAGTGGTAATGAGATCTGAGACATTGTGTTCTAGTACCCAGATCCTAAATCCTTATTGAATATATCACCTTTTTTTCTAGTTTTGCATCTGTTATTTTGGTTACAGCCAATAGGTGGAATATCTCCAGTGATTTTGGGTGCTGTTGCTGCTATATAACATACTTTGCTTTGTTACACTTTTGTTGGCACAATCATGTATTTGTTGGCTCATATGTCCGTAATAAAATATGTTCTGTTTTTGCATATGTGTGTGTGTGCATATATATACACCTCACACATATACCTAAAATATACATTATTTAGAGAAACTGTGAGTTACTGTTCTTAGTTTTACTGTACTTTATATATGCATTACTAAATAAAATGTTCAATGTTTTTGAGACTTGAAAAGTCAAATTTTTTAATGTTTATTGTATATAGAAAAACTGTTTTTGTTACTTTGAATGTGTGTGTTATTTACAATTTTCACAAATATTGTCTTAGTCTTAGTAGCCATTTAATTGTATAAATGTCAAAGAAATTTAAATAAATTCTCAATTCTGTAACAGTGTCATGATTCCCATACTTTCTGATCTAACTTTTTAATACTCAGTGATATTTCTGGTGCTTTCAAAGTTTCTGTAGTTTTCTATTTATATAGACAAGAAAATATAATTTTCTTGAATTTTAATATCTCAATTTTCAGAATTTTATTGTAAAACAACATATAAAAACTATTCCTCTTAATATTTTTACTTTTTTTTTCTTATATATTGAGGTCATACTCTTGGTTTTCCTTACTTTTGAACTTACCATTAAAATACTTTGAGAAATGTTTGTTTGAATGTGGTATAATTTTATTTTGTAATAAGAATTTGGTTTTCTAGAGTTTAGGCTTATTTTTAAAATAAATTCTGTAGGTCACTTGTTTCCTTAACTTCTAGGTTGGTCATTCCTTTGCATATTATACAGAGTGTTCGGAAAGTCAATGTACACTTATATATTTATTAACAGACAAAACTGCACAGTGACTTTCCGAACACCCTGTAGTAATGTTAATAATCTAATATATATCTCATTCCTACAATAAGTAGCAAGAGTTAATTATGATACATTATAGCAGAATATATAGCATACAAACATTGGTATTGCTGCAGATAAGATTATTTGATTATGCTTGTTCAGTGTCACCAGCTTCATCTTGATATAATATTTTGGTTACATCTGCATGTGGTCAGTATTAATATGACTTTTAAGGATGTAATCTGATGAATGATCTTTTCTGATTTTTTCTTATCACATCCATATGAGCCAACCCATCATCTTGATGTGGATTGAAAAAATAAGTAATTCCAGAAAAGTTTGGGTTGTTTACATTAGACAAAAATGATGTTTGACACTATATTCCAGGCCTAGGTTGCTAGACCTGACTTGAGACCATGATAGCCAACATGGAGAAGTGAACTTGTAAATGTAAATAAACTAATGTATTAATGAAACATACTTGAAATGTTTCAGATTTAGTTGTTTAAGTTTAGCAATTAAACCAAATTAGGAGTTAAGGCAAGATGAGGAAAGAATTTATTTAAAGATACCCCAATCAATTTAACATTCCAGTTGAATTGGAGATTCATTAATTGATTGCTGCATTGACAGTGAAACCTAACAAAATGGGTACATGTGTATCATTATCTTCGAATAGGAGGATTTGCTTTATTAGTTTCATTATTTTGTGAAACTAATGATACAGTGAAACCCAAAGATAAATGTTGAAACAGATGCATTATAAGATGACGTTCCTAGCAATTCTCAGATTAGAAATGTAATTTCTGCAATGTAAAGTAAATATAATAAAGATATAATAATACCTGGTATGGTATCACCATAGTATAATCCATATTTCATTTTAGAAGCTTACCAATCATCATTTGTTGAGATCTATTGAAATAACCTTAAATTACTAGTTGGAATAATCCCTCTGTTGACCATCCTAGACTCAACACTAAAAGCATGAATGACTCGTGTGTCAGGTGTTAAGTTTTATGTCAGTTCTTTATGGTTTCATACTAACATCTTATACTCCAGTAATATGAAAATTGTTAAAGTCCAACAGATATGAAAGTCAAAAGTTATCCTTTTCCTCAAAATTACTAATTCATCTAGGATATATTGAACTTTTCAAGTTGTATCAAGTAAATAAATTAAGTTTTTTTTTGTTGTTTTTTATCATTTCAGAAACTGACCTTTTTCTTTCTGACCCATCCAAGTACTATCCTTCAGGGCAGGATGTTCGTGTATTTCTTCTTCGATCATTGGCCTTGGGACTGATAGTTGGATGTGAAGCAATAATTCTTCATCAGTTGGTAGACATGTATCAGTGTGCAAGACATGAACCAGTGGTATGATGTTTTGCTTTATATATAATATCACATTTAATGTGTTCCTGTTACATAATGTGTCTTTTCAATAATAAAGTATTTGTTTTCCTGCTATTTTAAATTTTTTATATGATTACTTGACTTATTCTTGAATAAATATTTTCTTTTACACATTTGAGTGCGAAAAGTTTCTGTAGTATTCGTTTTCGAACAGAAAGTATTAATTAATCTGGTTTAAATATTGTAATAACTTAAATTAGCATCCTGAGAAGAGAATATAGATATTTGTATTTTTTTTAAAAACTGTAACTGCAGTGTAGAGTTTTAATCTGATGTTCAGCCTTACTACTTTACATATAGTTGGTAACTATATACTACATCTTTATTCAAAATGATTATATTTTCAAAAACTACTTGCCTTGTATTAAAGGAACTAAATTTTATCAAAAGCACATTAAAAATTGTATCATTCAGGAAACTTTTGACATGATGAAGTAGGTTCCAAAAAATTGCAACAGATAGTGTTCAGTATAATTTTCATCATTCTCAGCCACCATATTAATCCACAAGAAACTTACTGTAAACTTACCCTATTTCATTTAAGTCATTAATCATTTGTAGTTGGGAGAAATAGAAAAAATAATGCTAGTTTTCAAGAAAAGGGGTTTTAATAAACTGAATAAAACATTATTCTCAATGTGCTTTTGGTAAAGTTTTGACTTCCCCAACAACAACAAAAAAAAAACAAGTACTTTTTAGGACATAATAATTTTAATTGTGGAATTTTCAGTATAATCATCCTACACTAGCAGTGTTGTTGTGAGAAAGTGTTTGGGAATCACAGTAAGCTCAGCAAAGAAAGTTTGTGTACGTCTGTGATAGAGAGCAATTCATACAATATCTGTATAGAATACAAACATCAGGTTGGGTTCTTAATGGTTACAGTAAATAATGTGTTAAAAGATAGTATTATAAAATATGTTCTTTGTATAATACCCAAAATGTACTTAACTCTTTTCACTGTGATTGTTTTCCTTCTAATTTTTCAGGAATTTGGACAAGAAAAGTACAAACATTTTATGGATTTGTTGTTGTTTGTGAGACAGCAGTAAGTATATTTAGATAATGTGTGGACATCATATTTGTTTATTGTTATTTCTGGATAAGTGGATTTTTTAATAAAAGTATTCCTCTGTACAAACTTAATTAAAATGTTATGTGGAATGAAATATTTTCTACCATTGTATACGAATCCATCAGGTCTGGGCTGTATACATTGTTATAAAACAGCAATTATTTGTTTTAAGTTTAAACTTTTTATCTTTCAAAAATCTTAAAGCTCAATTACTAGATCTACAATGAATAAAATATATGCATATGGTTTTCATTCAAAGTGACTAACCTTGTAATCAACACATAGCACATCATGACACTATAGTTACTACAACTTTGAAAGCAGTATGTGTGTATTCATGACACTTGGCAAGTGTTTAATAAACATTACATTTCTATGATGTATTTTCAATAAAGATTTGTCTGCAAATTTACAAAGCCATCACTAAATCAGTTTGAATGGAATGGAATTTTCATAGTAAGAATAAAAGTACAAACCTCAGAGTTCATTTCTTTTTTTTGAGGAGGGGGAGACTTTATAACTTATTTCTTATTTTTTAAACTCTAACACAAGCTATGGTAAAATCATCAATGTGCAGTGAAATTAAAGGTCAAGAAATGTGAAATAAAATCAGTAATACCTTTTTTATAGAATTACTGCAGAATGTGACAGGATGCTACATTTATCCTAACAAACTCATCTAACCTTTTTTAATCAGCTTTAATTTAATGATTTTATTACTGTACTTTGAACACTTTTTAGTATAAAAATCAATAAGTTTTGGCAAGAGAATGCAGGTTAAATAAATAATTATGTTACAACATGAGGAGTACATACCATAAACTTTCTTATTAACACATCTTGCAAAGTTTTTATACTTAGTTTCCATTTCATTGAGTTTTTTTTTTATCCCACTTAAGAAGTTTCTGATGTTTACATTTTAGTTAATTTTGTTAAAAATGTATAATGATGAATAAAACAAGAAGTTTAGCACTTACTTTAGACATAAAGGCAGTTTCTGCTTTGAGGTGATGTTTTAGTAACCCTACTTTTTTGTCACTATTTTGTTTGTTCAAAAGATAATTTCTGTAGCTTTCATTTTTGCTTCTTAGAACACAAAAATATATAAAGCACTAAAGTAGAATATCCTAAAACTACTGTAATTTATCTGGCTTTCTGACTAAGCTATAAGTAGATAAAAAGTTTCATTAATTCAGTGACTTTACACAACACTTGTGAAGCTTGTCTTGCAAACTACTGTTTTTGCCAGCTTTGCTAGTATGTTTGACAGATTTTAGATATATTAACAAATTAACAAGATAGAATATAAAATTTGAATATTCTTTTTTGTCAATACATTTATAGTGTGTTTCTAATTGTTAAGGCTCTATAAAAGCCTTATTGTTGAAATATAAAATCTAAGTAGAATAAAGCAGAGGGCAGACATGTCATGTGACAAATAAGATATTTTTTCAAATATTTCTTTTGAAATTCAGAAATTAAAGTTTAAATAATATAAAAAGTTGAATCAGAACCTATGTTTAGATGTCAAGTTTATTGATCTACAATGAGAATAAAGTTCTTCAATTAAAGTTTGAAAAGAAACTCTTAAAGAAGGTTGTGAAATGCACAGTGCAAGGTCAGTTAAATTAGTATAGCTTGTATACATTTCTTACAACCTTCATGCATACTGTGGATACTATAAACAAATTTCTTTATGGCTTCAGATTGCTAGAAATCAAAATCAACTCATGATTAGGGATATCCCTTGTAAAAATTAATAATTTGAGGCCTGTACTACTTGAAATAGTGGGGAAATGTTACATTGACAATTATATTTTAAGAAACGTAACATTATGTATTATCATATATGACCAAGTTACATTTTTCTGTTTACAGTTTACTAATTGCACTTTAAAATTGAATAATTAGTTATTTATACTGATAAAGTAGATTTGCAATTAAATTATTTTACTGCTGTACATGGGCTGGTTCTACCAATATGTTAGATGATCAAAAGTATTTGATATTTTTGTGGAATGTTGAGGAGTCTAATGTAATGAAAATACTAGAAAACATTTTTTTTAACAATTTAGTGCTTTTCAGTGTAAACCTTCCTTCACACAAATCTCCTCATCGTAGCAGCAAAAGGCATTCTGGGTCTTCTGGTTCTTCCTCATCAAAAACCAAAGAAAAGGAACACCCAGTGCTCAACGGGAATCCAACCCCAATACTACGGAGGCCTACCTCTTTAAGCTTCAAGTCAGAAACTGGAGAAAAATCAGTAACTTTTGAGACTTGTGTTTGATTCCATAACAATAGACACAACAATTCCAGCATAGACATGTGTATGTATGCCTATCAAATTCTTTGCACTGGAACTGTGTTATTTGTTTAATAATGTGTTTTAGTTCTGCATCTTTAATGGATATTGGGAAACAATATTCTAAGACTTCTCTGAATGATTAGTGTGTGTAATATCAACAATATTCATTGAAATTACTTCATCATTTCAACTTCTGTGAGAACTTATGAAGAATGCTAACTTACCTGCAACCATATTTCTGAAAATGTTTTATTTTGAAGATAGAAAAAAAACACACATCAAGCAGACTATAATAGTGGAAGTGGTAATAACTTTTTGAAGTTAAAAAAGCAGTTATCATAAGAATTAATCTTTTTTATTTCTCAGTCTGTGCTACTTTAGGAACCACAAGACTCATAGTTTACCATTTTTGTAGGTAGAGAATAAGTAACAATATAATTTTCTTTTTTTGCATGTAAAAATTACAAAATAATTTTTCAGTCAACTTTGGCATGAATGTACAGTAAGATTTGAATATAAAAAATATTAATATAAAATTAATAGTGATAAAGCATTTGATCAGCAATATTATAAAATCAATGTGGTGTAGAAGTTATTTTATTATGCCATTGGATTTGAAACACAAAGCTCCAAATGAATATTGAATATCTGAACTTATTTTTAAAGGTCATATTAGAATTTAGTGTTTTTAAGTTTGTATTGATAAATGATTAAACTGATTTTACATACTGGCTGACTGACTTCAAGAAAACTGGCATTATTAAAAAAATACAACATTAAGTATTAAAAACCTACATAGCTTGAATAAATTAATATTAATGTGAACAATTTTTGATTGCAAGCTATATAATTTGGTATTATCCTATAAAGATTTTAAGGCTACCAATAATTATTTGAAGATTGATACTAATTTACACAATAATTTCTTAAAATGAACATCTTAAGTAAACAATAACCATCATAAAAATGTTGTCAAATTTAATTATGAGTGATAAATGAAATAATTTGAAAATTAAAGTAAACCAGTTTTGTGTATTGTACCCCATTGTGTTGTGTCCTATCATCAAATTGAAGGTCAATGCATCTTAATAGAATAGAAAATGTACCTAAACCTTTCAAACACAGAAATGCTTGTAACTTAGTTTTTAAACATTTATAAAGTAAATACATTATAATTATGTAATATTTTAATATATATGTCATTGCTCTGTATAGTTCTGAATTTTCTACTCTACTATGTAGGTTATTGTGTTTGCCAGTTATGAATTTAAGTTAGATATATGACTGTGCCAAGTCTCCTCAATACAGTGATGTTTTTTTCCAAAGATCATCTGCTGTGGTGACTTTCTGGTTGTAGTTTTCTTTATGGTCTTCCCTTTGCCATGTATTTATCCATCATTGTCATCTTCATACTAGATCATTATCTTATAAGAGCTTTGTCTTTATTTCATGTAATGTCATTCTTTCCCTCTTATCTAATGCAGACTTATAGTTGATCAGACTTTTCTAGAGACACTTTTGCCTTTGTCTGCATTTCATTGATGTTGAACTCTTGTGAAAGAAGAAAGATGAATGAGATCAACTTATCTGATGTATTAATAATATAACCAATGCCTACTTAAAGTGCTAAAACAGTTAATACGAGGAAATAAAATCATCTTTTGTAAATAGGCTCAGAACTGTGAAAGATTTATCAAGCTTTGAACAAGGTGTTATTGCTGGAGCTTGATTGATTAGGATGGTCCAGCTGATTGACAAATTAAAGTCTACTTTCCCAACTTTGCACTGAATGGTAATCAGATCAAAAACTTTGATTAATAAGAGAAACTGTGGTTATAACATAGAACTATGAAAGATAGATAGTTGGCAAGTATAGAAGATTGTTTGGAAACATCCACCTTCACATGAATTGCTGGAATAACTTTAATAATGGTTTTGGAACATTCATTTCTTTAGAAAAAATGTATAGGGAGCCGTACAAAACTAACTTTCAAAATGTGCCACTTCTGTAAGCCACATGTCTTAGCCAATAATCAAAAGAAATGTTGTCAATGGTTCCTAAATTATTGGTATTACGCTGTTACCAGATGGAAATATGTAATATGGTCAGATCTGTAATACTTCAAGTAACTCTGCAGTGATGATAATCTGCAGAAGTCATAGATCCATCTTTCATAATTTCCACTGTACAAAGTTTTAGAGGTGATACAATAGGCTAGTTCCATATCTATATATTTGAATATTTAACCACCCTATCTGACCAACCTGATAGGGCTGGTTACTTCTAGAATAATATTTCTCTCAGCCACAGAACTAAAACTGTTTATCATTGATTGACTAAACATGACATAAACTTTTAACATTCATCAAAACCTGCACATTCCTTCAACCTTAATCCTGTTGAGAGTGTCTGGAATGTTTTAAAGAGTTTTTTTGAAGATGATATACTTCATCTGTCAAACCTACCTTAATCAGAAATAATAATGATTGAAGCTAAGGCCTTTCAGATATTAAAGAAGTCAATATCACATCAAATTCAGGCTGTAATAAAGCACATAATGGTCAAACACATTATTAGATTAGGGTTTTTAATATATTGGCTTATAAGTGTACTTTTTTTATGCATTGCTTTAAGCAGAATAGTGTAAATAGGTTTTGCTCAAACACTACCAGTGCATGCTCATGTTGTAGACAGCACTTTGGCTTAGTCCATCTGTATGTATATATGCAGCACCTGTTCCAGTCTGTGGCCAAAGAAGTGACTAATGTTCTGGCATTGCATTGCATATTATTACATTACAATAACAGTTTTATAAATAAATATCCAGTTGATCATTCAACAAATGAAGATTATTCAGTCTTACAAACTAAATACATTAATTATCTATTCATACTCTTCACACTTTGCACCACCCCTAATAAAATAAACTAGTTTCATGTGTTTCAGTTTCTGCATAGTTTGAGAATTAATCATTGATTACCCAAATATGGTGTTGAAGCCAGAAACTTTAGGAATGGGAAATTAATCTGACTTATTCATTTACTAAAGTTGCCTCTATGCCCTGTCATGGCTGCACTACTATTTAAATCTCGTAGATGTCCTGTTGGTGTGAAGTATGTGTTTAGGTTTTTGTTAGGATGTTTGGGAAAATACCTTGCAGCTTTGCAAAGCTTTAATGTTAAAATATTGTATTAGTTTTTAAAGTTGTTGGAAAATTGAGTTCTGTAGTAGGATTGGTGATGAAATATTTGAACAGATGTGATGTTAAACATGTTCTAATAAGTGAGATTACATGCTTGGTGTCTTTTACTTGCTGCTTTTGACCTGTCTAGTACTCTTTTTGCTTTATAAATTCATCTATAAACAACATCCCTGGTATAAGTTCAATTAGTCAATTAACACTCTATCCCCAACAGTCTTTGTTTCTTATCTTTAACTTCACATTCAGAAAATACACTGTACAATCATTTTGCTTTTAACAAAGAAATATTCAACTACATTATTGTATCAAGAATATCATTGACCATACATCAGTTATTCTAAATTATGCAGCTATAAAAAAATGTATTTATATAAAACCTAAAACATTCCTTATTAATTTTTGTTTTAAAATATTATATATATTTTGTTGTTACTGTCCCCTCCCATATGTGAGTGTGCAGTATTTAATGGATAGTTAATAATTTTTTCTTTCACCATTTCAATATTGCAGCAAGTTTTATTGGAACTTGTATTTTTTCTTGATTTATCAATATTCCATTGTTTTATAACAT
This sequence comes from Tachypleus tridentatus, assembly GCF_004210375.1. NCBI lineage: Eukaryota > Metazoa > Arthropoda > Merostomata > Xiphosura > Limulidae > Tachypleus > Tachypleus tridentatus. Next base: position 39,394,668 of record NC_134837.1, on the reverse strand, counting down.
TAGATCTGTAATAAATGATTATTACTGATAAAATGTTTTAACTGTATAAATTTTTTATGGTTGTAACTTAATGTTTTGTCTTAATATATTTTTGTTAATTCTTTTAGTACAAAAGTTTCATTAAAGTTTGAACTTCACCATCCCCTGAATAACATACCTTGATTTATCTCCATTATCATCTCAGTAGTAACTTTACCTTCACGTGTGACTTGTCCTTGTCAATTTCAGTAAGTATTTTCATAAGTAAAGATCAGGATTTGGGTAAAAAGGCTTAATTTCATTTTACTCTTAACTATACGACTGAGGTTTCTATTTAATATCTATATATTTTGACACCCTAATTTTTAAAGTTTGATTCTTAGATCATTGTAAAATTTTCTGATCTTTTAGTTCTTTGGTGTGTAAAAGTATTATTTACCATTTTTAAATCTCTCGGTATTATATTCACAGTTACATGTTATAATTTGTCCATCTTTGCTCTTGTTATTTTACTATTTTTCAATTTAATGTGTAAGATTGTATAAAAGTTTTGTTTGTTGACAAAGTTTTCATTTTACATGATTCTATTCTATTTATAAAGCTTCATTAAAATAAAAATACCAAGGCTTCTTGTAGATGTTCCCTTTGTGTTGCACCAGTATGTTAAATTTATTTAGTTTACATAATCGATTGTAAGATTTACAATAGTCTCAAAACTCCTCCTCCTTTTTCTGTAACCCTATCATCGTGATTAACTTTTATGAAAGCCACCTCTTATAAATTTAAAACTAAGTTAATTTGACACTATTTTTATGACTGATCCTCAATCACTAAGGGCAGTTTACTTTCAAAATTTATATAACTAGAAGCTTTGTTAAATTATATCCCCAATTTGATAGGTTCTTGCATCAGTGTATAAAATAATTTCTAAAATTTGCTATTTTATAATAAGTTTTAAATTATATTACTTATATTTATTATTACACATTCCTCCAAAGCAGACTGGATCATTAAACTCGTTCTCCAACAAGGAAATTGATGAATTCTTTTTATTCTGAAATAAAATGTAATTTTTCACCATAAAGTGCTGATTAGTTAGCTTCTAAGACTGTATAGTTCACTTCTTTGGTCTGTATTCTGTTACTTCCAAAACAAATATATATATATATATATATATATTGCACTCTCCACTTTCAACTCTTGAGTTCATGGTTGTGATCTTTACAAAGAAATGCACTGTGCATGCTTTGGCAGTGAGTGAATTTTAAAAGTAACAGTCAAATCCCATAATTGAGTCTGACAGGTTGGTTAGCAGTGACTGTAACCTCAAAATTAGGGATGAATAGTGCAAATATTCCTCAATTTACTTTGCACAGCATTAAACAAACCACTCAATTCTTTATAAATTAATTTTTAATTATGTAAACTATTAATGTTAATGTACAACCCCATACTTTAAAATATCATTTAGTATTTTGAACTTAATTAAATGGTATGTAATTTTATGTATATGCATATAATATTTGAATTTATTAATGTTTACTAATGTTTTGAGGTAAACTTTCTGTCATTTTTATAGAAACAAAATTTAATTTGGACCTTTAGAGTAATGAAATCATGAATGTTGATGGTGATATAAATATTTGTGCTTTTAACATGTAAATGTTGTGAACTTTAGGACTATGTTTTTGCTCCTCATACATGAATAGTTTTGGAAGCAGAATTTTTCTGTGCTATGACCTTTGTACAGATATATAATATCATTCTTGTGTGATAATAGCTGTTGTAAAATGTTACTGGTAATTTTATGTGGGAAATATCAAAATTTGCAGCTTAATGTATGTGATGTAGACCTTGTTTTGAAAGCCAGTGCCTACATTTTGTCTTCAAATTTCTGAGACAAGCAGTACATTCTTATCATGGGATCAAGTAGTTTAATATATTTCTTGAGTTTTATACCTTTGTACACTTGTATCTGTAATGTAAATCATATCAAAGGGAAAACAAACTTGTCGCTTCATGTAACGAAATACTTCAGTTTTTATGGTTCAGAAAGCTAGATGTTTATGATTGCTACAGTACAAAGCATACTGAAAGTAGATGCTTTAAACATTGTTGTGTGTGTTCTGAAGTAGTAGTTTTCACAGATAGCACTGTAGTTTCTAGAAGATTTACTACAGTGAACTGTTTAAACTCAGAAGTTTAACCTGTGCCATAGGACATCAGAATATCAAATTCTGACCTGTGTTTAAGAATTCTGCAATGCCTAACTAATATAGTAGATAGATCTAGTGCCATTTTGAAATACTCAGGCATGAAACGTACATTTACAGAATATAAAACTAGATTTTACAGTATTTGTCGTTTTTGTGATATATTTAAACTTTATTTTGTTGTATGAGCACTAGTAAATGAAATTCAAAACGTTTGTGTGGTCAGTTTTTAACATTATTTCTTAATATGTGTACAAATTGTTGGTATTGATCATGCATATTACCACATTATGTTTTATGTATCAAAACTTAAAGTAAAATGTAACTTTAGCTTCTTTAAAGCTGTTAATATTGAGTGTTACTTTACATTGATAATGTCATGAAGAAAGTTTTGTTTATTGTGATGCAACTATTAATCAGTTTTTGTAAATATTTATTATAGGGCTAAACATATATGAAAATATTTTACTGGCATATTGCCTTTGATGTTAAGATTTTAAGCTCAAATTCTAGTATTATGGATCATATTCTTAAAAAAAAAAAAAAACTAAGTGTTGATCATTTGTGACCCAAAGATTAAATCATCATTGAGACTTTTTTGATCAGATTCAGTGAAGGAAGAATTTATTTCTCACCAGGCTTTTGTATAGTTCTGAACACAATATTTGAATGTAAATGTTTTTAAATCTCTTGTACTAATGCTGTATTAGAATCAAATTAAACACTTTTCTTTAATGCTGTATTACTCCATAACTGTTGTTGTTTCTTGAGTTTGAGCAAATCCATATTCACTTAAACCTCAGTTGTATGTTTGTCCAGAAAAATGTTCACTAAAAAAACATAATTTCTGAAACCTTATTTTTTAATTGTTGTAATGCATATCGAAGCTACATTTGGCTACGTGACTTCGTGGTGCTATATAATAGATTGTGTTTTGATTTTCTTATCTAACATACAAACTTTTGAGAAATTTTAATCAGAGTATTTAATTAGATGCTACTCCTAGTCTGGATTAATGTGAAATACTTCTTGTACCTTTCACCCTCTTTGAGTTAGATGAAGATGTCACACATATGCTGTAGCTCAGTTGTTTAATTAGGTTATAATCAATTGCTTATCAAACATTAAGATAATGTATACTTAAGTAAAATGTTAGAAGCAAGTGATTTATTCCCACTTTATTAGTAACAATGTAGAGACAGTGTAGTAAGCACTAAATATATCAATTTCTTTTTCTTTTCTCTTTTTGTCAGATATTAACTACATCCTTTAGATATATAAAATATATCCAGATATTTTCAAATTGAAAGTCTGCATTAGATTAGTTCAATCTTTAATCTTATGATCTTTAACTTCTGACTCCCCTTACGACATAAATTCTTGGTAAAAGTGGTATTGTTTGGAGTGGTTCAAACACGTTTGAAGTTGATGTTAATGAAAAGTGCCAGGTTAATAACTTTTCCAGATATTAATTTTTGTTAGAGAACATTCCCAAATTTTTAAATATCAATAGGCAGTGAATCAGAAGATACCAAAATCATCTTTAAGGAGTTTTTAGTTGGTATAAGTTGTGATACTTATTTTGAGGTTCACTGATTACTCTGAATAATCAGGGAAGGACTGACAAGATGTTTAACAGAAAATGTTTTTCGAAAGAAAATTTGAATTCTCTGACTGAGATGTGAAAACAGGATTTATTTCGTTAAATAATGACACATGATGTGTTTGTGTGTGAACAAAATACAGCATTTTTATTGAGTCATGGGTCCAGGATTTTCAGGCAAGGAAGTGTAACTTTGTGTGATCAGGGATAAAGGGGTCTGCTTTAAATAACAACCTTAGGCCTACTAGAGTAGATCTATGAAGAACTGTGAATAATCTTTGAGGAAAATATTTCAAAGATCAAAATGATATATACACTAATGGATCAAGAATGTTCCAAAGGAAGAGGAATAAGGTAATGTTCTTCAGATTACGAGAGATCATGGAATGAGATTCCAAAGACATCTTTTTTCTTGGAAATAGTTGAAGCATGTGTTGGACGTGTAAGTGTTATACACATTTGTAATATTATTCTTCTTGGAGTTATGTGCTATATCAATGTTGGTCAATTTCATATGAAATTAAGAGAGGATATATCCTCAAAGTATCAACTAACCAAATGAAAAGAGGGCTGTCTCTCTCTCTCTTTTTTTTTTTCTTTACATAGCATGTTATAGTTTGAAGAGAGTGCACATAATATCATAGGAAGTGACCCAGAATAATGGATAACTAGAGTGAGGGGAATTTAGCTACTTTCTTGACCAATAATCTGTTGTTAAAACTGCACACATTTGTTTGCATAAACATTTTGAGTAAGCATAACAGATAAATAACAATTGGTTCAAAATACCAAGTATGATTACTTTTTTTTGCTTGTCAATCGAGGAAAGATTACTTTGTATAGCAAGCAGAAACAAAATAGAACAAAGAGAAGTGTTGATGACAGTGAGATAATTTTAGATAGCCGAGTTCCAAACTCTATTGCAAAGATGACATTTTTTTTTTTTTTTTTCTAGTAGTGGTTGTAATCCTTTTCAACTTCCACTGTTAACTGACGAAATTTCTTTGAACAGCATTCAGAATATTCAAAGAAGTAGTCTTTTGGTAAGGATGTTCCTAGTACTATGCCCCATAGAAATTCAAATAAATCATATTTGTGCACATTGTTCATGATACTTGTACTTTTAAAGTTACAAAACATTATGTGAAAGAGAAAATAAGTCTAATGTAAATAAATGGAGTTCTCTACAAAATGTGTACGTAGGGGAGTCATAAAGTGGCAAACTGGTGTAAGTACCCGTGTTTGTATATTACTACTTACCTATACTGTCAAATTTAGGTTTAGTGGGACTGCAGGCACGGATAATATTTGGTAATATTGCCTTCAATTCGATAGTTTTACAAACCACAGTTTTTTTACTTGTGTGGACAACGCCTTATGTACCAGTTATCGTCTATTGTAGTTTTACATCATTGAAAATTTGACAAATTCCTTACATATTATGGGCTAAGGCGTTCGACTCGTAGTCTGAGGGTCGCCGGTTCGAATTCCCGTCGCACTAAACACGCCTTTTCAGCTGAAGGGGCGTTATAATGGTACGGTCAATCCCACTGTTCGTTGGTTAAAGAGTAGCCCAAGAGTTCGTGGTGGGTGGTGATGACTACCTTACCTGTAGTCTGACGCTGCAAAATTAGGGATGGCTAGCGCAGATAGCCCTCGAGTAGCTTTGCGCGAAATTCAAAAACAAACAAAGATCAAATATGTTGGACTGTCGAGAAAAAGGTGAAACCTTAAGGTCTCTCTTATCAGTCCGTGGGAATTCTCCTTGCAAAGTAAATGAAACTTAAATTAAAATATGAAAATGAATTGCAACGTTAAAATAAGTTTTAAAGGAACTCACACAGCGAATTAAACTAATCAAAATTTATAAACAAATTTATAATTTCCCCCAAATTTAATTTACATCTGATCATGAAGATAAGTTAGAGGGGAGAACTTGACTCGAAGTTCGAATGAAGTAACTGAATCAGGATGCTCACGAAATGTTTTTTTTTTATTTCGAGCAAAACTACACGAGAGCTATCTGCGCTACCCATCATCACCCACTAACAACTCTTGGGCTACTGTTTTACCAACGAATAGTAGGATTGATTGTAATATTATAACGCTTCCACAGCTGAAAGAGCAAGCATGTTCGGTATAACGGGGATTTGAACCCGCGACCCTCAGATTACGAGTTGAGCGCCTTAACCAGCTGGCCATATGACCTTCGTTCATCCATTTAAACTCATCAATAGGTTCGTTGACTACACACACAAAAAAAATTGTCTTACCTGAGACCTTTACGAAATATCTTTCCTGTAAGAAATTATGGTAAATAATTTTCAATTGTAAAAACTAAGACCCGAGGAAAACAGATACCTCTACAAATTTATATATTTAAGTTAGAAATAATCAAGCACAAAATGTGGCCTATACCATCTCCACACACGTGGATATTAATTCTAAACTATTTTTAGAGAGAAACATTTGGATTTATTTTGTAATCACAATTTGGCTTTAGATCATGAACTATCTCTTTCTTCAAAACATGTTACCTTAATAATATTCATTATTATCACATCATTTTATTTTTCAAATTTACACTTACTGAAGGTATCACCTTCAGCTGATAGCCCAGCTGGTACAGCGATACATCTACGGATTTACAATGCTAAAATCACCACCCACTTCCAACTTTTGGGCTATTCTTATACCAACGATTAGTGTGATTGATTGAGGCTTTAAAACGCTCCTACGGCTGAAATGGCGAGCATGTTTGATGTGGTAGGGATTCCAGTCCGCGACCCTCAGATTAGGAGTTGAGTGCCTTAACCTCCTGGCCATGCTGGGCCTCCAAATCAATGTAATAATATCTATTGCATAGTTTCAAACTGTGTTGTTTTAAAATTTTTCAGAAATTATATCACGACTACGCATATCTCGAAATCTCAGATACCGAACTCTTTAGAAATGTTAATTGGTGTCTTACTCCTATAATGAACTCTTTTTTTTTTTTTTTTTACATTTATGTTCTATAATTCGCTATGTGAACATGTATAGATAGTATAAAACTGAGGCCTTGGTAGATAAAAATGAATAAAATATACATTTTTACGTTGACCTCTAACGTCTTTGTGGTCCTCCAACGGGGTCCCCCATTGGGACAGCGGTAAGTTTTCGGATTTACACTTCTGAAAATCAGGGTTTCGAGTCTCTTCTGCAGACTCAGCAGATAGTCCGATGTGGCTTTGCTATAAGAAACACACACATACACAATTTCTCCGACGGGACAGTGGTAAACATATGGATTTACAATGCTAAAATTAGAGTTCCGATTCCTTTCGATGTGCACAGCAGATAGAACGCTGTGGCTTTGTTATGCAAATAAAAGAAAAACACACGCATATTAAAATATTTGTGATCCTAAGTGGCTCAGTAACAAATCTGAGGGTAAGGATCACAATACCGAAAATCGCTTTTCGAAACAATAACCCCTTTGCCAAGTTGAATTTCCTGTTTTATACAATATTTAAGTTTTAGTCACAGCGCACTCTTGGGCTCATGTTTTATACGATGTAAATAACAAAATGGTGTTGTTTAGATTGTTTCGCGAAAAAGAAAAATGCTTCTTTGAACTTGAAGTGAAGCTTGAAATAATTTTATTTCAAATTAATAAGTTTATTAGTACAAGTTTAGCAAGTTTTTTTTAACATTTGAGAAATGTCATTTTCCAATGCAACAAAAGTTTTTATAGCTTCAGTCTTAACTGTACCACTGACTTACGTATATAACATGGTGATGCTGTTGATACAGTGGGACACGACGAGTCCTGTTGTCTGGCTAATTGGTGCTTTATTTATTTTGACAGTACTGTCAGTTTCAGTTGTAAGGTCATCAGGGTCCCATGGATATGGTGTAAAGAAACAAGATAATTACCAATTTTATGGTACCTAGCATTATTATTAGTAGTATATTACATGGCATGTCTTATTTGTAAGTTATTGTCACAATTAGTGACATTACTATTTTTTTAATTTTACTTTGATCAGCTATTAAGTTCTAGTTTATTTAGTTCTAATTGTACTATTGTAAGTGTAACACTGAAAACTTAATCTAGAATTGATATATGCAAGAATTAGATAAAATGCTTTTATCTTTACGTATGGACACGTGTAATGTTTTGCTCATTATTGAAATATCAAGGTATTTTATTTATTAATTGTATATGCAGTAATATTAAATGCATATTTTTATGTTATCCTTAATGAGTTCTAGACTTTTAAGTAAAACTAGTGACTTTGAATCTTTATATTGTCTCAACAAGTACTTTTTTTTTCCTGGGATGTTTCCTTTTGAATAATAGTTGCATATCTGTCTTGGACATTAATTACAGAGAAAAAAAAAAAATTAAGGAATAATTCCTCTATATGACAGTAGTATACATCATGTTATTGTTAGAGTACTGTTTGAGTGTATTGCCTAACTGCTTGAGACAGTTGTTAAAATGTGTACAACAGTTAGGTCATTCCATGTCAAATCATCCAGGGGACTGCACGTGACCCCCACAGAATGCCTTGAAAAAATTCACATGTGCTCATCTACCCATATAATGAAATATTGCCAAAGATTATATCAATATCTCTAATAGTTTCTGATTTACAGCCCTGTAAAATTTACTTTTTTTCATTTTTAACAAATTCATTTTTGGGCAACTTTGCTTAAAGCTGCAAGAGTAATGGTGGTAGAAAGCTGAAATTTGCTACTCTGACTAAATTAATTTTACAGAATTCAAAAATGGTCTTAAACCAAGTTTATCTCTCTTAGGATTTTCATAGTGAGGCTGTAAAATCACCTGAAAACCCAAAATTGTAAAAAAAACAACATTGGTTTATTTAATAAGCCATAGCTCTAAGACTCAATATGATACAAAGCTGAAATTTATTTTCAAATTTCCAATAACACATCAGTTGATAACTCAGCAATTGTTGTAATTAAAAGTATGTTAGATGTGTAAAAAATGTATTTGCATGCAAATAAAAGATATAAAAGATAGATCAGATGAACATTCTGATGTGTTGATGCCATTTATGAAGAAATCAAGAAATGAACTGTTCTCGTGGCCTGCAAGGTCACGTAAAGATGAAAGATGGATTCCTTTCCAACATATTCTTTGTCTGATAAGTGCACCCACCATGCAAGGCAGTAGTGCTCGTCACTATGTCCTAAGTCAAAGAGATCTCAACATAATCAAACTCCAATTTCAGAAATTTATTCAAGCTGTCTGAACAAAGCAATGTTTATTTTATGTTGTTAAGGCTAATTTATTACCAAAGCAGTTTTTGAAACATTTCATTGTCACGATTATTTGAGTTTGGTGTGCTATAATCTTTCTCAGTTATCCCCTGTTGTAGCACTGTGCTTTTTGTGTCTGATTTACCTTTGTATTTATTATATTATGAATCTTAAACTCAGCCATATCTGCATAACTGTAATGCATATACAATATATTTGCATTGCTATGTGATCTAACTAGTTATGCCAATAAACTTGTTCAGAAATTAATTAATACTTTCTTGTTTCTTACAACTTCATTATTTAACATTATGAAAGGCTGGTTAGAATATTTCAGTGAGATTCATAAAATTCTGACAGGTATTTTTTAAAATTGTATGGATATATTTGCACACAGTAACATACCTGAACTGAAGTTTTGTTTTTCAAGTAAACAATGGTCCCGGAGACCAAGTTCTTGGGGCTTATCTTTGATCGTAAACTGACCTTTATACCACACTTAAAGCAGCTTTGGGTCAAATGCACAAGAGCACTGAACATTTTCTGTGTTCTCTCTTCTACCAGTTGGGGGGCAGATCGCTGTTCAATGTTAAAGGTATATCGTGCTCTTATTAGATCGAAACTCGATTATGGATCAATGGTCTATGGCTCTGCCAGACCCTCGGCCTTAAAGATGCTGGACCTCGCTCATCACCAAGGACTTCGACTCTGCACTGGAGCTTTCCGTACCTCTACAGTTCAAAGTATATACATTGAATCTCATGAACCTTCTCTACACCTTTGCCGTTTGCAACTATCTTTACAATATACTTCGAAACTTCATTCCTTACCAAAGCATCCCACCTGGAAATGTGTTTTCCTTCCTCGGTGGGCAGTACTTTTTCAGAACAGACGATCTGTCATTGCTCTGTTTGGCCTTCGTGATCCGGGAGCAATTGGATGAATTGGGTCTGTCCTTGGATAACATTGCAGATTCCACAGGTCAGCCCATCCCACCATGGCTTATTACAGCCCCCAAATGTGACCTTTCTTTCAGTCACCTAAAAAAGGCAGATACTCCAGATTGGAAGTACCATCTTTTATTCAATGAATATCTTTCAAACAATCATTCAGTTCCCATTTATACAGATGGTTCCAAATCAGGTAATTCAGTGGGCTCTGCTATGGTTTGCTATGGGTCAGTAGTTGTGTGCAGAATCCCTTCTACAGCTTCTGTGTTCACTGCTGAACTGTATGCCATATCTCTTGCCCTGGATCATATTGCAGCTGAGCAGTACTCCAACTGCACTATTTATACTGATTCGCTTAGTTCTATACTTGCCTTGGAATCACTACACATTAGCTCACATCCTATTCTCGCTGATATTCAAACCGACTGGCCCATTTCTCATTAGCAGCTACTTCAATCCAGTTTTTCTGGATACCAGGCCATGTTGGTATTTATGGAACGAGCTTGCAGACATGGCAGCTAAATATGTCTGCTTCAGCACCATCACTCCTATGCCTATTCCGCACATGGACTATGGTGTTGTCTTCAAGGCTCGGCTCTGTGCCAGCTGGCAGTCCACTTGGAATGAGCAACGTGACAACAAACTTTTCAAATCAAACCCAAAATTGGACTTTGGCCATCTAGCTTCCGTAAAGTTCGGAAGGAGGAAGTTGTTCTCACTAGGCAACGATTGGTCACAGTTTTTAACTCATCATTTTCTTTTATCTGGAACTGATGCACCAATGTGTAGTTTGTGTAACACTCAAATCACTATCAGCCACGCTTTTACTTTCTTGCCATCGCTACAATTCTCAACGACGGCAATATTTTAAACATATTTTTCCCAGGGTCAGTCTGTAACATTGGACAGAGTTATTGGTGATGGTGACTCTGTCCACCTTGATAATGTTTTTAATTTTTTAATGGCCATTAACCTTTTAATCTCATTTAAGTGTTGCATATTTATTCATTACACCTTTTAATTGTGGTTCCTTTTTTACAGTTTTAATCTCTCTCCTTCCATTTGACATTGGACAATGGCCAGAACATTAAATAACTCGACACCAGGACTAGAAAGGCCAACTTCAGGTGACTAACGCTCCTGTTTGAACTACTGTTAGTCTTCCTGGCGAGTTGTTATTATACTTTGCTGCATATTCACACTTTTACTACTACTTTTTAGTACTGGCCATATTGACTCATAACCCGGAACCAGGACTGGAAAGATCAACTTCAGGTGACTGACGGTGGTTTTTATACTTACCTGTTAGTCTTCCTGGCGGGTTATGATCATTACCATTTTGCTACAGGTAGTTCTTTACAACTTTGTTGACTGGATGTCAACATTGGTTTTACACCATTTTCTGTTTTAATTGCCGTTTTGCTTTTATCTTCATTACTTTTACAAATGTTACTCCATTTACTTGACTTTTATCTTTTTACTGGACATTTGGCTACTCATTATTACGATTTTGCGGAGTGTCTTTTAAAACTTTTATTCTTTTACATTTTGATAATAGCTGCTATGACACATAACCCAGAACCAGGACTGGAAAGGCCAACTTCAGGTGATTGACGGTGGTTCTTGAACTTACCTGTTAGTCTTCCTGGCGGGTTATGATCATTACCTTTTTGCTAGAGTAAATACCTTACAACTTCTTATACTCTGCCTTCTATCTTAACATTGTAGACTAGATGTCAACATTGGTTTTATACTTTTTTGTTTTACCTTCATTTCCATTTATGCCTATTACTACATTTATTTATTTATTTTTATTTTATTTTTTTTACATTTTTACCGAATGTCTGGTGCAGATGGCCTCACTGCTTTGTGCCATAAAACACTAAATCAATCAATCAATCAATCAAGTAAACAACGTATGGTTAGAGGATACTTTAAAAAAATTATAACTCGAAAAGTAGGTTGAACACCATCCTGATTTTTTGTAGATCTTATTCAGAGATGTAAGAATATATGGTAAAAATCTGAAAAGGCTGAATAACTGGTGACATGGTCATACTGTGGCCTGAAGTAGGGCTATTTTAACTAAATCATAAAAAGTTGCATGCAACTACATTTTTTTACAGGAGATCTAACAGACTTTTAATTACAACAATTGCTGATTTATCAACTGATGTGTTATAGGAAATTTGAAAACAAAATTCAACTTTGTATTTTATTAAGTCTTCGAGCTATGGCTTATTAAATAAACCAATGTTGTTGTTTTTACAATTTTGGGTTTTCAGGTGATTTTACAGCCTCACTATGAAAATCCTAAGAGAGATAAACTTGGTTTGAGACCATTTTTGAATTCTGTAAAATTAATTTAGTCAGAGTAGCAAATTTCAGCTTTCTACCACCATTACTCTTGCAGCTTTAAGCAAAGTTGCCCAAAAATGAATTTGTTAAAAATGAAAAAAAGTAAATTTTACAGGGCTGTAAATCAGAAACTATTAGAGATATTGATATAATCTTTGGCAATTTTTCATTATAAAGATAGGTGAGCAGATGTGAATTTTTTAAAGGCATGCTGTGGGGGTTACCTGGAAAAGTTTCCAAAATCTGGATGATTTAACATGGAATGACCCAGTTCTCCTATTCATTGTTTGCTGGTATCGTAATACCATTAACAACATATTGTACATGAGGAAGGAAGTACTTTGTGCTAATATGGTTATAGATAGGCAAACGATTTATATGCATAAGAAAAATTTTTATTGGTTGTGGATCATACTATGTGTAGCACTAAATAACAAAGATAATAAGGTTGTAGTTATACCATAGTTTATTTCTGATTAATAGGTTCTATAAACATATGGCTTATTGAAAGTTTAACCATGACTTATATGTATTTATATTTTATAATATATTTTGCCTTTCAGGTTTTCATCATTGGTGATGATCTGGTGTAGCTATTGTTGGCCTGAAAGCATTTTGTGACATACATTTAAACTTTGTTTATTATTTTTTCACTTAAAAGATTGAAGTAGAAACTTAAGAGATTCTTTGAAAACGTCAGCAAATTCATGTATATTCATGTATTGTCATGGTATTTTTATATTTATTTGTTGTTCTATATATTGGAAAACCAAGATGTAAATCTATATTTTATAACAAAATATTAAGATTTTTCTGGTTTATCTCTTCCAGTTGTTCACATTTTTATTTATTCTACAGCAAATGCACTGTTAGTGATTATTTAGGTGCTACTTTTAAATAAATAATGCTCTTCTAAACGAATTGCTTTATGTTGTGTTTGTTAAGGTTAAAGATTGAAAGAAAATATACAATATTTTTCTTTTGCTAAATGTGATAGATAAATGAAAAGACTGTTAAAAAAAAAGGAAACCAAAGTTTTATTTAATTTTTTCCTGGATGCATGTTGTCATGCTTTTATTATTCATATCTGTGATTCTTACATGTAATGTACTTACATTTTTGGCCACTTACTATACATTATACTTTAAAATTAGTACTTCAGGTGCTACATCATACTAATTTATGTATACTTTTACTTTTCATCATTCATTATAATACGTTATGTAGCAATTAATTTAGTAACATTAATGTGTGCCAATAGATTTATTAGTGGGACAGGTGGTATTCAAACATTTTGGTGCTAATAAATTATTTTGTTATTCTTGATGCATTATATTTAAGGCTTTATAAATAATACATTTCAGTCACTGAGAGCAAGCTTAAAAACTAAACTAAAGTTCAACCTTGTTTAAAGTATTAAGCTGTTTCAATCATAGAGTTGTATAATTAAAAAAAAAACAAAGTGTAAGGAAGTAAAAGCTTTAAAGCATTTATCTATTATTATTTCATAGACATGCTTTGCAGTGTTTAGTATGCTTTAAAATCTTTAAGGAATGTTAATATATGATATTTTTATACAAGTTTTTGCAGTGTCTTCTGTCTCTGGAGTAGTTGCTTTGATCATTGCACTGGAACTTGATGGAATAATATCAGGTAGTTTGTTTTTCAAGCTGCTTCATTTTTTAATAATTCATCTAGCTAAAAGATATATATCTTAAATGTACAACTTGGAAAGAAATTGTTATGCTGTGCAAAAATATCCATGATTATACTTAGGTGTGTCAGTCACCATCATAACCATAAGTTCATGATTGTTGATGTCATAATATAAAACTTATTCAAGTTTTGTGTCTTTGGATCAAATGTTTTTGATGTGAGAATTTCCCAGTTATTTCACTTTAAATGTCTCACAGATGAGATCATTGACAAAATAAAAAAAAACTTTATTTTTAATGACACAGGAAAAAGTAAAATATTGTTGAATGCTCTTTGTTCTTTTGTCAAACATTCCACTTTGTTTGAAAAGTCAGAATATTGACCTTGAATTGTTTAAATTTTACTTCACTTGAACTCTCAGCATCAGTACAGATGACCAAAATTAAAGTTGGATGATGAAGCTCACACCATCTTAGATTTTATAAAAAGCAGTATAGGATCTTAATGGGATCAGGAGGTGTTTATTCAGTACATTAGCCATTGTAATTTCATGGACAATGAATTTACCTGTGACTAGAAAGAAAAAATAACTTGCTCAACTTGTGATTTTAAGAACATAATAACAGTTTGGAAAACATGAGATGTGAATAGTTTTGATTTATACACATAATGGAAAGTTTAATTAAATAGCATAACTTGCAGATTATTACAGTTTATATTGATTTAGTTGATGAATTTATTAAGCAGTTGCTATTTTTGCCTCTAAAAGTTCTTTCTCTGATAGTTTGTATCTTCTTTTTGTTGCTACGGTGAAGGTAACCAACTGGATATCTAGATGCTGTTGGAATGAAAAAGTTCATACTGGCTCAGCAAAATACAAAAATGTATCTTTGACCTTGTCATTTTCTTGTAAACATTCTTCAACAAGAACCAGCTAACATTTGCCATAAAATTTTCATGCAACATAGTTTATAATATCTATGCTCTGGGATAAACTCACTTAGGTTACTAACTTTCAGTCAATTTGGAGAGATAGGGACTCAGCAACATGTCAGAAAAAATAAAACTGTTGTATTCTGTCATTATTACAAATGCAGTGAGCTGAAGTTGTAATATTTTTCTTCTCAGTATGAATTCTATATTTTGAGACACGTTCATGATGAATTCTACCAGGCTATCTTTATCCCTGTTAAAAAAACACAAAAAAAACTCTTAGACTGAGGATTGGATCATATGACCTTTAAAATGTTTTATTTTCTCTCTTAATCACATGAATGTTCCAGTAACATCATTTGCAAAGGACTTTTGAAATGAGGATTGGATCATATGGCCTTTGAAGGCTTTTTTGACTGCAAATTAATTGATATCCATAAATGCCATCACAGGCCCCTTTACCATGGCTCATTGGAAAGTACTGCTCTTCTGGCATTTTAATACCAAATCTTGATTTTGGTCATCCATGTTGATGCTTACGGTCAAAGTTATGTCCAAGATTAAAATTTTGAATGTTAGAAAAAATGCCATATTCTAAAAGAGCACAAAGAGAGTTTTCCAGCAATATTCTACTTTTTACTGTAGCGTTAGCAAGATAAATAAAAAGTGTTAGTAATTTTATGTCATTATTCTCATCTGGAAGTCCTTTTGGATCAAACACTTAATGACCTCTTGGACTAAAACCATTTGACCTAGAATCATGAAACGTGGCTAATGTATGACACCAATCATTTTCCTTCATAGTTGGAAGAGGTGAGGTTAGAAACCTTTTTAAAATGATAGATTTGACATAGACTGACCCACATAAACTTGGCAACTGAAATAATTATAGTAGTAATATCTATTTAAAAACAATAATCATACTAAATGATAAATTTATGTCAGAACTCATCCACCCAATTTTTCATTTCTTCAAAAATTAATGATAGGGTAGGCTTAACTGTTGAACCCTAAAACTAATATGACAAGATTTTTTGCAGTAAGTACATCTCTCTTCCTTTTGATCATACCCCTTCACAATTAAAAGTAAATATTTTCGACAAAAGTAAAATACCTTTATTATATTACAATGCCAGTAATGTGATTTCTACCATTGAACAGTTTTGATGTACAGTTTATAGAGTGCCAAGCTGCTGTATTCAAGCATTCAAAACTTACATTTAGCTAGTGAAAACATTTACATATTCCCTGACCATGCATTAAATAAAAGCTAAAATATAGGTTTACTCACTTTGATGTCAGATATCAAATACACCTGTAGCCCATTGCATACAAGTTGGTTAATTGCAACCTTCTGTCTTATTACTGTAGAACTTCTTCAAAATACTGCTATTTGTAGTTCTTGTTAATTCCAGTTAAGGAGCTGGTAATGTTCAGTTGTAATTGACAGAAATCCATTGTATTGAATAAACCACACACAGGGAAAATATAAAGGGGCAAGAACCCATTTGCATGTCTTTCAGCAG
This sequence comes from Tachypleus tridentatus, assembly GCF_004210375.1. Lineage (NCBI taxonomy): Eukaryota > Metazoa > Arthropoda > Merostomata > Xiphosura > Limulidae > Tachypleus > Tachypleus tridentatus. The sequence goes on along the minus strand of NC_134837.1, from coordinate 39,378,176 downwards.
CAATTTGCCTTGATTTTGCTTCATTTAAGTGTCATTGTAATTGTGTTTTTCCAAATATTGAAAGTGTATGATTTGAATATGATCACTTATCAATAAAACAAAAAGTACGACAACTCCAAACTATGGGTATTTGAATGTGAGACTCTCATTTGATTGTTGAATGCTCTAATCATTGAAACAGTTTGAGCATTACATAACATTACCAACAGACAATGTTTATTATATACATAAATCCTTAATGCTTAAAGTAAAATGCACTAAAGTTGGAAAAATCATTGTTTTTGTTTTTTTTTCATTTTATTTGAGTTAAAGCAAAGTGCATTTGGAGCATTTTAAATTTTTTGTGGTAATATATTTTCTTGCTGCATCAGTTCATATTCAAAATGTAATATTTAATGCAGGTAATTCAATGACTTTCTCACAGAACCATCTACCTGCCTAAATGAGTTGGGCTAGTTTAGTTTATCCTGTTAATTTTTGGATGTTTATTTTATTTGTAATTTTCAATTATTTGTAATGGTGCATTTATTACATTTGTAAAGTTATTGTTTAATATATGAAAATAAATGCAGGTTGTTGTTATGTGCATCAGACGTAATTTTTTTATTGCAAAACAAGTCATGTGGTGGACAAAAAAATATCTGACTTAATAATTGCAAATTGTATGTGTATACTATAATTCATGGATAAAAAATGGTGGCAACTACTCCCCACACAATCCTGCTTATGCTGTGTGTTGATCATCTTAATTATTTAGTAGTTTGAATGTGACAGTGATTATTGCTGACAGCATCTGTTTGACTCAGATTGACTCCAAACATAAAGGGAAGACAACATTGGTTTATTTTCTTCCATTTTAAACATGCCATAAAGGTTCATATAAAGAAAACCATATCCTTAAATCTATGAAGTTGTTGGTTGAGGTATTTCTTTGAAATATTAAAATAAAACATTTTGCCTCAGTGTTGGACAATTTTGACATTTTTTGCAAGGTCTAATTTTAAGTGAAACTCAGTATTACATTACATTCAAAGAAGGAGCCATCAATGAGGTCTGATTTTAAACTATTGTTTATAGTATTATCAGTGTTCTTAATTTATGAATTAAAGCTATAATTTTACAAAATTAAGCATTTAAAATTTTCAAAGAAATAGATAATTGCATGTATTGGAAGGCAACATATTAGTACAGTAAAGGTAAGTTACAACTTGAGAATAATATCACAAGCATGAAAATTAATGTTTACTATTAAGCTTATGCATTTGCAGTTGCTTTTACCAGAGTGAAAAATATTTTTGTAAAGATTTGTTGGAACTTGTATTTTCTTAATTTAGCTTTTTCATTTTTAACAGAGACAGAAGCCATAATTTCAGAAAAAAAAATTTGTTACAGTGCTGTTGTGAACTAAATTTTTAAATATTTATATTTATTTGTACAGTTGGTTACAGAGTTCTAGGATCATTATAATGTATGGATATGTGAACTTTTGAAACTTTGGGGAAGATGTAGCTGGAACCACAACAGCATATAAGCACATTATTAAACCTTTTGCAATGGGTCATGAGTCAGAGACTATGCCATCGCATTTGTTGGCTTGCATTCAAAATTTTATTGAACTACTATTTTATGACTTTATATCAGTAAATTTGGAATCAAATTGTGAAGTATAAAAAGTAAATATTGAAAGAACACATCCAAATATAGATTTTAGTGAGTCACTTTGTATGTTGAATTCAGCATTGTTTAAAATTAGATGTTTTTGATGTCAAAATACTAAGTCTATAGTTTTCTACAAATTAGGAACTCAAAATACTAATATTATCAAGCTAGAATATAAAATAAGAACCTCGTATCTTTATTTTGCTGAGATATGGCTTATACACTGAATCAAATACAGTGACCTCCTTCACCTCTTTCTATTTCTGGAAATGGTCCCTTACATATGTTTACTTCAATATATGACCTGTGAATAACCAATCAACAGCTTAGAATGTCCCAAGAGTGGTTTTTCTCAGCCATTTTAATCTTTGAAAGGCTACTACTTTTTTTCAGTCTGAGATTTCAGTGAGGTAGGTTGTGTGTTTAGTCTGCTCGAAGTTTCATATTTTTTTAAAATCTAAATATATCTTAGTTACTAAGCTTAATAAATTATAGTGGAATTCTATGGTATCAGTATAGTTATTTATAATTTTTTGGTTTTTTTAACTTTATAGATAAAACCTAAAAAAAAAAATATTTGATATCCTCCACATGCAAAATTTTAAAAGGCTTAGCAACCTATATTCAGCAGCAACTGAATACAAAGATTGTAGCGAGAAAATATAATTGTTTGGTTCTTGGTTTATTGTTCTATATTTTAAGGAAAATAAGTTTAATAATTTATTTCTAAACAGTAATAATTTATTTATGTAACATATGATAATTGAAATGTTGGCTATATATTACAAAATACTAGTCCACTAAGACACGGCCAAGACAGAGAAGACTAAGGGTCAGTTTTATGTTATTGGACATGTAACATGAGTGCATGTGCACTGCATCAATGCAAGCTATATAATGTTAGCTAGGAATTACTGGAAGGTGAATATAATAAGTAATAAATATTTAGCATTATAAGATCTAAGCTACCTAGACTAAACATTTATATTTTCATGTTACAATGTGTAGTTATTCTGACTTGAAAAAGCACAATTTACATTTATTTCCTAATGTTTTTATGATATTTATAAGGTTGGTCAACTGACAGACCCTACATAGTTAAGAGTGTATAAAAATAACATAAAGTATGAAGTCTTACTAAAATTAAATGTTTGAAATTATTTAGGAGTTTTTAGAGATTACATAAGTAATATTTGAGATTTTTGGGATGAAGAATAGTTTTTAACCTTAGCATAAAATCATGTTGCACTCAGACTAGTAACAAAACAGACTCTGTTTTCACAAACATATTTTTAGTAAAAATATTTCATTAAAAATCTGGTGTTTTGAATACAAAAGTCTTGTAATTTTTACTAAAAGTCAAACAAATCTTGTGAAGATACACATGCTGTATCAAAGATTATAGTGCAAATACTTAACATACATATGTGTAGACAAACTCGTATATTATTCCAAGCTTTTAGCAAATGTGTTAATACTTTAAGAGAGTTTATTTACTGAGGAAGTGGTGTTATCTCAGAATTTAGGTGTATTGGACATAATTGTATCCTGATTAAAACCCTGTTTTTATCAGACATGGAATCTGTAGAATAACATTTAAACTGTAACATTTCATTTTCAGGACGTGTTTATTTTTTCTAGTCAAATCATGTTTAGTTAAATGAGAGTTGAATAAAAAAAGTTAATTTTTAAAAATAAACTCCAACAGATGAGTGGAAAATACTGAAATTATTTTATTTTAAAATCATGATAATGTTTTGAGTCAAGACCTTTCATCAGTTAGTGCTAAAAATTGTTATAAAAACTAAATATATAACAATAATACAATAAAGCTACAGCCTTAGCTGAGATGATTGTAAATTCAAAAGTTATTAGCAGGGCTGTTATGTACATTATCCTTAATTCTAGCTAAGGTTCATGTTGTTGACTGAGTGTAGACTTACCTATAGCAAGGAAACAAATATTTGTATACTACCAGTGATTTTTTTTCAGTAAGTATTTTGTCTTTAAATGGAAAAAAATGTGTATCCCTTTGTTTGATTTGAAGATTACTCTTAGACTGTTGGGGGGTAAGTGTATCTTACCACTATGATTTTGTCTTTAAATGGAAAAAAATGTGTATCCCTTTGTTTGATTTGAAGATTACTCTTAGACTGTTGGGGGGTAAGTGTATCTTACCACTATGATTTTGTCTTTAAATGGAAAAAAATGTGTATCCCTTTGTTTGATTTGAAGATTACTCTTAGACTGTTGTGGGGGTAAGTGTATCTTACCACTATGATTTTGTCTTTAAATGGAAAAAAATGTGTATCCCTTTGTTTGATTTGAAGATTACTCTTAGACTGTTGTGGGGGTAAGTGTATCTTACCACTATGATTTCTTTCTGTAAAGCACATAAAAATCACCATCCCTATAATTTACAATTGCCTAAGCAAATACCATAACAAAAAACAAGCAGTGGACATTTCAGAATAGTAGACTTGCAAAAGATGAATGAATACTAAGGAAAAAGGAATCACTCCTAATTTGTAGTCTATAACCTAGGCTGAACAATCAACTAGCTATGTCACTGCATCACAAACTATGATCAACTCATCATGCCTGAGATGGACAAAAAGTGAAAAGTTCATCCAGCAAACAAGTGTCAATATTTGCTGATGTAGAAGAAAAACAAAATTGTGTTATTCACAAATTACTTAATGCCTGAAGACAATCAAGGTATGGTCAAAAGCTTGCAAGATACAAACTATCGAGGGTTGAGGTGCATAACTTTTTTTTTTGTTTGTTTCCAAGAGTTGTTTTTACTGATGTCTTTTTTTCAGTTGTGTAACCACATACACTGTTTTTAATGCTATATATATATATATATATATTAGACTTTGTTCTTATTGTCATTTCTAAGAGTTACTGTAGTTTGTTTTTTTACTTGGTTAGTCATGTAACCACATAATTTGCCATTCATATCACATATGTATGTAATTGTAACATAGATATAACTCTCTTTATGTATTAGATATGTGTATATATAAGTTTTTACCTTCTCCACATATTAGATATAACATTTGAACTTTACCATCTTGTTAAATTTCAATCGTTGATGTGTAATAATATTAGCAGATTGCTGAATGTAGTGTAAGTTGGATATTTATGTGATTTATAGTGAAACACCCTATATTTTTCTTATATATGTAGTAACCTAGTCCTTAAATGCTATAATGATATGTGTTCTTACTTTTGTTCTTATGTTCATTATGAAATAATCAGATTTCTAAAAGATCTACTTGGCATTACTATCATAGTAAACCTTTGTGGTATCTACACATTAAAAGTATATTGGAATGCTGAAAAACATATATAAAGTTTCAAAATAACTTATCACACATTGAGTTTCTAAAATAATGCAAAACTTTTGAATTATGACCAAAGTTCTTGCATTCCAAAGTTTCTTTAACATCAACCTAAGGGTTAGTAAACAATACCATAATGCTTATTAAAAATTCTTTTCAATAATTACAGGAAAATAAAACAAGTTATAAAACAAATTATGTTAGACATTTGTTTCCAGTCTCTTAAAAAGTGTTAAAACAACACTTTAGTTACTTGGATTATATACATTTTAAAGCAAATCATTGAGGCTCAAAATAGGCAAAAATTATTAATTTAAACTAATACAATTAAAGAAGTTGCACAAACTAAAAAAGAGACAGGTACCCCGTGATCACGTTTACTGAGAACACATCTGAAGTCATACGTGACCTCTCTGATAATGAAAAACATGGTTTAAACTTTGGTGTTACCCATGAAAAAAGTAGAAATACTGATTTCTTTGTAAATTTTGAAAAATTACTAACTAGTATTAAACTGTTACCTATTTGGACTAAAAGTGGGTATACCTCTGATAACTTTATCACAGAAATATCAGGAATAGCTTTATCTGTATTTCATGCTTATTAACTTAAAAATATAATATTAACTTGTCCAGCGATAAAACAGCTGCATTGAGTAATCTAAAATGTTTAACTAATGTAGTGTTGTCAGATCAAGACAAAGTAAACGATGTTGTCATTCTCAATAAACACGTCTACCTTGATATAGTCTGCACTATCTTAAATGACTTCAGCAAGTTTAAAGTTTTAGATAAAGGTCCCACTCAGCAGAAAGAAAATGAACTTCAGAAACACTTATTAAGACTGAAGAAAGATAATGTAATTTCTGATCAAGTATACAACTAGATTAAACCTGTTGGATCACATAGTGACATTATGGGTCTGATTGGTACATCTTTATGTAACATAGGAACAGACAGTTACAAACTAGTTGTTTTTTTTTAAGCAAGTTGTTATTTCTGTTTACTAAGAATTACTTTAACATTAAAAAAATCCTGTGATTTCTGTAATTTAATAAAATTTGTGAAATTTGATTCATCTGTATAAATCACAGATATTACTGATATTAAGTCATTGTACACTAACATTTCATTTAATGATGTAGTCAAATTAATTAGTGATTTATTATTTCCTGAGTAGCCTGAAGTAAAGTCAATGGCATAACTAAAAATCAGTTTATGAAACTACTTGAAATTATAACCAAAGAATCTCATTTTGTGTTTAATACTAGGACATATGATAAAATTGATGGTGTAGCCACTGGCTCACCACTTGCTCCCATACTAGCTAATTTTTTCTTGTCTTATTATGAAACCAATTGGATACAGCCATGTCCATCAGAATTTAAACCTTTAGCTTATAAGAGATGCATTGAAGATGCTTACTGTATTCAGAAAGCAAAATCCTGCCAGAAAGTTTCAAGATTATTTAAATTCATTGCACAAGTATATCAAATTCACAGCTAAAGAGCAAAAAGAATCTGAACTGCCTTTTTTAGATCTAGAAGCTATCAACCAGAACAACAAGTTTTAAACTAAGTACTGTGATAAACATTTTCTGGCCTGTACTGCTATTTCAGCACATTTATACTTGAGTGATACAAAACTAATTTAATAAGTATTTTAGCTCTTATGGTTATTTTCATCATGAAATTATCAGTATTAAAAATATTTGACTGAAAATGCCTTCCCTCTGGAACTCATCAACAAAGGTAGTTTTGAATATATCAGTAAGGTTTACACTCCTAAATTCCTGACCTCAGTGTTTCTAAACATCCTATCACCATCGGTGTTACTTTTCACTCTTTTCCACAGCATTGAACTAAAGCGTAAGACCCAAAGCATTCTGCAGTCAACTTGAGTAATCTTTAAACTGAATAAACGAATATTCAGTTTCTTCCTCTTTGAGGACAAAATGCCTCCTGTAACAAAATCATTTCCAGTATACAAATATTTGTGTCCTTGCTGCACGCAAGTCCATACTGGGTCAATTACTTGAACCTTAGCTACCAGAATCAAGGTAACTATGTATAACAGTCCTGTCAATAACTCTGAAATTTAGAACCACCTAAGCAAAGAGTAATGAATAGATGGTAAGGAAAAAAGGAAGAGCTTCTAATTTATAGCATTCAACTCAAGCTGAACAATTAACAAACTATGTCACTTGTTCTCAAACAGTGATCAACTGATTGTTCCTAAGAAGGGCAAGAAGTGAAAACTTTATCCAATAAACTGCTACAGGATTTATGTAAATTTTTCCTATGGTTCTGTACAGTAGAGGGCCCTCTTGTTAATTCCATTTGTAAGAGGTTCTTTCCTTGTTTCTACAATGGACTTTGGGGGACTTCATTTGTCTCATAACTCTAGCAACAGCATGTCTGTACACTGTTCCTACAGTTGAGCAAATGTTTCTTATTCTCCTTTTAATTCCAGAAGCAAGATGTTTCTGCATTTACAATTGAGTGATTTATGATTTCTGTTCATAATACTTGTTATGGATAATAATCTGATTTTGGAGTTGAGTTGAGGCAATATCACAACCTCATAATGCCAGGTTTGGTTTGTTATAATTCTTGTTCCTGTGGTGGTTTTCTTTTAAAACTTGGCAATTCTCAAAAGTGAGAATTCAGTGGGAATACCAAAGGGAACTACTTGTGCCAATATATGTAGTTCAATACTATTGGTGGAGAGTAGTCACATGATATGTACATGTTCAAAAGTAAAAATGGTGTGAAATTGATGGGGTATATGGATTAATGCAGTGAGTGGAAATATGTTTTTAGTAATACTTGGGTACAGAAAGAAGATTAGTGTAGTTTTGTGTGAGTAGAGGTATGTACCTATCAGAAATAGGTTTTCATGTTAAGATTGTTGATGTTTGTTTTTAATATTATTTAAAAGCTTTAGTGTAAAATTTTTTAGTCTTTCTATTTTTCAGGGTTTATGGGTGTATTTTTAAAGGTTGTGGAGCCAAATCTTCGCTCAGCACATGGAACAATGATGTGTTATTGGCACGGTACTGGAATGTATGCCATGAACCTGCTCATAGTCACTGCCATCTCATGGAAGTGAGTTTGATTAATTATGTACATTGTTAGTGTATATTTTGTAAGAAGCTCTGTACTGAGTTATATGAAAATACAGGAACTTACTAATTTCTTATATGACCCATGAAATTCAGCATCAAAGCTTCTATCTCATTTTATTATTCTTGCATTTTTTAACTGATTTTGTGTTCATCATACTCACAGCTAACATCAAAAGTAAAAAAAAAAATTGAATAATTAGAACAGTTTCTAAAGGTCAGTTATTTTTGTGTTGCAGATAAGTGTTAGTATCATCACTGAACAAATACTGTTTAGGTGCGAGTTGAATCGTTTTTATTATTGTTTATTTTTAATTTTTATGATGCAACTGTAGTATTATATGAATAAGGTATAACAGAGTCATGAATTGCAGGTTCTGTTTTCTTGTGTATAGGTTAGAGGCTTTATTGCAAAGCATATAGTTTTATAGTAAAATAACTTTCTTTTCTTAAACTCTAGCAATTCTTTCATTGAAGTTGGATTGTTTTGGTGTGGTTCTATTGCTAATAGTATGGTGGTGCTGCTATTAGCAGCTTTATCAGGTAAGATGTTTTCTAGCTTATTGACCTATGTGTTTTAGCATATGCTCTTTTTTTTTCAAGTTAGAAAGAATCACATTTGTAATTTTAATTAATCAACAAGCTTGTTTGTGGCTTGAAAAAAAGTGCTTGCTTGGAATGCCATCAAGAAAATAAAATGCAAACAGTTTTTTTTTAAGATGATTTTTTTCCTAAAGTCTCATTTCTTTATTTTATTACCTTTGCATTTTATAAAATTTATCTATAAGTTATCATAACATGGTTTCCCCATGAATGTTGGGCTTGCATTCAGCTATCAACTGGTCTGAATATACATTATGATCCCTGGATTATCAACTGGTAAAGAAATACTAGTATTCCTTGTTGGTCATAGCTTAAACACTAGAACCCTCTGGCTTTTTGCTAGTTGGCCTCTACCAACTTTGAACTCTGCTGTAACAATGTCTGTATACCTTTTATTGTTATACTTGGGTCTCATGTAAATACAGTGAAGTCTACTCTGTGTGAAGTCACTCGAAAACAAGATTTCAAGAACTGTTATTTACCAAAATTCTTGAAGACTCGACTAGTACAACCACAAATATTCTAAACTTAATAAATACACGTGTCTTTAAGTCATCCCCGAGTGTCATAAAATTGAAATTTTAGACTCTCATTATATTACAGAAAATACAAAAAATCATGCAAAACAATTTCAAAAACGTTGAACTACAACAATCATATCATCATACAAAAACAAAATATACAGTTCAACAAACAACTAAAAAAACAGCATTCAGACCTATTGATTTGGTTTTGGTTTTCCAAATAAACATTTTTAACTGATCCCTGAAAAACTAAAATCATATTAAAAAAACCTGACAAATAAATAAGAAAAAGCAGTAAATGTTAACACTAAGAATCACTCACAAATTTAAGTTTAAAAATTCTAATTTAAGAAAATAAGCTCTTTCTCTTCTCTTTCAGAAGTGTATTGATTAAATGATTTTGAAAATAAAAAAAAATGATTTTTTTCAATGTTCTAATAGAGTATTTTTGTATTATAAATGAATAAAGTGTTTCTTGTTTGTCATAAACCCAGATTTTATGTAGTTATTAAATGTTATTTATATGTTGGTGTGAAAAATAATGTATGTAGAAGATAAAAGATGATTAATTTTCTTCTCATCAGATATTTGTAGATTTTTAAAACTAGTTTTACATCAAAATTTATAAAAACTGAAATATATATGTATGTATATGCATAATGTGAAATAATGTTTCTGTGAATGTTACTAAAAATCCTACTATGTTCTGGAAAGGAGCAATGTTCATCCATAACATTTAGTTTATAACTCTAGAAAGATGTTATATATTGATATATAATTATGGAAGTGGCCTTGTTTTCAGTCAGTTTACAAAACTGGTTACTTTTCTGACCTGGGTGGCTGGTATGTGGATATATTGATTTCATTAGCTTACTTAATAAAATCTTGTCTTCAGCATAAGGCTACCCATGTTAATTGTTTATGTGTAGGTAAACATGGATTGACTTGGGGAACTTTGCTCTATGTATCCTTTGCTCTAATTTCTGCTCCAGAATTTTTGAAAATCTGGCGACAACGACAGATTCCAAAGGTACTTATGTAACCACGTTAGTATTTCGTGTAATGTGTAATTTTGGTAACACATTGCTTTCTTTAATATCTTTAATATGTAAACTTTATTACATGGATTCTCATTGTGTATTTTATTTATTATAATTTAAATTAGCTTGCATTTCTTTTATTAAACATCTTACAGTAAATTTTCATTACTTCCTAGACTTTGTTATTGCAAAGCTCATTAGTAGGGTCTTATTGTTTGTTTGTTTTTAAAAACACCTTTAAAAAGTATTGATATTTTTATCTTATAAATAATTCATTTATTATATCAGTACTTTTTATCTCTTCTACTTCTTGGTGTAACTGTAAAACATATTGAATATTGAGAAATTATTAATCAAAGTGTATTGTATTTTCTTGTTGTTTAAAAGGAAAACTTACATTTGAAACTTTCTCACTTAAATTACTATTTTTGAGCTGTTTTAGTTTATTTTTTACTTAATGATATAAACTAAGAAATTATATCATATTTTTTGCATTATAATTTTTATATGAAAGAAATTTTCTGTGAATCTTCGATGATTATTAGTAACTTCTTAAACAGTGTTCAAATTATGGATCTTTGTATTTTGGGTTCAGTAATAAACTATTGTCACTGATGTGTAGAAAGTCAATTACCTTATTCACTGATTATATTTTCTTTATCTGATAAAATGTGAAATAAATTGTGTCTGACACTGTTAATACAGAATTGGGTTTGCTATAAAAACAGTTTGTTATAATTACTACATACAGATATATCAAAAATTGTTTGTAAATAACTAAAAACATTTGTGGAAAATAAGAATTTGAAATAAACAAAATTAATACTTTTAAAAAGATTTCTAAATTAACTTTCTCAACTTAAAAAAATGATTATAACTAAGATTAAAGAAATAAGAAACATGAACTTGGTTATGACAGTTAATGTGGTCACTAAACATATTTTGTTTTATGCTAACTTTAGTTTAACTTACAATAGACAGGTTTACCCCCTCTGCCAGTGAGGAAGAGAAGTTTAGATTGTTTGTGCATGTTGTTTTTAACCTTTGCAAGCTTCATGGCAGTTTTTAGAGGATTGGTAAGTAAACGTGAATGTTTTCATATTGTAAGTTATTTTGCAATGTAAATGAATTTAGAATAAAATTTCAGGCTTTGTTTTAATTTAAAAGTTATTTTATTCTTATGTTCTGTCTGTGAATGTCATATGTTTACAAACTTAAATTCCAAAACATACTGTCTGCTGATACTTATAACCATTTCTTGGCCTTCACTTTGATCGTTCAAGCATTGGTCTTGCTTGCTCCAGTTTTTTTGTTATCCCCCATTTAAATGCCTTTGCATTTTTACTTTGTGACACTCTCTACTTGTGTCAGTTCACCCTCTATCTTGAAACTGTATATAATATTATCAATTTTTCTCAATAAAGCATTCATCATGGTTTTCTCTGAAGTGCTGTGCTTCATTACATTCTAGATTGCAGTTTTGGTGTTACCTTGTGAATTTCTGTACAATTATAATTTCATAAAGTATTTTTCTGTACAGGTGGGGAGAACTCTCAGTTGAGGCTGTCTGTGATTTGATTCATTGTGAAATGGAGACATATACTCAACCTAGGAGTTCAAGCTGGGAAATTTACTGTTTTATTATGTGATGGGATAGATATACCTTATACCCTAGTTACCTTTTCACATGGTTTGGATTACAAACACTAGATGAATCTATATATTGATTCTACAGACTAGATCTGCTTTTTTATATACGGGATTCTAGACTAGATCCCATGATCACTTTGAATATATCACAATTTCATGTATTTTTCAACCCTCGCTCTTGCTTCAAGATTTTTTTCTTCTTTCCTTCCAAAACTTGTACATTGTTGGGATTTATTGAATATGTACATTCTTGTATCTGCTGTAGCCCTCTGTAAGTTACATGAGGTTCTTTTCCTTTGCCCCTTGATGTTTAAGGGCATCCCAGAACAATTGGAGTCTCAAATTGATGTCACTCGTTTGCTTTTTCCTTGTTGTTGTTGACCTCTAGACTTTTTTTGGCTTCTTCTGGTAGCCAGGGCATAACTACACCTTGTGAGTCTCTTCCTTGCTTTATGAATACTCAGAATATATTCAGCCCTTAATTTCAAGGCTCCTCCACTTGAGCACACTGTTTCCAACAGTGTCAGCATATACCCTTGATGGGTGGGGTCTGTAGGGGCAAAGTTATTACAGTTGATAGACACCTGGTATTTCTTTACAGTGGATCCATGGGTACTTTAGGTTTGGTTCTTCCATTCACTTCTTCACCTCCATTATCACCTCAACCTGTGGTATTTTCACAGTGGAGTGCAGATTTTTGTTTTCAAGCTATAATTTAGTTTTTGGTCATGGGGCTTCCCATGAGAGTTGATCCAGTTCTTCTGGGATTTTATTTCAATTTATTTGTTGTGCTCAAGACAATAGGTGATTGGTGGATGATCATTGGCATTTCTTGTATCAGCTAATTTTTTTATCTTTCCAGGTTCACAATTGATTTTGTTTTTGCAACCTACACTGGCATTCTTCACCAAGCCATTTATGACCACTTTTAGTGAGGCATTTTTAATGAATTCATCCTGCCACTTTCTATGTTTCATGCACAGGGATCAGCTTCTGTTGTTCACAAATCTACCCTTTGGCTTGGCACTTTCACCATATTTCCTGCAAGATCATACAAGTTTTTCAACATGTTATAAGTTTGGCCTACCCAACTCCCATGCAGCTCTAGGCTATGGAATTGAGCAGTCAGGCTCTTACTTGGATGGTTCTATCTCTTTTGAGGATCTGATCATCCACTGAATATCCAAGTCCTTCAGGTTGAGCATACATGGAGTCCCTTTAGTGGTTATTAACAACCAGTGGATCAGGAATTCCAATTCACTAGATTATCTAATTTCCATCAGGAGCTACATCTTAGTTCTTGAGTGGTGGTTAACTCAGTGCAACACTACCATCAATGTACCTATACCACCCTTGTGTCCAGAGTTTCATCTTTTCACAGGTGCCACACTTTTGGGATGGGGTGCATATGTTGAAAGTCATGAATTCACGGGTATGTGGACGGAAGACAAATCTTCCTTCCAGATCAATAATTTAGAATTTCTTACTGTCCAATAGACAATGGTTCAAGGTCTAGACATATTGCAGAGAAATGTCATCATGGTTCTTTCCATCATTCCCACAGTGGTTTCATAACTTTTCCTTCATGGGAGTACACATTCTTGGGTCCTTTATTTCTATCTTTGGTGATTTCTCTATAGGGGTCACTTCTTTCCTGTCAATTCTTATCAACCTCCTGGCTTGGAAGTTTCCTGGGGTGATGAGTTTCATAGCAAGTCACCTGTATCAGACCAGTTGATTCCTCCCAGCTAAATGGCTTCTCCATTATACATTTTTCAGATGGTTTTGTTCTTAGCTTAGGTCTCCAATGATTAATACATCTGTTGCTCTTTGCAACTTAAGTACAGGCATTTTTGGTGTACAATACCTCATCCTCAGGCTTTATTTATAGATGCATTCAGTCCAGATTGGATGGGATTGCACCTCTATACCTTTTACCATTTCATCTGTTACTAGAGTTCTGACTCTGATTTGATCCTCTACTTGGGAGCTGTTGGTAGTGTCACATTGGCTGGCCTAACCATGGTTTCCTCTTTTTACAGTATCTTCAAGAGGATTTACATTTGCCTCCCCTCTTTGGCTATTTCTGAGACAACCTTGATCCAACATTCTACACCCAAACGTTTCCAAGCTCATGAGGGTTTGACTTCTAAGTTGACTTGTGAGTGCCTCATGAGAGGTTTAAATCCACTTCACTGAAGCATGCCCACCATATTGCTTTTTGACTTGGGTCCAGTTTCATCTCCTGTAATTTTATGTAAGGTAGCTTTAAAAACTGCTTTTCATTATTGTAAACATTATAAAGTTTTTGATTCGTTAGTGCAATCCAGCATTTTCCATTCGTTCAGAGTCCTTCTTCCCAAATGACATTTTCATTAAGTTAAATGGGATACTAAGGGATATTTCATGCTTTGTCTTGACATCCATTTGAGCTCTTGGCCTCATGTAACATGTATTAACTTCCCTTTAATGGGTATTTTTGTTGATAATGACATATGAATGTTTTTGGTCAGAGTTGTTTGCACTAGGTCTTCATAGGACTCTCTGTAACTCCATTTTGGTCCTTTTTTTCTAAGTCTGTGGCAGCCAGAGAAGTGAATACATCTTGCTGATCAGTTCTCTTATCAGCTGTTTATCACTTCTACAACAAATCAAACACTGATCATTTGTTATCTCCTGAGAGATCCCTGAGGTGGTACATAGTTTGCACCAACTTCTCATGAGGTGATGATACTCAACTTTGTATTAAATGTTTCCCAGGATTTATTCCCAGCTTATTTTGGCTAGGTGGATTTACAAATATCCATGTTACTTATTCTGTTTTTTCTTTACAGGTGAGGAAACTTTTGTTTCAGATTTGTCAGTTATCTATGTCTTTTGGTACCCATTTCAATCACCTGCTGGAGAACATCAGATGAGCTAGTATGTAGCTTTTTCATATTCTTTATGTGACCTGTCAGTTTTGTTTTTCTGTGGGTTTTCGACTACTCGTTGTGGCTGTTTTAACAACATCTGTTAGATTATAAGGAGGAGTGTGAATATTTATACTATTGTTCCTTTCTTTTCCAGAGTCCCTTCTTTTTTTCTGTCATTGATCCCCTTCTGACAAGTGTTTTTATCAATCCAGTTTCTCACTAGCATCAAATTTATCTATACTTCCTACCTTTTGCAACAGGTTCTGTAGAAATAAGGTGTTCCTGATGACCATCTAGACACTCACCAAATGATATTGCCATATTCTGTTGAACCACCACTCATGGACTATCATGAGTGAAGCTTAAGGAAATTCTGCCCATTTTTGCTGATCATTGGATTGAATAAATTGGGGTTAGTTGTCAGCTTGCTTTTAACAGTTTAGGAAACCTTGGATCACTTTTTACACTGTTTCCAGAGCACTGTGCCTCATGACTTTCCAAGGCACATTCCCCCAAAGATTCTACTAGTAGAGGAAGGGAGTCCTTACCACACCCAATTTCCAGTTATTGGGGTGGTAGACAGAGGCTTTTCTGTCAGAGTGTTAGAGTGAATTTCTTCACTCCTGGAGAAGAGGGCAAAGTTAAGTTTGGGGCTCTCCTACCTAGGTCCCTGGATATTTTTTCCAGATATCAGTAGGAGATGCACCGGCTTTTACGAGAGTCTACTCATAATACCAATTCATATTTTATACTAAGTTATCTGGTTGAGGTGTGTATGGCCCTTCTTTTTATCGGTGAATATCGAATGTATTGTTCATGGAAGGAGGTCCATCATTTCATCAAATTTTTAACAGGGAGTGGTTTCATGCTAGGTCCTTGTTTGAGCAGTGTTCCATGTCCTCCATAATTTGATGGGCACATGGAATGCTTCTTGGTTACTTGATTGGGAAGTGAGGTGAGGATGAATGCTTGTAATTCTAGACCAGATGAGTTCTCTTTCTTTGGTTGAGTAAGGCACACGTGATCTCGTCATTCTGAGTCTCAGGTTTTGCCTATTGGACTTCTTCAGGTGGAGGAGAAACTTTGTCCACTTTGGTGTTACTTTCTTATTATGATTCTGGTGGTTTGGAACACATCACTCTGGCTACAGGCTTGGATCCAACCAAAAATATATCTTTGCATATAACATTGAGGTTCAGTTTCCCTAGCCACCAATATGGGATATAGAGACTATGATCTCTTAATTCCAATGCTGAGTTGTAGAATCTTGGCTGTTTTGTTTGGGCTAGTGTATAATGATTATTATTCATACTGTTTTACCATTGATTCAGGAACTAAGCTCTGGGTGAAGATCATACATGTGCTGGTGATAGTGTAGTTTTTCCCACTCATCTACCATTTTTATTTTGGTACACTCGTGTTCTATGCAGATACTTTTTGTATGGACAGTACCCTTTCTGGCCCCTCCACCTTCTCAATGTGGAATACTATTTGTAAGTGCTGGCTGATAGGTATGTTTTGGAAGTTAACATTTTACTAAATTAAAAATGTATTTACAGTAATACTTACCACCACTGACACTCTCCCACCATCTTCTCTTTTAAGAGTTAGTGTTAATGATTTGAATGGTGAATGTCTCAAAAAGTGGGTACATTTTTGAGTGAGACTTTTATATACAGTATCAGAATAGTGGGCACATTGACATAGGTAGAGAGTGTCATAAAGTCAGAAATTGCCAAGGGCATTTAATTGAGATATAAAAAGACTAAAACAAGTGAGACCAATGCTTAGATGGACAAAGTGAAGATCAATAGAGGTAAATTTTATTGGAAATATATTTTCAATTTAATAAAATGTTAACTTTGAAGCAAGTATGAGAAATATAAGGCAATGTTTATATGAAAACTATTTCAAGTTAATTTGGTAGAAAATATTACAGTTTATAGTTGTTAAGTAGAGCAGTTTTGAGTTACTGGTACTATAGATATATTTTTTAATTTGACCTATGTTATTTTTTATTCAAGCCAAAATGCTGTATATCTATATTTTCACAGAGATAGATATACAGATAAAAGTTAAAATTGTGTAAATTTAATGAAGGAAATCTGGAGTAGTTAAATATTTAGGAGAGCTGGAGTGAAAAGTTCTCATTTTTTTTCCATTTTTAATTTTATAACTAAATAAAATATTTTAGAAAATATAACTGTTTACATAATTTCTAGAAATGTAAATTTTGTATTTTTGGCTGATGGTGATTTCAGGACAATTAATAATTGGTTACTCTACATAAATCACTTTGTGGCTGTGAAATTGATAATGAGTAGTAAATGATTTTAAAGTGTATCTGTGTGTGGGAACTTCAAGCTGTATTTAGCTGTTGTTTCAGGCAATTCTGGGAGCTGATTCACAAACAATTCAAGATTATGTCACATATATTGAGCCTTATTTAGCACTACAGGATCCAGCTCCATTTCCAAGGATTCAGGTAAGCTTGATTTGAAGAACAGTATGCGAAACTATTTTTTAAACTGTAAAATACTCATGTTTGACAATTATACGTGTGTTGCATATTTAAGTCAGTAATATTTTTTTGAGAGTATACAAAGATGTATTCTTCAAATATGAGTATAATTATGGTATGGTGCAAGTAATTATATTCTCATTTATTTCTGTAGAATGCAGACATAAGTTATTCGTATTCCTGCCTCTTTATGAAACTGTTTGTTCTAGAAGGATTGGTGCACATTTTATATTTAAATTTTCATAATTTATATACATGAGCCTAGTGGTAAGTGTTCTAAAGAAACAGTAATATACTTACAATACAGTAACATTAAAGATGCGATTTTTTTGGGGGGTGACTTGGCTCAGTTCTTAAAGAGATTGTTTAAAGTATGCAAATAATTTATTAATATTTGTAACATTTTAACTATATAACATCTGATGATGATGTTATCCCTGTTATATGTTGTTTCATAAGGTAGACTTGCACTGTAAAGTTGACTATTAACTCTTTAAACAGCAGGAATGCTGTAGGTAACAACATCAGTTGATGATGGCTGTTATGTAAGGGTTACCAGAGTGGTTATAAAAACTAAATGCTTGAAATGGATTTGCTCCCATACATATAATATTATTAATGTTATTATTTTGAACTGAAAGGTTTTTTGATAAACAGATGATTTGTGATATATATTGGTTCTTTGTTACAGATGCTGGTGTACCTTTTCTATTTTCTTCCATTATATATTGTTACAGCATATGGATTGGTGTTTGAAGGATGCTACTGGGTTCCTGATATAACTGTCATTCATGCTGGTGCAGCTGTTCAGGTTAGTCCTTGCTCTTAGGCAGTTACTGAAGTGTTTTACTTACATATATTGGCATATATATATACACACACACACAAGAGGTTGATAAAAGTGGACATAACTCTTGGAATTATAAACCTACATAATATATGTATCCTAACAGTTTTATTAATGGTAACGTGTACACGTTCACACATTTAGCTGTTTTTATAATTGAGTAGTCAAAAATATACTTTTTTTTTCTTGCCTGTGATGTACTTGCATGTCACAGATACCCTAGCAAAAACAGTTATTTATATATCTCATTTATTGCTCTTTATTGTAACTGTACTTTTGAGAGCCATTTAATTTAGAATTATGGCTGTGGTTTAAGCATTGTGTAGATACTGTATTCAGAGGTGTTAGATATAAACAACTCCTTTAATTTAAGTACAGTTTGAATGTTAAATGTAGTTGTTTTCAGAAATGATAGCTTACTGCTGCTTTGTTTACATAACTATGTACAAATTTATACATTGTGTAGTTTCATTGAAACCTGTATTATTTCGTCACATTACTAGAACTTTCTAAGAGTTTTTCATTGTCTTGATCGAAAATTAGTATATCTTAATATTTCATGGCATATGCAAAGATGTAAGCTTTAGTTTAGCTATTTATAAATGCATCCATAAATAGTTGAAGTAAGTTAGAGAAAGTCAATAAGAGATATAGTAAAATAGATTTAGCCTGCATGTTTGTAAATTTAGATGTAAAGAGTGTATAATGACTTTTATTTACACAGTGGGCCTCAGGTCAAGTACTATTTCATCACGTTTCTTGACTTGAATTCAAAAATTTATAAAACTACTAAGTTATGAATTTATTTCATTAAGTTTGGTGTCATATTGTCAACTATAAACCAAATTTTCATATTCTAAATTATGTAATTTCTTAATTTAAAAGTAAACATTTAAAAAACACATGCAATCATTGATTTTTATGTGTTATGTGGTATGTTGAATGCAGCAGTGGTTTAGATTAGATGTTTGTGATGTCAGAAACAAGGTCGATAGTTTAGTTTTATGCAAATTAGGAACTCAGATTACCGATATTGAAAAACTAGAATGTAAAAAGTATCTCATATCTTTTTTATTTGCTGAAAAACCATTCACGTATTGAATCAAACATAGTGGCTCTGCTTATCTCCTGTGATGTTCTGAAACAATTTAAAAGTAAACATTTAAAAAACACACGCAATCATTGATTTTTATGTGTTATGTGGTATGTTGAATGCAGCAGTGGTTTAGATTAGATGTTTGTGATGTCAAAAACAAGGTCGATAGTTTAGTTTTGTACAAATTAGGAACTCAGAATGCCGATATTGAAAAACTAGAATGTAAAAAGTATTTCATATCTTTTTTATTTGCTGAAAAATCATTCACGTACTGAATCAAACATAGTGGCTCTGCTTATCTCCTGTGATGTTCAGAAACAAGTCTTGTATACACTTATATCTCTATATAGAGATAGGTGTATAAATACTCAGAATGTCCTACAAGTTTTTTTGGTTTTTTCTTCAGCTATTCTAATATAATGGCATCATCACTTTTATTTCAAGACTTTTATTTCTTGCTGGGAAGCTGAGTCTTTAGCCTGTTTGAAATTTCATATTTTTTTAGACCCAAATCAAGCTTAGTTACTTAACTTGATAAATTATAATGGAATATGATATTATTGATATAGTAGTTTATGATTTTTGGTTATTCAAATGTATATATAAAACTCCCAAAAATTTATTTTATTTCATATCCTCCATGTGTGAAACTTCTAAAGGCTTAGCAATTTATGACAAGCAACAGTTGAGTACAAAGGCCATAACTAGAAGAGATAATTGTATTCTTTATTTTTTTATTTATTGTTCTATGTTGTAAGGAAAATAAATTTTAAAACTTATTTATAAATAGTAACAATGCATATACATATATAACTAAAATGTGCCTATATTTTACAAAATACTAGTCCACTAAACTCATTACTTTTGTAAAGGCCGATTTTATATTTTTGGATACCGTAATGTGAGTCTCGATGATGAGAAACCTACTTGAAATAAAAAATGTATCTTAGAACGGCTGGTATGGGTATTAACACTTTTATTGATAAGCAGAGAACAATGTTTTGACCTTCCTAGGTCATCTTCAGTTTTCAAACTCTCTCTTTGTTAACTTGAAGATGACCTAGGAAGGTCGAAACATTCTTCTCTGCTTATCAATAAAAGTAATGTGAGTGCACGTGCACTTTGTCATCATAACTTCTACCAAGTTAGCTGAGCATGGCTGAAAGGTAAATGTAATAAAAATAATAATTATATTTAAATTACTTAGATTTACATATTTGTGTTTTCAAGTTTTTATCTGTAGTCTTTCTAGAAAGAAAAAAACAATTTATATATATTTCTTTATTTTTTTATTGTGATTAGAAGATTGAACACAAGTTTTATTTAACAGTGAAAATAACAGATGAAGTGTAAAGTTTTTCTTAAAAACATTTTATAATTATTTGAAGGCTGTAAAGATGTCACACGTGAAATTTGAAAATTTTCTGATGCATAAAAGTATTTTTAATCTTAAAATGAAATTTCATGTTGGATAACCAACATTCTGAAAGAAAAAACGTACCAGGAAATCTTTAATTAAAATACCTTAATACTTAATTCAAAAACCTAATATTTTATGTATGAAAGCCTTTTAATGTTTATCAATAATCTTCAAAGTTTTGTAAAAATAAGTGTACATTATCAAAAATCATAATATAATTACTCTTATGGATACTTTCATGGTTACAAGCTCTGTGGATTCCACCCAACCCGTAATGAAAGAGTTAATTAAAATGATCACAGATTGTATTGTAACAACAAAGTAGAAAAGAATAATTTATTTTGTTACTTATGTTTTAAAATAACCCTTTTGTTATGGACAAGGTATAATATACACAAGTTTGTTTAGACATTTGCACACTTTAAGTATTTGCATTATTTATAACTTTTGAGACGTCATGTGTAGCTTCACAAAATTTGGTAGACTTTTAGTAAAGTTTATAATTTCAGTGTACACAAAAAATTAGGTTTTTTAATGAAATATTTTCTTAAAGATTTGTTTGTGAAAATATCGAGTCTGTTTTGTTACTAGTCTGATTTAAAAAACTCGTCACCATCCCAAAATTCTCAAATATTACTTGTAGATTGGTTATTCACATGTCATATATTGAAATAAGTATATATAAAGGACTATATCAAAAAATGGAAGGAGGTGAACAGGGCCACTGTGTTTGATTCATTATATAAGCCATATTTCAGCAAAATAAAAAGATATGAGGTTCTTATTTTATATTCTAGCTTGATAATATTAGTATTTTGAGTTTTTAATTTGTACAAAACTATAGACTTAGTATTTTGACATCAAAAACATCTAATTTTAAATAGTGCAGCATTCAGTGTACCACGTGACTCGCTAATTACTATATCTAGGTGTGTTCTTTTAATATTTACTCTTAAAATATTATATTATTAAAGTTTGACTTATTATCTACAATTTGCTTCCAAACCTATTGACACAAATTCATAAAATAGTAGTTCAATAAAATTTTTAACGAAGATCAGCAAACATGATGACATGACTTTTGTGGCTGTGCCCAATCGTGAAAGGGTTAACTGAATTATTCTCTGTAAATTTTGATGGGAAGAGATGATTATTCAAAGCTTTGAAGAAAACACTAATAATTAACTGTGTAAGAAACATTTGTATATATCAAGACATCCCTTAAGTAATGTCTGATTTTAGGTTCAGAAAAGAGAAAGGATTTTAAATGATTTTAATGTTATTTGATCAATATGTTCCATTGTTATTAATTACTTTCTGCCAATGATTCACAAAATTCTGAATGCCACTTCTATAAAATTTCTGGGGTTTGGATGAAAAGAATGTCAAAAAGGGAAGTTTTGACATCTTCATGTGTTCCAAGTTCTTTTCCATCAAGATAGTTCTGCAAACTATGCAAACATAGATGATAATCAGATGGGGAAAGGTATGGAGAATAAGGAGGATGTGGAAGTATTTCTCAGTCTAGCTCTTCAATCTTTACAGATGTGATCCTTGCTGTATGGGGTTGTGCATTATCCTGGTGTAACACAACACCTTTATGATTGATCAAAGCAGGCCTGTTTTCTTTCAGTGCAACATCCAAGCGCTCTAACTGTTTACAGTAGGAATCTGACGTAATCATTACATTGAGTGGAAGCAACTCAAAGTGAATCACACCAACAACATCCCACCATACGCTTTAAGACTTTCCTGGGGTGGAGGTCCATTTTGGGCTATGCTTTAGTCAGTTTACCTGCACTGAGTCATTGTCTGTGGCATTTAACATTTTTATAATATATCCATTTTTCATCTCCAGTCATTAACCTCTCCAAGAAAGGTGAGTTACGTTCACGAAAGTGCAGAGAAGTGCAAATGTCCACTCTTGCTCTAAGGCTGCCTTTTGTCAAACCATGGGGACCCCATTTTCCAAATTTTGACACCTTTCCAAGCTTTTGCAGATGATGGTGAACTGTTGAATGGGTTGAATTAAGCTTCTGTGCTAGTTCTTCAACTGTTACAGCACAATCTTCATCAAGTGCAGCCAGCAGCAAGTCATCATTACACTCAACAGGATGACTTGAACTTGATGCATCACTTAAGCTGTAATCAAATGATCTGAACTTCTGAAATCACCTTCGATGTTTCCTTTCATTGAGAGATTCCGCACCATAAACATCTTGAATGTTTTGTGTAGTTTCTGCTGCACTATTACCTTTTTTAACTCATAAAGCATTATATGCCTTATGTGTTCCTCAGACACATCCATCTTCATAAGGGTTTATTTGATTAATGATCTGAAAAAGTGGAGTTGGATTAGTTTATTTTATTTATTAGTTTATTTAAAGTAAGACACTCAAAGCCAGCTGTTATCTTTCAGATGCTTGTGAAACCTGCTCTTAAATTTATTGCATCCACTTTACTGAAGGTGGCCAATCACAAAGGCCAACCATCCTGTTAGAAAAAAACCATCTTAGCTAAACATGACTTGTACCATGTCAAAATTTGTAAGTGTGCCTCCCTAGTCATACTGTTGTCACCATTATGTACAAAAACAAGGATTCATGAACACTAACAGTTTTCTTAACAATCTTAAAGGCATAAATCAGGTTCCATCTTGCTCTCTCTCTCTTTTGTAAAGAGAAAATCATTTCAGAGATCTTAACCTGTCCTTATATAACCTTTTTGTCTCAGGTAGTAGCTCTTCTCTAAATCCTTTCCAAAAATTCAGTGTTCTTTCTAAGGTAGGAATCATAAGACTGAATGCAATACCTTGAATGTGGCTCAACCAGTGACCTATACAATAAAATTAGAAACTAGTTTCGTATTCAGTATTTCTTCATATACAATATAAGATTTTGTTTGTCCTACCACTAGCAACACTACAGTGTTTGGGTGTCTTAGAGACTGATCAGTCATAACACCAAGACATTTTTTCTTCTGTGACACTATTGAAGTCACTCCTATCAAAATCATTTTCATAATTCAAATTGTGATATTCCACGTGTCATTTTGCATTTATTTTGATTAAAAGCTATCTGCCATTTATATACTCAGTTCACCAAATAATCCAGATCCTTTAGTAAGCAGTGGCATCCTCATACTCAGTAACACCCAAAACCTTAATACCATGAAATAATTTAAATACCCTGTTGACCATTCCCTTATCACTGTTATTGACCTTTGAGGTACCCCACTTGTGATATTAATCCAATTTTACTAAACTCCATCAATAACAACAACCCTCTGCTCTCTTCCATCCAGCTAGGTTACTGTACAATAAGGAATGTTACTGTACACACACCTACAGAAATAATTTTTAACAAGTCTTTGATGTAACACTGTATTGTCCCCTGCTGGTACAGTGGTAAATCTACAGCTTTACTATGCTAAAATCAGGTTTTCAATTCTTCTCAGTAGACTCAGCAGATAGCCCAATGAGTCTATGCTATAAGAAAACACAAACACTGTATCAACTACTTCCTGAAAATTCTCATATACTAAATCAACACCCCTACCATTTTTATATAAACAATAACCTCTTCAAAGAATGTCAGAAGACTAATAAGGAATGACCATTTTGATGATGTGACAAAATTTTAAACTTTTTGTAAAAAATCATTTATCAAAAAAAAAATTAAAACTTTTTCTCCACAGATGATGTATGATTAATAGATCTATAAGTAATGGGACAGTTTTTATCACCTCCCTTGCAAAGAGGATAAATGTACAGCTTCCAATCAGCTGGCATTGATCAGGTACTCAAAGACTTACAAAGCTCCTACATCAGATAATATTTAGATATTGATTTTTGGAGAAGGATAAACATTAAACACTAAATATTATCTAATCTAGGAGCTTTATCATTTCTGGATCTTCCTATTGTTTTTCTAATAATTTCAGGATTAAGGTTATCAAATCGGTTCCATCTAATGACTGTTCAATATGAGTAATACTGCTTAAGTCTTCATTACTGAAAACTGAAAAAAATGTATAACTGAATAATCCAACCATTTCACAGTCATCAGTTACATATCTTTCTGTATTATGTGTTAAAAGCTTTGCTTTCATTCTAATTAATGTATTTAGAGAAATACTATTAATTTTTATATTTTTAGCCAACAGTTTTTTCATATGCCATTTGTGGTTTATTTCTGAATTGATGTGTGTTATCCAACTCTCTTGATCTTATATAATTCTCTAAATGCATCATCATACCAATCAGTTTAAATGTTATTAAGTTTGACACAATAACTCACTTCTTCACACAGGTTAACTTGTATTTTCGTTATTTATAATACTTTTAACAAATTTTAATACTTGTTTTCTAGGCTCAAATCATACACATTGGTGCCTCACTTCACCCTCGAACACCGTATGTGCAGCGGGTGCCACCAAATGGTGTTTCTTTGTTTCTTTTCTGGGCAATCAATCTTTTGTTATTAGTTGGCCCTATCTTTATGGCCTGGAACTTCTGGAACAACTTTCACTTTGCTTCCAGAGAAGCTATCACAAGACGGGATTCTACCCAGAAGAAGGAGTAACTTGTCTCAAAAGAAATGAACAATAATCATCCTCTTCCAAAGACATAAAACTACATTTTAGTTGGATTTTGTGTACTTGAGTATTAAACTTGTATTGGTAAGGATAAGTGGCTTTATGAAGTATTGATGCAACATTTTCATTACTAAGAATTACCAGTGAACATTTTAAAGCTTTTTCTGAAATTTCATAGTTTTGATTTCCAGAACCAATATCTCAGAAATAGCTATAAAAACTAAACTTGGCTTTAAATGTTTTTTTCATTGTTAATGGCTTGTGATAACTTCCTCTGCAAGAAACGTCCAGTTGTAAAACTAATAAAAGCCAAATTAACAAAATATACCTTCTTAAACTTTGATGAATTATAGTTTGTTTGTGTCTGTTATAGTAATTTTTAAAATAAATTGATATTTTTAAAGTAAATATTTCATATACCAGTAAACTGTGGAATATATAACATTTGGCAAAATTTTAACTTTATCAGACATAGTTTATTGAAAATTGGGCTTACATTTGTGTGTACGTATACACACGTCTGTTTCTCAATGGTTATGTATTAACTTGAAATTTAGTGCAATGTATGGTGTGAACCTTTATTGTATAGTTAAATTCTGGAAATGGCTAGGTAACAAGCAATGGCCCTTTAGCATGTAGGCTAAATAACTCTTAGTAGCATCTCAGCCACTTCCAGAATTTAAATCAGGTTAAGTTTATGAAATATATGGTACATTTGTAACCTTGCACACATATTCAGATACCTAGCTTAATGTTGCAACATGGTAATGTTGAACATGTAATATTCTAAGAGCTTTATATATTTATCAGTTTGTGATAGTGAATGAAATGTTTAGTTGGTGTTACTTGCAGAAGTATCTTTGCAGGTGATTTTTTCTTATGATAAAACTAGTTTAGATAAATATAAAAGTTGTTCATTATTAAAATATTATATAAAACTTGAATTACTTTGTAGGAATAAATCAGAGGTGAAGATCTTTTTGGTTGTGTTTTTTGGAATTTAAATAGAGAAGTAGTAAGTTGTTAAGTTATTAATTTCAAGAGTAGATTGGATGATAGCATATGGAGAGGTGTTAAATTTATGTGAGAAAATATTGTTTTATTGAGTAGTTAGTGAAATTATATAAAACATTTTATTATATATGTGATTTTAATATATACACATTTGCATTTTCGTAACTTGATTTTACTTAGTTTGCATTACAATGTCTTTTAAACATTTTTCTCAGGAACAGCTTTTGTCATTAATGATACTTCTCAATTCCATGGTTATACCTTAACTCTCTCTTAAAGAATTTGAACGTTAATGAAATGGAACAGTAATCTCAATTATTCTTTTTTTAATGGAGATGTAACAAAGTTATACACTAATCACATGCTTTCTTTTAGATATATTTGAGTATTTATTATTAATTCTTTCATAACTGTGATAGTTTAATGAAATAAATTAGTTATTACACTTATTTTAACACAAAACTAGTCAAGGAATTTTGTACTTGCAAAATTAATATAATCTATCAGGAAGCACTGTAGTTTCTTATTATGTAGGGATGGGCTAGGACTAAAATGGTTGCCACACATTATTTGTTGCTCATCACAGTTTCAAATCTCATATAACAATGTCTAAGACTGTTATAAACACCAGACTTAGGTTTTTCAAAGCTATTAAGACCTCCAGTTTAGCCAAAAAATGTTGCTAAAGTAGAAAACTGACAAGTAGCATAACAGCCGAACAACCTGCTAATTCTGGTATCAGAAGGGTTAGCTTACAAATGTTTGAAGTTATATTTCAACTTGAGAAATACAAAGTAGTGTTGCATTTTACCAACTTAGCACGTGAGGTCCATCATGACAACTCACCACTCCAGGCTAAAACTGCTATCTTCATAACAACTGCCATTCATTAATATTCATTGTTATTGTTTGAAGAAAAAAAAGAGATGAAAGAAAGTAATAAAAACATTTAAGTGTTATGTATGGATGTAAATACTAAAAGGCACAGAAGGAAGGTAGGGATGAGTAAATAAAACCATACAAAACTTGCTACATAAGTCATTGTTTACGTGAATAAGCCATTGTAAGACATTTTAACACATCATTCAGTTTGTTTTTACTTAAACATGAATTCATGCAAGTAAAAGGAATTCAACATTCAGTTGTAGATAAAAGTGTTTCTTGTAAAAATATGGCTACCTATGTAAGGAAATTTGTGTATTCATCCTGTCATTGTTTCTGTACATTTTTGGCAATATCATCCTTATTTTTTTCAATGCTTTATTACTTGTTAAAATGAGTACTGTGATCACTTTAAGATACTTACAAACTTTAAAAAAGCATCTTGTAATTTCATTTGTACAATTTTTCTGAAGTATACACTTTGTGAAAAAGTGTCTGACTTATTGCATTGTCTTTGTTTCCAAATTAATTTTTATTTGAATAAAAAGTAACTTTAGAATGAAGAGAAAGTTCAGTGCATCTAAGAGTTGTGTACAGGGCAGTGAAGAAAAACCTACATATAATTAATTACCGAACTCAAATTATAGCTTAAAAACTGAATGTGATATTTGTCATAAATACAGTCATCAGTTTCAAAATATATATGCTGATGCAAGATACACATATTCTAATTTAGCATCAGATTTGCTTAACATTTCTTACTAATTGGGAATAAAATTTGAATTGGAAACATTTATTAATGGAATGTTTTACATTTGTTTAGTGTATATGATTTTGATAGAAAATTTTATTTAAAGGATAGGTAATATATATTAAATATATTTCTAGTTTTCAAACAGATAAAATTAGAACATCTCTTTTGTAAAGGTCACAGTTTTGTTTTTTCTGTACAGTTATTGATTGTATTGCTTGCTTTTTTATAATTCTAAACAATTTTTTGTTATATGCAATTATAATTATCTAAATACGTTTACTCAGACTACTTAGAATGTGTGTTTTACTATTCAAGTATTTTAAATACAAGTTGTACAGTTCAAAAAAGAAGTTGATAGTAAAATCCATCAGGATTGTGAAAGTGTAAATGTTTCACAGACTATTCTACATAGATAAAAATAATTTCAAGTTCATGCAGTGTTTGATCCATGTGATTCAATTGTTTCTTTAATACAATAGAGAACAAAACATGTAATTTGTGCAACTTGACCAAACAGTGTTGTGATAGTTTCATAGATATGCATTTCACTGTTTTAAATTACTGAGGCTCTTTATATATATTAAAAAAAGGTATCTTCTTCAGAGCTCCAAAGTTTCCTTAGTTTCTTTTTGGAACAGCCACAAAATCTAACCCAGAAATAATTGTCCAAAATATATGATGAAATAAATTTGACATAAAGGCATAACCAGCCACACCCACATCTATTAATTTACTTTCAACAGCTTGCAAAAATTTGTCCATTAATTTCATTTTATTTGATTATATTTTCATGTTTCAAAAATGGAGAATATAACACTCATTATTTTAATATAAATTGTTGTCACCTAGTTCTTTAAATAATGGAAACTTTATTTTCTCTCATATATATTTAAAAACAGAGCTAGTATGATTGTCCTGTGCCCTACCTTAATTCCGGAACTACTACTCAGAAAAAGAAACTGAATAGTTTGATAGAAAGTTTTAGTGTATGCATATATTGAATAAAAACTTTGTTCTGACTTTAATTCTGAGAACAGTTAGCTCATATTTTAGAGGTTGTAGTCTGATAACTAGGTAAAGAAACTTAAAACTTCTCTTTTTGTATGAAAAAAGTAAGTGTTATTAATTTTACTGTATGTACCAGAATTAGTCTACCCATGTGCTTCAAAAAACAAATTTTGTATTTTGAAATCAAGTGATATATCACAGTTTTTCATGAAACATGATTTTATACTTGTGTGTGCTGCTTGAATGAATAAACCTAAATGTATGCAATAAAAATGGGTCAGTGTTGTTTGGAAAGTTCTGATGATCACTAAATACCCTCAACTGATGTCTTGCCATAGAAATATATTTTTGAAGCTTTTCAAATTGATATAACAATACACAAACATTATTACTACAATGCAGATTTTTAAATTGGGCCCTCAGGAAGTGCAACCTGTAGGGTACGAGAACCACATGCCTACTCCCCCACTCTCACATTTTTGACATATGAGCAAAATGCCCTTTTGAAAGAAGAATAGAGAAGATTCGTGTATTACTCTTACAGAATGTCACTGTTTCACTTTTGAATTCAATGGTCATTTAAGAAAGAAAGATTGTCAGGATAAGCATTTGCTTCTAATATAAACAATATCTGTGTAAGATCCCATAACATACACTGGAACTCCTCTTAAAGCAGCCACTTTTGGGACTGAGTCAAACTGGCCTGATTAGAGAGGTTCCACTGTACATAATTAGGAATTATGTAAACAAAAAAAGGGACTGATTAAATAACCACTTTCAAGGGGTGGCCACTTCGAGGGTTTCCACTGTATTTTTTTTTTTTTTACTGTTTTAAGGAGAGTAATTTGTGATACCTGAAGTATAAAATTACATATGTACCTGTGAAAAATATTTTTATCTTAACCAGTATGTGTATGTATCTTCCTAGTTATTTACAATGTATTATATTAAAATGATACTGTTTTAAGCAATGCAAAAAGTTATGTGCATTTCATATATTTTATTCAAACCAACTGTTACATTCCAGAGAAAAGCTGAAACTTTGCATGATTTTTTGGGGGGTAATTAAAAAGCCAAGGGGCAAATAAATAACTGTTCTATTCTTATTAATTATAAACCAAACACTTAAGTTAAAATTAATAATAATGTTGTATCACTTTCCTAAAAATTAATAAATATAAAAAAAGTTTAAATGTAAATATAGTACAAATTAATAATGTAAGGGGAGAATGTTCATATATTTTTTGAAAAGAACAGTATGTATGGTTTAATTCTAAAAATAAGTAATTTTTTAATCTTCAAAAAGGAAAAAAAATATTTTCAAGAGACATTATCTTTTCACAAATTATTTGCAACCATTGTCCATTTATTTAACCAAAACTTTTGAAACATTAGCAATAAAGTATGCTTCCTTTTTAATTTTTAATTACAGTATGAGTAAATTAACTGAATTTTGCAAATGCTTTTAAACAGGTCAAACGTTTGCAAAAACTTTACAAACAATTTAACAATAAATTAATATTTGTATTAATAGGATGTTTACCCTTAAAATAGGAAATAATGAGCTGAGAGATCAGTGGAATTTCTTAAAGGATGAATTGTCACATTTATTGAGATTGCTAAGAAATTCTCATTTTATATTAAAAAACTGGGTTTTGGTACCTGCTGTGGGCAGAGTACAAATAGGACCAGTTATCTTGGTTTTCACTTAGCAACAATCACTTGGATATTTGGAGTAACTGAAAACAGTAACAATCAGAAACACTCATTTTGATTAATTGATTATTTCTCTGACACTGATTTAACTAAAATATCAATTAATGGCTAGTTGGAAAAATCTGAAAGAGTAATAATCAGAAACTAGTTGATTATTTTTGATGACATTGATAGAATTAATAACAATTTCCATTAATCAGTTGATGTAACCAATGCTCATAAGTAATTGAGGTAATCACCCAACTTTAATTTGGAATGTGTGTCTGATATGTTGTAAAACAGCAAACATTAATTATTGTTTTTTTTTATAGTAGCTTGAAAAGTAACAATCACTAAACTGAATTATGTAACATAAAACTGATTACAACTCACTCATTTGTTTCACTGTTAAATTAGACATGAAGATATTCCAATCATAGTGTTGGTATTGCATCTTAAGCCTTTAAAGATATTGATATGTGTGCATGTATGTGTATTTTTCTTCTTCAGGTTTCTACAAAGTTCATACAATTTTGTTATTGTTATTCTGAGTTATATTACCAAAAATGTTTTTATGTTCTTTAAAAAATCAGATACTTTAAGTTTTTTTTATTTCCACCATTCCTTTTAAATTGTTAAATAAGTTATGAAATTCCACCATCAAGAATACGTTTGCTTATCACATACATAATTAAGACAAATATTACTTGCAGAAATGATTTAAGTATAAACACAATTCACAAAAATTCTTACAAAGAAATGGTAAAATAGAAACAAATAACTACAAAAACAGTGTTAGGCTCAATTTAATTAAATAAAAAATTAGTTTGAAATAACTTATTTTAAATTAAAAGGTATGCAACAGAGAGTCAATTAAAGCATCCCAATTATTTGCAATATTATTATTCAATAGAGTATATGATTCTTATCCACTAATGCAGTTGAAGTGTTTGTGCTCTCCAGCAACCACAGAAACTAAAAATAAGGTCAATAAAGGTTAAGGGAAGAAACATTTACAAATGTTATATACTGTTATATAAAAACTACTATTCAATGTTCACAATGGATATGTGTAACAGAGTTTGATTTTTTTTTAATAAGCTGATCAATTTAAGAAAAAAAGAAATAAACTTGTATAAAATATACCCTTTTTGTTCTGCTTTATATGGAAAACTGAAGAAGTTAGGAAGGGGGGAACTGGTTGAGGTGTTTAAGATTGTAAGGGGAATTAATATTGATGTGTTTTTTTTTCACAGTTAACAGTGAGAATGGTATGACTAAGGGACACAGACAACTTTTAGTAGAATGGGAGTAATCTTTGGCTAGAACAGTTTTATTTTTCTAACAGGGTAGTTGGCCTTCAGAATGGGTTGTTTTCAAATGTTGTAGAGGAAAAATATTTAATCAAGTTTAAGAAAAAAATTGATATGTATATGAATTATTAGGGACAACTTTAAGGTTGTTGTTTTTTAAAGTTAATTTACAGTGTGAAACAGTCAAGATAAACCAAAAGGTCACATGTTGTCCCAAAACATTATATGATACAGCAAACTAACCCATCAGCAGAGGGAGATCCAATAATATTACTGGACATCTTTAAGGACAATAATCCAATTAAGCATTAAAATTTATCTACAATGACTTTTTTCAGTATATTAAAAAAAACCTCTTTAGAGGTGAAATAAGATTATATGTAACATGATACACAAGTTTTTAATAATTAATATTAATCATTAGATAACATGTATACATCACCCCTATAATGTTTAAATAATACACAGCATTACTATGCTTTATTAAATGTACCATAAGTAAAAGTATCAAACTTATTTCAGTTTGAACAGGGAGTAAAATTTAAGTCAAGTGTTAATTTAGTATAGAAAATTGCATGTTGAGTTTCTTTTTAAAACAAATTATGAGAAACTTTATCAAACAAAACACCATAAATTTTTGGCTAGGTTTCTTACAAAATACATAAGAACAACAAATGAAAAGGTAATGGTCAAGTGAAGTACATACTAAATCACAAATATAAAAAAATAATCAGTCTTTTTCACCTATATATATGTTACATATACATTTCCAAGTTACAATGCCAATCATCACAAACAGGTATTACACAATTTAAGTACATCAGATATTAAGTAGTTAAAAGCAAACAGAAAAACCACTTAAGTATTATATGGTTAATAAAACAAACTGTTCAAATTACTAAAATATGTTCTATTCCCAACTGCATGCAGGAAGCAAATTTATTAACCTACAGAGAACTGCTTTTCTACCATAGGAAAAGTCACAGTTCAAATACCAAAACTGCTCCCAGTCTCACAAAATAAACCTCAGTGTAATAGTCTAGCTGGAATCAGTATACTCTTACTGACACTTAACGAATTCAAAACATTAATGGGTTTAAAAAAAGATGCTATAAAACATAGAAAAAATACAGAGATGCCTCTAACACCAGCAAGAGAACACAACTATATGAAACTTTCTACTGATATATAATTCATAAACAACATAGTATAAATATCAATATTTGGCTGCACAACTACCAAACTTTGAAGGCCAGCTTCTGAAGGTACTTAAAAAAAGAGATAACATAAACAAGCTAAAACAAAAAAAGAATGTGTACACATGCACACATCATTTCTAAACAACAGCTACAGTAACTTTCACTCACACACATGTGCATCACTTTATTCTTCACTGACCACATGGGTTGAAAGAAGTTAACCACATATCAGTATTTAGGAAATTCCCTCACAAAAGGTTTAAGTATGCGTGGTGTTCTTAAACTGAATCACACACTGACATTAATTCATGATCATTTTTTTCAAATCTAAGCCTAATCAAGTGATGAAAATACACCAAGAAATGCACACACACATACTCACAAACACAGATTAAAGTACATTGATATTTCAGTCTCCACATTTTCATATGACATACAAGCATTTCAATGACAAACAGCTGAGCACTGATCTTTATGGTTCTAGAAACAACACAGTACTGTATAGATTCTCAAAACTGGATTTTATAATTCTCTAGATATAACTTACAGACTTGTTAAGACTGTATGAGAGCATAAAAACTGGATTTTTCAGATTTATAGATAACTTATACTAAATCTTGAAGAATGTAAAGGCCTGAACATGAAGTTCTCTATTCTTACTAGGTTGATTATAAGAATGTAAAGACTTGAACACAAGACTTCCTGCTTTCATATATGTAAAACACAAGAAACATGTTAATGATGCAAATACCTGAATATATGACTTGCTTTCCTATACAACTCAGTCAGATATTAACAAAGCATGATCATAAACACAGTATTTCCTGCTTCAATAGATAATACAAAAAGGATGTCAATGGTGAAATAACTGAGATAACTGAAATAACTCATTCAGATCTTAATGATGCAAGATCCTGAACACAATATTTCCAGTTTCTCCAGATTACACAAAAACAATTTTCAAATGACATAATAAATCAAACATTCTAGTTTTAAAAATAATAAAAACTGTAAATCTTATACAGCTAAGCTTCTCAGCTCTTAAGGAACCATATTAAATAACAATATAAGAATTTCTCACTTTCTAAATAGAATATAGACACTTTATGAATATGTAAAGACAAGTGGAAACTAGAATTTCTAAAAACATTATAAATAATATCTTTGAGGCTTTGTGAAAAAAAATTCTAATTCTAAATAAACAAACAGATAATGCCTCAGTCATTACAAGAACCTGAAAAAAATTACATTTTGTGGATTTAAAGATAACTTGAGAAAAAAATTATCTCAGACAGCTAAAAACGACACTGTTCTGTTATAATATACAGATCCTAAATATGAAGTTAAAAGTTTGAACAGGAAGTTCCTAGTTCTAGTCTTTAACTAACATATACACTCTCAAAGACCATGCACAGACTTCATACAATACTTTATTTTATTAGAAGATCTTTAAGTCACTTTGACAATTTGTACAAAGTGACTTTTGGCTCTATACCTGCTGTGCATGTTCCCAGAGACAATTATGTCACTGAAAAATTTGACATTTTAAATTAAAATCTTCATATTAACTTTCTGAAACTTAAGAAGTTGAATGAGATATGACTAAGTATTGGTTATTGTATCAATGTTGTTTTGTTTAAAAAAACAGGATTCTACAATAAATGAAAATTACAACATTTAAAAGAAGGCATAAGTATTATCTACAGAAGTTGCTTGGTATCAACTGTTCTTTCATTTGTCAAAAAGACCAAGATTTTTCTTCAAGCAATAATAACAAAAGCTGACTAATATATCAGGATGTGTCCTTAAGCAAAGTTCTTGTTTTATCAGAGACCAAACAGGTTTCTCAATGTGATAAACATAAAAAGAGGTAAAATTCTTTGGTATATATATATAGTTCATAAACATTTCCACTGTTCAACACATGCAGTTAATAAGTTCACGACCACCAAGTGTAGGCCAAGTCAGGCTAAAGAAACTGATTATGAATCACACTTCTGTTCATCCACCTTAAATGGATGCAGTTTTGAAGATGTCAAAATATAAGGTTTGCAATAAGTATAATGAATTTTCCAAATGGCACGTGAGGTGAGATATTCATATAGAGACTTGGGAATTACTTTTCAATCGTAAAATGATTGGACAGATTTATTATAATAAAAATGCAAATGTAGACAAAAATTGGAATGTACATATTCATGAAAGAATCTGTAAATACTTTAGTCATAAAATTATTCTGTAGATTTACTTTTAATAACAGAAAATGAAAGATTATAGAAATTCAGATTTTTTAAATGCTGGAATGGAAGATAAGCTAGTTATACCAAACAACAGTTGCAGAAATATAAACAGTTTGTAACAAGAAATGAGAGAATCGAACAACCTTCTTAAAAAACATAACATGTTACATGGTGTGAAAGATTTCTGACAATTCTAATAAAGAATCTGTGAAATATTTTGTTAAACACAAATAAATGTTTTGCCTCACTCATAAGCAATATAGTTGTTTTTTTTTTATATACGAGTCAATTCTATTGAGGTTGATACATGACAGGGTGAAGAAGAGACATATGTTCTGCTCCCTTGATGGGTAGTTTGTTGACTGAATAATGACGTATCATCTCAGGGATGCTATCAAAAGGCTTGCTAAACTGACCTAGAATGAATTTTCCATCATTGTAAACAATTTTCATATGCATGAACCCACGAGCACTTCTGAAATAAAAACAATATAGTATCAAACCAACAAATTATTTCAGATTCAAAGTATATGCTTTTATGGTTCTTTAGAATTCAGAATAACAACTTTGGAAACTTCAGATTATCAACGTATGTTAGTAATAGACAAACTGAAGCTCTGTAATATATTTATTTCATTAAATTATAAATTCTATATTTACATTTACTATTCAAGAAAATAACTAGCACAAGCATGCAGAAGTTAAGAAAGCTGAAATAATTTAATTAATAAAGTTATAACAGTATCTAAATTAGAATGCAAGTGGAAAGAAATTGCACATGCACACTCTTTGTTATAATGAAAAGTACATGTTATTTAGTCCTTCTAGAACTGATTTTTTTTCTTCTTAAGAACTCTGTGAAGAAATACAGGTTAAATAGAGAGTGAATTCCCACACTTTATAAATAATTTGTATATATAAAGTCACTAGTGTGTCATGGCAAATGTTAGAAGTAGCAAACTCCCAATCATTTGACAATGCCAATGCTAGTATGGTATGCTTACTAGTTGGAGGTTATATTACCACTCTTTCA
This sequence comes from Tachypleus tridentatus, assembly GCF_004210375.1. NCBI lineage: Eukaryota > Metazoa > Arthropoda > Merostomata > Xiphosura > Limulidae > Tachypleus > Tachypleus tridentatus. Next base: position 39,341,697 of record NC_134837.1, on the reverse strand, counting down.
AAGAAATAAAAGTCAAACAACAACATATATGATGTAGAACTAAAGAACACAACATTTAAACAAGTCAGTTTTCAATAGTATGTGTAAGTGATAAAATTCACGAAGCAGACCATTTAAGTAAGTAACACTCCAAGTTAAAGATGAAAAACAGCCTTACCTGTGAAGTGAAAGTAATAGTCATGAAAGACAACCTTACAATACAAAAGGCCATTAATTTTACTACTCCACTGGCATATCATAGCAAGTGCTATCAAAGATAAACTCCCAATAATTTGATACATGAACATGTGAAGTCACAATGTACTCCATGGAATTGTAATAGATGGTTGAAGAGAACCTTCCAACCTTAAAATTCATTGAAAAGAAAATGAAGATACATCCTGATTTGAAAACCAAAACTTCATAAACTCCAAATCAATGCCTGTTTTCATGAGAAACAAAATACAAACAAAACTGGATTCACAGCAATCTAATTCTAGTATACATCTGTCAATGCAGAACCAATACTTTTGTGCTTATGATTTTGGAAAAAAACGTCAATATACAATGTAGGGTCCAGGGAAAGTATATGAAAACATGTGGTCCAAGAATGACTTTGCCTCTTTACATAAAGCATGTTATAATGGAAATTATAGTGTGTGAACAAAGCCTCCAAAAATTTAAAGATGCTGTACAATTTTCAGCATTAACCAAAGAGTTAACCTCAGGGTTAACACTAAGTACAGAATTCATGAATGGAGCAAACAAAACACAACTGCCAACAAGAAATTTTGGCTGGTGGATGGAATGTCAACAGATACAGATCCCCTGTGAAGTTAAGAGACTGGAAAGGTTTGGATAAAGTATTGTGTATAGTGTTTGTCTGTTTATAATCAAGCACAAAGGAACACAATAGGCTATCTGTGCTCTGCCCACCATAGCTATCGAAACCCAGTTTCTAGTGTCATAAATCCACCAACATACTGCTGTGCCATTGAGAGGCCAATGTATAGCGTCAAGGACACTCAGAATCACAGTTAATATAGCTGTCAACAGAGCAAGAAAGTTTTAATTGGAACAAGCTGAATCATTCAACAAATAACTTGTAAAACTTGCATACAACTCTGACAGATTTTTTTAAGGTAGAAATATTAATTAAGTGTTATTCTAACAGTACAAAAATACACAGTCGATCCCTTTGGTTTGTTGCATGTTGAGATTATATGTATGAAACCTCAATTTCACATGAGTGTTCTACAACAGGGCTACAGGGTTAAATGAAAGACAATACATTTGCATAACTTGTGTATTATTATTTTTACATTTCTCTTGTTAAACATGCAAAACGTTTTCTACAGAGTACAATATGGAATTTTCACCAAATAACATTCTAGTAAAGTCGTTAAGATTAACAAAAAAACGTGACTTTTTGTTTTCTTACAAGTGTATCACTAGAGCATGAAAATATATGTACAAGTTCTTTGTAGAGCTTTTATCTTACAAGTCAATTCAAAAATCTATAGAAAAGTTTTCTTACCTTAGAGACAGCGAAAAGCCTTGCTTTGAGCTTTCACTTTTACGGACTAAATAACTTCCTTCTTTGAGGACTTTTAACACCTTTTCAGCTTCTAACCTGCTTATACAGCCATGGTACCATCTGATAAATAATAAATACATAATGTTACTTCCTCCTAAAATATTTTATGTATCATTAATAAAAATATATAAAAAAATTTTAATCCTATATATTTTAATTTTATCTATACTCATTTCCTAACCTTCAAATTGTTTAAAAAGAAATTATACAAGACATTACATCAAATACTGTTAAATAGTAAAACTTAATATAGGATTCACAATATTAAAAAAACAAAGATAAAAAGAATAGAAACAACACAAGAACCAATACAACCTAAGCAAATAAAATGCTTTCACAAAGTAGATCTTCCTTTGTTTTCATAAAGAAAGAAGGTCCACCTTTAGAAAGCTCCAAGGTTATTGAATTTCAACATCATTTAAAACAGAAAACTGATATAAATATTATTTTGAATGAACACTTTTCTTTACTTCATTTAGTTGTGAAATATGACACGTATCACAACATGGAGCTAAATGGCTGACACTAAATTACTATTTACAGTGTCAGTTAAAATCTAATTCTAACACCATTCTAAAAGCTATGTTCTATAATATGGGTTACAGATTTACTTACATGTGCAAATCATTCTACATACTGCACAAAAATAGTCCAATGAAACATACATTTATTAAATATTGTTTTTAAGTAACAATCACTTATTCCTTTGTAAAGCATTTGATTATTTAACAATTCAATATAAATCAGACAAGTAACTAATATTAATACCCAGTCTTATGTATATGTAATAATAACCCATATATGATAACTGTTGTGAATATCTAGTAAACTTTTGGAAAATGCAAGTTACTTTACATCAAGTGTTGCATGTTAGATGCAACAGCAACGAAAGAAAAACAACTGAATATTGGGATTTAAGTTTAATCTTGAACAACAAATCTAAATAGCATGTTGAATCAATGTATTTACTCTGATATTGAAAATCAACATTTCTCAAGGTCCGGCATGGCCAGGAGGTTAAAGCACTCGACTCGTAATCTGAGGGTCACGAGTTCAAATCCCTGTCACACCAGACATGCTTGCCCTTTCAGTTGTGGGGATGTTATAATGTGACAGTCAATCCCACTATTCCTTGGTAAAAGAGTAGCCCAAAAGTTGGTGGTGGATGGTGATAAGTAGTTGCCTTCCCTATAGTCTTACACTGCTATATTAGGGACAATTAGCACAGATAGCCCTCTAGTAGCTTTGTGCAATATTCAAAACAAACAAACAAAATATTTCCCAAACACTGAAAGGATAAAACTAAAATGTTCAAGTTATTTTATGTCTAATCTGTAAATTATATTAGATGGAAGTTAATGAAATAAGAACAATATTTAACTTGAAATTGAGTGTATAAAAGGATTAGTGGTAGCCTAATACACAGCTAGTTAATTTGTTATAAATATAGTAATATACAGGGTTCACTTTATCGGAATGAAAATAATCATCACTTATTAATGGATCTCCAAGACACAAATCATATAGGTTTTGTACTAATTACCTAACTCTAATTTTCATTAGTAAATAAACATCCTAATTATTAGACCCTGTAAAACTACCAATCCTGTTTTTACTTTTAACTTAGAAGTAACTAACACAAAGAAAACTTGTTCAGCTTATTGATTAACTAATCAAGAAGACCTTGTCAGAATTTATGAATGAGAAGTAACAGGTGAACATATAAACTGTGACACAAAAACATATGCATCTTTTTCTTTGATGTTGGTGAATTATAGATTCAAATTTGTATAAACCTTAAAACTGGTCCTTGTTTTGTACAAGTTTTTTCATGTCAATTATTTGTAACAACTGCAAGTTTTTTTCTGTTCAGGATTAACGATAGGATAAAAAGAAAATGCTAAACTTGTTGGTTGTCTTTAGTTGTCAGTCTCATTACATTGGTAGTAAACATAAAATATAATACTTCAACAAACAGTATTAAATTGTACATTTTTAGAGTTTAATGAATTTAAAACAGATAATTATCTCTACATACTGAAAGTTTTCCTTGAATTTAAACTCGTGTTTTCAACAAGATACACGACTAAAAAATTCAGTATATTATTATGAAACTGCAGAATGTGTTACCTACCCATAATTCTCCATTTTCCCACCTTCCACACAACTTACTGCACAAACATTAGATGATCTTACATAAACTCTGATTTCTCACAATATGTAGTCACAAGATAAGTTACTGTATGAAATTCATTTTAATTCTCAAAAGATAAAAATCAAATTGAATATACTTACTTCTAAAATACTGAAATACTGTATTATAAATGAGATGGAAGCCAATTAAAATAAAAATAAATCAAGAACATAAATAATTAATATGCTGTATGACAGGAAGACAATAGCATACATGAAAAAAAAATATGTAGTTACAGTCAGAGCAGAATCTAGAAGAAAAAATAATTTGCAGAAATTAATATAATGGAGAACAAGTAAAGTGGATCAGCCTTAAAGAAAGACTAAACGTAAAGTGCACTCAGAAAGAAGGTAATCTTCATATCAAAAGAACCTCTTTGTCCATTAATGCCCTTTAATTCAGAGAGAATAATCAGTTTTGTTAGGAATAATGGTATGCTTAATGTGAAGAATCAAGAATCAACAATGGGACACAGGTGGTGACATAAATAGGTAGGGAGAATACTATGTCCTGATTTTGCAATAGAAGGTTCCTGGAGGGAGGAGCCCAGACATGTTTTATGAAAGGATATTTTCCACAAGCAGTAGTAAATCTTCATTTATATAAAAATGACCAATGAATCACACAACTGTCCAAATTAGTGGTTACTTAGGAAGAACTGGAGAGAGACTTAAAAGGTCTTGAGAGATGAGTTCAAATCTTGAGGACAATGCAAAGGGAACAAAGATACAAACACAAACAGAAAAGAACAGGAATATTGGTTGGATCTGAGACATCCAGTGACAACAATAGTCCTACTTCTTATACCTCAAATGCCATAACAGGACACCCACAGAGGTGGAAAAAGTATCTACTGAGGTACCCTTAGCCACTAATGGCCCCCTCTATCTGCTTTTAAAGGGCAGTAATCAGTTATGAAGTTCCTACATAAAAGGTAAAATTGTGTATAGGATAAACACAGAAGTATATGCCACATGTAAGAATCCTATCTATATTAATAAATATACACATGTTCACATTTATACAAATTTTTATGTAACAATAAAAAAAATTAACAGTCTCAGAACTCCTCGACTTGTGAACAGATCTGTTAGGCAATGCACAGGTTAAAGTTCATACATGAAGCCTAACTGAACAAACTGCTAGCAGTACAGCTTATCCATATATTCAATTATCATACCCTTGTTGTTTATTTTGCAATGAAAATGAGTCACAATCCTAGAAACCCTGGAAATAGTTAAGAATAGTTGACAGATGTCATCGTGAAGTGTTTACTCAAAAAAGAAGAAGAATCCATTATGAGCATGGGGTAATAGGAACTGGACAAAAAGGATCAACTGATCTAGTCCAATGCATCAGAATTAAGAAAAAGGCTCAAACCATTCACTTCTGTTGTGAATGTATCACACACAGAATGATCAAAGCATTGGAACTGCCTGAAATATCAGCTCAGAGAAAGACATGGTGTGAATGTAACTAAAAAAAGAAAAGAAAGGAGAAATTGCAGCAAATAAAAGCTATGAAATCAATTTTTTACCCTTTTACTACAGTTAAAGTGTCCATAAGTAATAAAATACAGTAGGTGTGTTAAAATAGTAGGCACTCCTAATAATCATAAGGAAGAGCCCAAATCTTTTGACAGAACAATGTAAAAATGGGGTATATGAGAAGACCACAGACATTATAGATGGCAGTTCCTTAACATGCCACCCTAGTATTGGAGAGAGCATCACCAAAATGATACAGATTCAGAAGAGGTTTAAGAAATGGGAAACCTAGAATGAGAAACTCAGAAATGAACCACAATTAAAAGTAATCTAGAACAGTAAAAGAAACTTCAGCAGACAACATGGCTGTTGATAGTCTCCATGAAGGGGCAAGACCCCACTGATGTTATATTAAATAATACAATTTAAAGGAATAGCCACATAAAAAAAAAGGGCAAACAACTGTCTCCAAAATTCTGTTTATCATACAAAAAGTGTAATAAATTAACTTTTATAAGATACTTACAGGTTCCACAGAGACAGTAAGAATATGTAGATAATAAAAGAAATGGAAAAGCTCTAAGATCAGTCATCAACCTAGTTTCTTTTGGCATGTACACAAAAGAGATGAGAATAAAAGAAGAAAAATGAAGTACAACATAGATATCTCATTCTTCTTTAATTGCCATCCACAAATAAACATAGAGTAGGAAAGTTAAATTTGGATAATGAACAGAAAATCAAAGTAAAGAATATTAAGAACCCAAGAAACATGAGGTAAAAGGCCACAGGTGAACAAAGTCTAACATGTCATATTAATACTAGAAATAAACAATCTTATAACACCAAATTGTTCTTTTTCTTTACTTGGATGCTCAACATTTTGTTTTACAGTTTCTTCAGAAGCATTCTACTAAAACACAAGCCATGACTGACAGTACAGGGCATCAAAGAGTTTGAAGAATAAATTTTGATTGAATCCATAACATGCATTTGACATTTTTAGTAACCTTACTGTTGAAAAGAAAAATATTAATGAAATAATTAAGTACTACCTGTAATAAACCAAAGGTTACAGACTGAAATAACAAAAAGATAGAAAACAATACTAATATAATTAAAACTAAAGAAGCCATCTTTTGTTCCAACTCATCTGTGGCCATTGTTGTTTGATGAAAGAGCTTCTTTGAATTCTCTGTCTGTGTACTTACTTGGCAAGGATTTGTATGGAGAATGGTTGTTTCAAGTTAAGTGTTACTTACTTATCCATGATAAAGTGATCTATAAATGCACTTTTTTAATGTTGTTATTTATGAAAAGAGTCAACATGTTCTCTTAACCTTGTGTGTAGGGTTCTTCCAGTTTCCCCTATGTACAGATATATGTATGTGTACATATAAACCGTTATTCCTTTATGGAAATATCATTTGGACAGCATTTTACATCATATATTTAGCTGGGTTGATAAACTATGCTATAGCTTGAAGTTAACATTTTCCTTACCTGATAAGGCACATCTGATAGACACTCACCTTTAACACAGATTAGCATCTTCCAGATTTTGCATGGCACTAAACTTGAGGCAACTTTCACCTAATTCTACATGAATTGGGCCACTGTATGGTGATTTTCTCACATGAAAAAAGTGAAAACACCTCCATGTGTACTAATTATCTCTATGCATTTACACACACGAATCTTCATTCTTTGGCAAGGCAGGTAAGAAAATGTGCATCAGAAGTGGGAATATGTACAGAAGTGAGTTTTTTTTTTTTTTTATCAGAAATACATTTTCAGGAAAGGAAAAAGTTAGCTTCAGATACAATAACTTATCTCTTTACACAGATTAACTAGAATCACAGATTGATATAATTAAAAGACTAAAGCACCTCTATAAAGAGGCCAGGTGATGCCCACAGGTTGAGATACCAGAGGCCTGAGGCACATTTGTGAAAGACTGCATCTTTCATCATCGAGGGTGTACTCTTCACTTGCACATCAAAAGGAAAAACCATAAAAGCCAATTTATGTTAAATGGACAGGCAGAACTGTAACAATGCCAATATGTGTACTGTACCTTACGTGCTCTACCCTACCATCAAACTTGATACATCAAATTCAGCTTTGGGAGGAGAGCTTACCTCAACTCTGCTGTCAACCTTATGAGACTGACTCCTGCTGTTAGAAAACAGCACTTTAATGTCAATACTTGCATAACTCGACTTTCAGTCTCTATGGGTCCAACAGCAGCTACAAGAGAAGGGTATGCGAGATATAAATTATAGGCGTATATGGGGTGCTCACTTCGACTACACTCAGACTCTATGGGACTGAGACCAGCTGCAGAAAAGGGCATTTGTTATGTATCAAAGACTAATATTGAGTGTGGTCAGCTTGATCCTACTGAACACAGTGGCAGTAGGAAGAAGACATGTGAGATATAAATATTTTATAGTTTTGTACAGTGAGTGCTCACCTCTACTCAACTGATCAGAGTTTAAGGGATAGACCATCTGCAGGAGATATGCACTCACTATATATATGGATTAATGCTTCATAATACAGTGTCCTCCTGCAGATAGACTAACTCATAAAATCTTATCAGTTGAATAGAGGTAATCACTCAATATAGGATGAGAGCATGCGTGACATGAAAGATTTATCTGATTACATATGAGGTGCTACACCAGCAGTTTCACTATTGCCATGCTTCTCTCCATATTGGTACACCTTTCTTGTCCTAGTAATTGGTGAGGATTTTCCAAGGTCTACTACTCCAACACTATGAACCTGGGATGTGGCAAGAATCTCCTGTGCTCTTGTTGAAGGATATGTTTGGAAAATTTATACTGGGGAGACTCAGAGAAGACACCCAGATCCCAAAAGTCCAGAAAGGTCTTTAATTGAGACGATGTAATGGATGATTGTGAAACCTTATTTGCAAAAGCCAGCAAGTGCAAGCCAGAGAAGCAGGAAAAAACACCTCCAGTGTTGGTTTTTCTAATAACAGTCCATGGAATAGGCACAATCTGGATTGAACAATAAGTTCAATATAGATACATATATACCTAAAATGTACCTCAAGCAGTCTTGCAGTCAGCACATGTAGAGCCAAGGCAGACGATATGAAGTGTCATGGCTTGATGCAATGGTCCTGACAGCTTATGAACTTTCAAAGGCTACAGCAGAAATAACACCTAAGCATAACAATTTCCCCATACTCAGGGGTAACTAAGACTCACTGTCAACGTACAATTCATGACAAAAATTGTAAAGAAACCCAATTTTTTAAATGAAACCCAAAGAAAAATCACAGTTTTGTTAACAAAGCAGATCTCAATAAAGTGAACACAGAGGAGAAATTTCAACACATCTGTGCTCTACAATGCCAAGAAAGAAAGGATAAAGATTCACAAGTGCTAATACATGTGTGTATGATGTGTGTGTGTGGGGGGAATTAGTGTAGGGTTTTTGTCCCATGATGATGTCATCATGCAGTGATACAGTTTATGTAAAATTACATGAAACTAGTTAGGAGTTGCCTCAAGGCTAGTGATATACAAACCTCTTTGTCAAGAAAGTTCCACCTTTCAAATATGCTTGTGTTATATGGTTTTTATTTCATTTCTGTAGTTGTACAATGGTATTTCATGACATACTGCTGAAGTGGGTCTAGCAGCTAAACTACTAAACACTGAAAAATTCTTAATCTACCAAAGAACACTATATGTACAAAATTACTGAGCATTAATACAGTAAAATAAACAAATGAATAAAATTCTTAGCTCTAATAAAACCAATTTTCTTTAATACAGGTGTGTATTTGCATGATATTATAAAATGTTACAATATTATCAGTTAATAATTGAAATCCCATACAAATTAACAAGGTTATATTTCTAACTCAAGAAAATGTGACAGTATTTTTAAAGTTCTACCGTAATCCACTACTAAGAAACAAAACATTTCATCAGATAAATAATGGTCAAATTACTGTAGAAGACAAACATCTACACATCAAGAGTTGTCATTTTTTAAAATGGTTGTTATGGCTAACAAGAAGTAATGCTAATATGGTTCCATATTTTAAAATGACTGTCATATTGTGTATCACTTTTATGAAAAAATGCAAGATACCTCAATATTTGTTCATACATCTTCTACACTATGCATTTCTTTGATACTTTATATGCATCACTTGAAAACAAATCACATTTTTGTTTATCTGTTTAAAAAACAAAGATTCTACTGCATAATCAGTAACTCTACTTACCCCTGCTTTTCCAAAGGAGCAATAGAATCAGCTGTTTCTCCTGTCACGACTACAGCCACCTGTTTTCGAGCACGTTTAGGAACATTGGCAGCATTCAAATTGAGGTTCAAGTTAGATCTGGATGAGGGTCCTAAAAGAAAATAACATTTTAATTGCAACCCCACTAACAAATATTTGATTAATTTGGTTATTTTCATCAACAAGATTTATTGGTTTTCAGGTTGTAATAGAAATGGTTATGACCATGCATCACAATTCTGTAGATATTATTGGATAATGAAGCTTTCACATTATTAATATATGTATATATTTATCTGTTAACCTTGAACTATTAACTTGTAATGGTATTCTGCAATTCCAGTATTTAAAAACATTTAATTACATCTTGTAGCAGCTTTATGTCAATATCTCCTGCTAACTTTTGGCTTTACATAAAAATATTTTGATACAATATTCAAGATCCTGAATCAGTGGTTGGTAATGATTGGTTCTTTAAATCTTCAGAGTTTCAATTTTGATGTCAATACTCTATTACTTACTGCCACTATATGCTTCCCATATAGCATTTAACTTTGAATACATTCTATTTGTTCAACATAATGGTTAAATCAATACAGGTCTTAAAGGTCACTATAAAACATTAGTCATAATTTATTAATGATTAAAATGACTGGATAAGACTTTAAACTCTAGTAAATACAACTGTAAGCTTTCTATTATACCCACATACCAGACAGGAAACTTACAAGTTTACATACATAAGAGAAATGCATATAAATTATAGTTGTATAATTATCATTTACACCCACATACCAGATTTGACACTCATAAGTTTATATACATAAAACATGATGTTTTGACAGATCAACCACTTCTTCAATGTTACTTTTTCTTTTTAAACTGAAAAAGTTGTCACTTCTTCTTCCTATATCTTTTGCTTAATGAGCACATGGCATAATATTTGTATTTATGTCCTGCAAGTCTTTCCAATTTTCCACAATTTCTGAATAATCAGATACTTGTTTGCTTTTCCAATAAAACTGCTGTTTGGCCAATCAGATTGACACCTTCCAAAAACAATGTGCTTAGATAAAGCTCAAGCTATTTTATATCACTTTGCACTACTTTAACTCCTGTTGTTAATGGTATGCAAGTTTCTGAAAAATAGTCCAGAATAGTCATTACATAAGCATCTGCCAAAGAGGATGGTCTTCAAAGTGGATCAGTACAATACTATATAAAATTCTATGCAGTTAATCCACCATTTTTAATGTTCCTATTTTCAGCTAGTTTTTATTTTAAAATAATTTTTAATTCCTTTTGTTTAATATAATAAGTATATCTTCTGGTGTTCAGAAGTTTTGAATTACAAAAAGTAAAAGATAATCTGAGCAATTCCAATTAGTGAACTGCTAATGTTGAGATGACCACATGGTCATTATTTTAGTTATTAAAATATGCAGTAATCCCATATTCATCTTGAATAAATTAAATAATGGAAATACGTTTTATGATTACTGATAATGGTAATAATGTTTTAAAGCTTGTCATAACTGCAATTCGAAATAATTAAGTAGCCAGTTAGCCAATTTATTTAGGTACATTGTCTGAATAGGATAAACAAATATTCAGTAAACAAGATTTTGAGACATCAAAATATTTTGCCATCACTTACCATATTAACCAAGCCTTAATATGCTTTACAGATGTATTCTCAAAAAAACTTCCTACAGCTTTCAAACAAATATAAATTTAACACACAAACACTTTCAAAATAAGAAGAATGGTCAAAGAAACAAAAAAATATACTTTCACCTCTTCTTTGTTTTTCCTAAATCTCAAAACTTCCAAATTAATGCTTTTGGTCAAAGCCACATTTTATTCGAAAATCTGTAGCTCAAATTAGGTACCTTATATGAAAATATACCATATATGCAAGGTACGAAAAAGCCTGTAACAAGTTAAAATACAACTGATAGCATTCTATGTATTTCCAATGATAATAACTAAAACTGGTGAATGTTTATTGATGAAAATAAATATTACTTCCTGAAATTAATTATGAATTATGTAAAAACTACATAGAACAGTGGATAATCAGATAACATATAGCTATAGGTTAACATAAGTAATGCACTTTCTCAGTATTGATTTTACAATTTTATATAAACACAGCTATATCAAAATAGCAAGCCACAATGTGGTGAGCATAATGTGCACAGCAACCTTTAGGTGACCAAGGATGTAAGTACTTTAGGTGTATGTCTTCACTGTATGACTAAATTATACCACACATGCCATTTTCACTTGTTAGAAAAATAAACTTATTATTGGCATATAAAATGAATATTATTTTGTACACAAGTATATTCTAGTACAAAAAGTGTGAAATGCAAAGAGAGCCAAGAATTTATATGTATATATACATTTAACAATGACTGCACATTAATCTTAAAAAAAAAACAAGTTATTATATGTTTGTGGTAACAATACTACAAACAATAAAGGTAGGAAGGAATGCTTTTTGAAATTATTGAATAATTTTACACTACTACGATATGTCATTGTCAAAATATAATGTTTTCCATGCATTATATAAAATCAAATCTAAGTTACTTTAAGCTTGTTTTACATTCCTATTATAAATAAGGTTTATAAACTAAGTTCTTGTTCCTTGTATACAGTTACTCAAACAGACTTGCAATATCAATACATTAAGGATTCAGCAATAGTTGTTGACTTATATGTACTACACCAAATCTGCTTCTTAAAAATGCTTAATAGTTATCATTCATAAACAAATGGTTTACATTATATACATCAATTATGGATTTTAAATATGAACTACCAAAATACAAATTAATAGAAGAAGAATTTTGAGATTAACTACATTAATAATACAAAAAAGGCAAAATATTCACTTTTTTATTTGACAGTAAATTCTGTTGAAATAATACTAGATTTCCAAACTGTGTGATCATCTATACAATTATATACTTTTTTTATATACTGGCTAGTATTGTTAAGAGTTTGGTATTTTGAACTGTTACTCAGAAAAGCATATAACCGTAGTGCCTGTAAATATATTATGAAGCATTATGCCATAAATTATCTGCTACTGTCTACTTACAAAAGTTTGTTACACTTATTATTCTAATTATATATTTATAAAACATTACCAAAAAATTGCAAGAAAAAAAAAGACCAATATAAGAAACAAGAACTGAAAACTTAGGAATTTACAAATTCTTAAAATAACAAAAAAGGAAATATAAAAAAAAATGATAGTAGCAAGCAGGGCATAGATCCAGGGGAAGATGGAGGGTATAATCCCCCCTTCATTTTAGGTGGGAGGTATGGTGCATACAATCATCCCCCCTACAGTTTGGTCTGTTGAATTGTTTTATTGTATCACAGGCCTACAAATTGTGTGTTTGTTCTTGCAATTCTCATGTTCTTACCAATCAAATTACATAATTAGGCCATAATTAGGCCTAGATGTAGGCTTTTTCAGTAGCCGAAATGTACATCTTTAATATAGGCATGCTTCTATGTTTTTCAATCTAAGTGATTGTTCGTAAAGATCAGTCAGTAGGCCTAAGTATACATGCAAGTATCGTGGCAACAAGATGACTCTGTGACTGCATGTTTACAGCTTTCAGGTTCATGCAATTAGAGATTACCAATTTTCAAATTGAACAGTCCACATAAGTGGTTGCAAAATTTCTTGTAAGATATTGAGATATTTAAATTTAACAGCAGGTTCCAGTATGTCACTGGTATGGATCAATCTGCAGGGGTTACAGGAAAGCTAAATCTCTTCATTAAGAATTATTTCTGTTAATCTGAAGCTGAACCATTCTATTAAAAATTTTCCTTGATATTTATGACAAGACTAATTTCTTAATTTGTTGGCTTTTGGCCTCAAATAGAAATTTGGTTCTTTATAGAACTGTTTAACCCTTGCACGAGGGGTCACAGGTCAAAGGTAGTGTCATTTCATTTGTTAACTTGAATGAAAAATTTTATTGAACTATTTTATGAATTTATGTGAAATGTTGGAAACAAACTGTAGATAGTAATTCAAACATTAATATTATACAGATCAGTTAATTTTTTAATTTAAAGTAAATATTAAAAGTACAGATCTAAGTATAGATTTTAGTGAGCCACATAACATGTTGAATGCAGCACTGTTTACAATTAGATGTTAGTGATGTTAACATACCAAGTCTATAGTTTCATAAAAATTAGGAGCTCAAGTTACCAATATTAATAAGCTAGAACATAAAATAAGAACCTCATATCTTTTTATTTTGCTGAGATATTGTTATGTACTGAATTAAACACACTGACCCTGTTCTTTCATTTTTGAAAATGGTCCTTTACAAATACCTCCTTCAATATATGACATATGAATAACAGAATGTCATCAGAGTAGTTTTCTCAGCCATTTTAATCTGTGAAAAGGCTACTGCACTCGAACCAAAATTTAAAGAAAGTAGGTTGTGCCTTTAGTCTGCTGAAGTCTATGGTGTCAGTATAGTTATTTAAGGTTATTTTTTTTGGTTATTCAACTGTATATATAAAACCTAAAAAAAAAAAAAATGTTTGAAATCATCCATGTGCAAAATTTAAAAGGTTTAGCGACTTATGTCCAGTAGCAACTGAGTGCAAAGGTCATAGCAAGAAGAGATAATGGTTTGCTTTGCTTCTGGATTTATTATGTATTTTAAGAAAAATAAGTTTAATAATTTATTTCTAAATATTAATAATATATATATATATATACACACACACACACACACACACACACACACACACACACACACACACATACATACCTATATATAATGTGTAACAATTGAAATGTGACTGTATATTATAAAATACTAGTCCACTAAAACACAGCCAAGACAGGGAAGACTAAGGATCAGTTTTATACTACTGGATACAAAACATGGGTGCATGTGCACCATGTGAATGCAAGTTATGTTAGCTAGACATGACTAAAAGGACAATACAATAAAAAATAATATGTATACATTCACATAGAGTTGCGAGAGCTTAGCAACTTCGATTAAACATTTGTATTTTTGTATTATAATATAGTCATGAAAAAAACAATTGATATGTATTTCCTATTTTTATGTATACAAATTTGGTTACATGACAGACTCCACATAATTAGGGTATAGAAAAAGTAAAATACTGAGCATTTCCAATTGTACACAATGGCTTACTTCATTAACAGATACTAAGTTAGTGATTTTGTTAAATAATATTCTTCCCTCCATATTAAAGTTATTCATATTCATAAGATATCTGGACATGAAAAGCAAAGGCACAAGAAACAATTTGTTTTTTAAACAAAGCTTTAAAATCAAAAGACAAATAACTTCAGAGAAATAAATGATCTCTAGTACTCATTTTATACTTTACATTTAAGGCATCTTTTTAATAAATATTATTACACATAAGCTGAATGATACTGATTGTACTACTTATTTCAAACTCTTTTATAAAATTTAGTTTCCTTGTTTCAATGCCTTAAACTATTTATATGTCCCACACTTTTTAATGTTGCTATCAAGATATTTAACACATAATTTAATTTCAATTAATTTTTCATTTATAAACAAATTTTATAATTTCCTGTTACAAAGAAATTTATTGATCAAAAGCTTAAATTTTTAAAGTAAAAAAAACACAAAAACTTGGCATTTTCGAGCTCTTGTCAATAAGTTACTAAATATTGAACATTATTTCTATTATTGTAATGTTATCTTCTAAGCATGTATATAAAGACTTACACTTTACTAAAACTATGTTGATCTTGCTAAAATTCTTTAAAAAAATTATATGCCAAAACAATAATCAAGTAAATAATTTTAAGAGATACATAGGTAAGAAATAAAAACCAACCTTGTCCTTTAGAGGAACTGGGTTTAGCAGAATCAGGGCCTCTGATTGGAGTGTGGGAGGAGGACCCTGACCCTGGTAAGATGTTTTGTCCTCGTGTAGTAGGGGTTACAGGAGGAGAAGCTGCTGCATTTTGGAGAGGAAGTGATCCTGGTCTTTTTGGAGCACCTATGATTTTTTCAATGTCCCTGTTTCTAGAAGGAGTCTGATCACATTCCTGATGAGCTTCAGAAGAAGGAGTGGAAGGAAGATTTTTAGGCTTCTTTACAACTTGACTTGGTTTTTGTATTCCCATTTCTTTCACATTCATGCTGTCTACTTCATCTGATGGAGTTTGAGGCCCTTTATGATGAGGAGGTTTCCTTAAATCTTGTAAACATGGTTTTCGCAAGTCCCAGGGAGGATCATAATCTGCTGGGACTCTGGGATCTTTAGAGATAGTTTGTCCTTCAGTGCCATCAGAATGACCAGAGCAAGCAACCTGTTGAGGAGGTTTACCATGCTTTGGTATATCCCATGGTGGATCATAGTCTCCAGGTGGTCTGGTATCTTTAGTACCACTGTACTGATTAACAGCAGCACCAGTTGACTTGGAGTTTGGAGGATCATCTGAAGAAGATGGCAGAGGATTGTGGGAGGAATCTGATAGAATAACATCATGAATGGGTTTGGAAAGGTCCCAGGGTGGATCATAATCTCCTGGACATCTACAGTCTGTAGAAGGGTCTCGGCGACCTCCTATCAAAAAAGAGTGGCTTGACTGAATACTAGGAACATCACTAGAAGATGACAAAGACTGGGCCGACACAAACTCATCAAGACTACTGCAAGGACTTGGTACATCCCATGGTGGGTCATATTCTCCCTGAGGTCTACTATCATTCTCTTCACTCTGAGCTTTCACCACAGTCAGGACCATCCCCTTACTGCCTGAAGATTCAGATTTTGGGATAGCACCATTTGCTGGAAGGACAGAATTACATTGGTCATCTTTGTTTTTAGATTTCACAACTTTACAGTTAACTGTATATTCTATATCATTACCAGAATGGTCTTTATCGGCAGAATCACTGAAAAATGGGTGTATGATCTGAGGTTTTGATAACTGTTTGATTACATCTGTGGGTAGAACTTTCACACCCTGATGACCACGAATAATCTTCTTTCTTATAATTGGTGAATCACATCCAGAGTAGTTCTCCTTGTCTTCTTGATGAGCTGGATGGCCATTTGTTGGACTTCTTTGTCTTGCTTGTACAGAGGAAGGTACAGGACTAGATTTATCCTGAACATGACTAGCTTTTCCTTTTTCTACCTGTGTAATCTCTGGCAAGGATTTCTTTTGCTCTCTGCGAACAGGCTTTCGGGGCAAAGGCCTTGGCTGGCGTGTAGGTGTAGTAGAGGAGGAACCACTACTAGATGATGCTGATGATGCTATTTCTGGGTAAAATTCACGTTTCAGGAACATGAACTCTGCTTGCAACATTGAACTGTTAGCCAATCGTCCAATGTCTTCCACCTCTTGTCTTATCCTGCAGTCAAAAGCAGATTCATACATTTGTCGAGCCATTTCATCACTGTCTACAGAGTCAAATGTCTCTGAGCTAAACAGAGAACTACTTTCTGGACCAAAATCTGCATCACCACTGGTTGAAGGATAACTGAGTGTAGTGAACTGTTCAGATCTTCCTGTGCCAAGAGAAGGTGACACCTCCAGACTACTGGCCAGACGCATGCCAAGTCGTAACTCCCATGGATCATCATACTCAGCTGTTGGCCTTGTATCATCTTCTGGAATATTAGTACCGGATTCACTTATACAAACATCCTCATAAGCATCTTCCTGTACTTCAGAAGCAAAAGATACATGACTCGGCTGCCCTTAAAAAAAAAATTAAAAAAAGGAAAATCGATTAAACAATTTTCAAGTTTGGTTAAATTACACATAAAAATGTAGTTGTAAAGTATGTATTTAATTTCAGGTCAATATACTAGAGGCATTCTCCCATGTACAATACTAATAAAGGATAAACTAGATGTCCTACAATGACTGTTCATAAAAGACACTGGTCAGAAATAAAATATTGATAACCATTCAATCTCTTGTCTGTCAAAAGCAAGAAAACAGCAATAGGAGTCACATTCCATAATGGAACAGATAAGAAAAATTAGTCATTTAATGAAACCAGTCAAGGCAAAATGTTGTAAGTTACAAGAAGAGAGATCCATGGCAGAAAAACATTAAATGGATTGCTTAGTAAAAAAAAATTGGGTTAAGTCTTATTGGAGTTGAAAGTAGAAAAAAAAAGAAGCCAGATATAATAACTGAATTTCCTTTTTATCTATTTTTTATTTATTGTTATAAAAGCAACTAAAATGTCAAAATTAAAAAGTTATTTGGTTGGATAAATACTTAAATAAGTTTCTGCATGCAGACTACTGGTGTTATGTAGTAATTTGTATCAGAGCTCTAACTAAAATGAATTTTAAAAATTTGTTGTTGTTTTTTAAACCAGAAAATAAAAGTAAGGACAACATTTTGCATGTTATCTACAAGTTGAAAATAACAGGTGAAAATTTTCTGTAATTCTTAATGAAAAAAGAACTATGGAATAATGTAAATAATTAACATACACAAAATAATGAAATGGAGTACTGTACATATGATGCCCTTCTATTGCTGAAGTACAGTCTGATGCCAAATGTATCACAGACTGGCACAGCACACATTACCATGTGTAAAGGTGGAAGTTTTGTTGAAAGGCTCTGTACATGCACAAAACTTTTTGGCAATGAGATATTAGAAATCTTTTCCATAAAGAGGTAAGTATCTATATGAAACACTTTCAGATGAGAAACACGTTAACATTCATTATGAGGAAACCAATAAAAATATAAAGGAGAGTGATTAGATAAACTTTAGGTTTTTTGAAGTAGAATAAAAATTATTCAATTTTTAATCACAATTGCTGAAAATAAACAACTGAGTGTAAGTTATCAGAAATCTGAAAATTACCTTGGAGAGAGAGAGACACACCTACTGCATTCTTACATGCAAAATATTCACCTTTCATTGTAAAGAAAGAAACCTTGAACACAGGTGCAGTCAAAAATTCAATAAAACCCCTGGTTGGACCAAAATATAACCATTTTATCTGACAAAAGAGTTGTACATATAGAGACAAGAGTATCCACTCCATAAGACTGGCAACAGCAACCCAGTAAGTTTTTTAAAAAATGATTTCAGTTCTTTAAACAATATTTTATAAACCTTCTTTCTATACATACACACAAAGTAGGGACTCTTCTACAAAAATGAAACTTGGTAAAAAGGCTATTTTAGTTTATCAGCTGTGAAATAGAATATCCAAATAATGGGTGTTAAACAAATGCAGTGAAAATAAAAATCCATTGAAATATATATCATTATTAACCATAAAAATAAACAGATACAAAGCATAACAAATTGCACAAGACTTTCTTCAGTGGTAAAGTAGTACTAAAAACAGCATATCCAGTCTATGAAAGATATATCCAATCATGTGTTGTGTAAAAATAATAGAAAAAACATGCACAATGTAGTCACTACAATAAGTGCTGGTATGTGCATTGTTTTCTTACAGCAAAGCCACATTGGGCTATCTGCTGAGTCCACAGAGGGGAATCAAACCCTGATTTTAGCATTCTAAATTCGTAGACTTACTGCTGTACCAGTGAGGGACATAAGTGCTGGTAGGAGAGTTACAAAAAAAAATTAAAATATCAGATGTTTGCACAAAGCTACACAAAGGATAGCTAAACTAGTAGTCCCTAATCTTTAACTGACAGATAATACCCACTGCCAATTCTTGAGCTTCTCTAACCAAACAGTGATTTGACTGTCATTCTTATAATGCATCCACAGCCCAAAGTACAAAGCATGATTATGAGGTAATGGCATGTAAATCAAGGACTCTCAGATTCACAGTCCAGTAAGCTAATCACAAGTCCATCAAGCCTCAGTAAACCTTGTAAATCTAAGCCTGGTTGTTCTGGATGTAAGAATAACTCATTTCCCTAATTTCCAATAAATTAAATTTCTAAACCCAGTTTTAAGAGCAAGAAAAAAAAAAGAATTAAAGAATCCTATCTCTTACTGTAAAGGGGCCTATTCTATATTCTTCTACTAAAATACTGTGGGGAAAAAATAGGATGTAAAAAAAACATTCCTCCAACAAAATGGTAGAGAAAAAAAACAATGAATACTGACAATAAATGAAAATAGAAACTATAATAGAAATAAGATTCAAATCATTAATATAACATCTCATTACAACAGATTTAACATACGTTAAAAACAGGATAGTATAAAAACAGAAAAGTTGGGGGAGAGGACAAAAATATATTTCCATACTGAACCTCAGAATTCACCAAGTAGGATATGATCATAAACATTGTAGTAATTTCCTGCAGAGATACAGTATATGTTGGTTGATTGAGGAAGTAAATAAGTGACTTAAAATAAACCTCAATAATAACACTATGTAACAAAATTTTTACTTTTTATTCTTCCTGGGCAGAAAATGTTATTTCCCAAATGCTTATGCCTAAAGTAAGTGGAAAAGACCTATTTTTCTCTTCAAACTTTGCTTTTGTGACCTGGGAATGTATAACAAAAATATGATGGGAGACTATATTTAGGGACTGATATGTGAAAGTGATTTACATTACAGTCGCAAATCACGAAAAACTAGTCACTTCTAAACATTTTTGTATAACTTCAGTATAAATACATGTAAATCTTGATTCATATGTAGTTTTATTCAAACCTTGTATAAATAAAAATGTGCAAATTTACCCATTTTGTACATATAAAATACGTTAATTTCTAAATTTTGTTATCCAGGACACAAAAGCAAATTTGAAGGAAATTTTCTGTACTTTTACAACATAAGCAATTAAGAAATAATACATACTATCCAGGAACAAAATTTGTATTACATAGTGTATTTCATTATCATAAACTTCGTGACTTTGAAAATAAAAGGACAGTATGAACATATAAAATATAAGAGTTGAATACATCATATTAAAAAAATTTTGAGCATGTAAATTAATAGTATGAAAATATTCAGTATCGAGTTACGGTAAAACAACATTTAGAGTTACATTCTAACATTGTTGTTTTAATGGTAGTGTGATTCAACCAAAAATTTAGTCCTTTGGAATAGGTATGTAAAAACTCTTTCTGATACAATATACAAATAGATATTAATGCACTCAGTCCATAAGATATTAAGATCAGTAGTTTAGAACTTCTAAGACAAGGATATTCCTTGTACTTAATGGTATAAAAAAACAAAATACTATTAGTCAACAATTTAAGGCAACAAGACCATCCTAAAAATACATCTTCAACAAGTCATACCTTAACCATGATAAGCAAAGTGCAACATCTATTAAGAGTATACATACACACAAATGTCAATGGTAAAAGCCACTGATATTCCTTAGGCAATAATATGCAACATAATCAAGAAGGTGCTCCATCTGGAAACAAGATCAATAGGGTGTGGGTTCATAAATCCAAGGCAATCATATCTCCTATTCAAGTGTTTACATAGTTCAACCAGTTAGAGAATGAAATAAGAGTTCATGTTATTCCATAAGAAGATATAATGGTCAAGTGACTAGACTCAAGATTTTGGTATTTCTGGTACATTATGAAAAGCAGACAAAAGGAATGACATGCTTTGGATGTGACAGCTTCATTAAAACTATCCTACAGACTTATTGTCAAGACACTTTGTTTGTAGTCAAGCAAAAACTATACAATGTGTCCACAGGTGTGGAAATCTGTGTTATAAGTTCACAGCTTTATCACTGGGAGGCTGTCAAGATGTATAGCCATTAAAAAGAGCGTGATCAGACATGACAACAAGGACTGTTATGACACAGTAGCTTCAAGCATATTATAATCTATCTTGGACAAGTCTCCAATTTAATGTATTACAGTTTCAAATAATCAGAAATTTTAATTGGAGTTTAGAAGTTAATTGAATGTTGATATGTATCAAATTTATGATATTTGTAATTTTCCAATTAATAAGCATTAATCACAGATTAACAGCATACTAACTGTAGTAAACCAACAATATGCTAAAAAACTGTCTCATGGTGCATTGATTTATAAACTTTAAGCGAAGTTCTCAAAAGTTCAGGTAGCAACAATGTAAAACATATACTGCTGATTCAAACACCACCCAGAAAATTTTCTACAAATTTAGAGAATAGGTGGGGCTTTCAAAATACACATATACTCCATACTATTTATGATTATGTTAAAATTAACTACTCAATAGTCATATGTATTAAAGCTTTCTGACCAGGGAAAAGGTTGGGTGGTGTACTGGAACTTGGAAAATAGATTTAAATTTTTCTTCATTGTTTATCAACAGTGCCTACTGAGCTTGGTTAGGGTTATGTGACACCTATATTTGTTGAAATGACGTTTACTTATCACCTTTATTCTTGTATCTGATTTTATTCTTATTTCATTGTTTTTCTGTTTGATTAGAAGCAACTGACTTCACATAACTGTCTGTAAATTTCAAAAGAGGTTAAATCTAATACTCTATTCATTCTACTTTGTGAGTAATATTTATGAAGATATTTCTTTCATTAAGATACATTTATTTTCGCACTATACCTTAATTATATTTGTATGTGAGTGGACAATCATACTTTTTAGCCTAGCTGTTTGATGATATCTGAATAGCAAATGTTCTAATGAAAATAATGAGAAACATTTAACTT
This sequence comes from Tachypleus tridentatus, assembly GCF_004210375.1. Taxonomy (NCBI): domain Eukaryota; kingdom Metazoa; phylum Arthropoda; class Merostomata; order Xiphosura; family Limulidae; genus Tachypleus; species Tachypleus tridentatus. Next base: position 39,319,450 of record NC_134837.1, on the reverse strand, counting down.
CTAGCATAGTTTGCTTCTCCATAAAACAGCTCAAGTGTCCTGCTTACATCCTATATAAATAACACTTTTCTTCAAGGTCCAATAATTTAGTATAAAAAGTCTGATACCAAAATTAAAAGTAGATGAGTATTAGAGGTTGTAATATAAAAAATATATTTTTGATTTTTTTATATATGTAACTTGGAAACAAACTTATAGAAAGTAACTAAAGGTAATATAAGTATCAACACGAATGGTTGTAAAAATTACTTTGGATTAGCACTACGTAAAGCAAAATATATATCCAATACCTATACCAACAACATATTAAAAATACACAAGTCCAAACAGTTTTCTTCACAATTAATACGTTATACCACTTAATAATCAAGTGATGTTTATTCACCAAATAATCCTCAATACCAGTAATTTATTAACAAATGGTGTATATTAAAATTCAATAGATTATTGTGCTTTCAACCAAGTTTAAATCAGGTTAAGCTTCCTTATACTCTCTCCATGCATTGTAATATGAGTATGTTTGTGGCTCAAAAAATAAGTATTTTATGGCATATGCTTTACAGTTTTAGTGGTTCATTTCCACAACTGTTCTGGTGTCTCATATAGTTAAAAAAATATATACTTACCATCTTCACCTTATAATTTTCTGATAACATATCAACAAACACTTTCATACCATTTTTTATTTGGCTACCAAATATGCAGTACAACTAAGTGCTGTTTGTAGATAATAATGTATGTCTGAAGAAATACTGTAAAAATTACAGTTACCTCTCACTTCTTTCTGTGGCTCTGATGGTTCGGTATAATAGTGGTCTTCTACTGGCACAACATACATCCCATCATCATCCTCTTCAACTGTTGCTGAAAGGTCAGATCTGCAGTCTAGAGGATCACTGTACTCTTGAACCAGTACTGGCTAGATAAAAAGATAAAACAAACTTTAAACCTCTATTTAAACTTCTCTTGATATCAGATAAAATAATCTCATACTTGTAACAAATATTAAAGTACTATTTAGAAGTATTAAGTACTTTCTACTGTATAACTTACAAATCATCCAAACAATTCACATGCAGCGAACTGAAGTTTTTCTAACTGAATAATAAAAACAAAATATGACCAAAAGTACTAGTGCCCTGAGACTTCCTTTTTAAATTACAATATAGAAAAGACAATTTGAATCTTGACTGACATCAGATTAACAATCCAATGTAACAAAACTAATACATTCAGGAAAAGAATATTGGCAGAGCTGGGTGATTAAGGAAATTTACTAACTGATTAATTGCAGTGTTCATTGATTGAATAAATTTAAAAACTGTATTATTTTCATGATACTTGGGATAGTGGAATAACTGAAAATAGTAATAACCAGAAATGCTAATTTCAGTTAGTATTTTCATGAGTCATGACATTAAATGAGTGAGCTAAAAAGACTTGAGCTAACTGAGAATAATGAGGTATTAATAATGGCAGTATTCTGATCACTTCGAGAACTGGAATAATCAGACACTATTTTCAATTAGTTGATTATTTCATTAATTAATCATAAGCTCAATTATTTGATGTGATACTAATTTATGTAATAAACGTTCATAGGTAATCAAGTTAATGTCACAACTCTCATCACTGGTTAGATGAGGTAAACATAGCACAATTTTAAAATTTAGCTTATTTTTTAAGAAGTTTATTGTGGGTCATTTCATGTCAAATCATCCAGGGGGCTGCAGGTGACCCCCACAGAATGCCTTCAAAAAATTCACACGTGCTCATCTACCCATATAATGAAAAATTGCCAAAAATTAGATCAATATCTCTAATAGTTTGATTTACAGCCCTGTAAAATTTAATTAGTTTTTTTATTTTTGGCAAATTCATCTTTGGGCACTTTAGCTGCTTAAAGCTGAGAGAGTAATGTTGGTAGAAGGCTGAAATTTGCTACACTGACTGAACTAATCTCACAGAATTCAAAAATTGTCTCAAACCAAGTTTATCGCTCTTAGGATTTTCACAGTGAAGCTGTAAAATCACCTGAAAATCCAAAATTGTGATAAAACATTGGTTTATTTAATAAGCCATAGCCCTAAAACTCAATATGATACAAAGCTGAATTTTGTTTTCAAATTTCCTATAGCATATCAGCTGATAAATCAGCAATTGTTGTAATTAAAAGTCTATTAGGTCTCCTGTAAAAAAATGTAGTTGCATGCAACTTTTTATGATTTAGTTAAAATAGCCCTACTTCAGGCCACAGTTTGACAATGTCACCAGTTATTCAGCCTTTTCAGATTTTTACATCTCTGAATATGATCTACAAAAAAATTCAACCTACTTTTCGAGTTATAATTTTTTAAAGTATCCTCTGACCATACGTTGTTTACTTGAAAAACAAAACTTCAATTCAGATGTGTTACTGTGTGCAAATATATCCATACAATTTTGAAAAATACCTGTCAGAATTTTATGAATCCCACTGAAATATTCTAACCAGCCTTTCACGATGTTAAATAATGAAGTTGTAAGAAACAAGAAAGAATTAATTCATTTCTGAACAAGTTTATGGGCATAACTAGTTAGATCACATTAAAATTATATTGTGTATGCATTACAGTTATGCAGATATGGCTGAGTTTAACATACATAATATTATAAATACAAAGGTAAATCAGACACAAAAATCACCATGCTATAACAGGGGATAACTGACAAAGATTATAGTCACACCAAACTGCAATAATCGTGAGAATGAAATGTTTCAAAAACTGCTTTGGTGATAAATTAGCCTTAACAACATAAAATAAACATTGCTTTGTTCAGACAGCTTGAATAAATTTCTGAAATTGGAGTTTGATTATGTTGAGATCTCTTTGAGTTAGGACATAGTGGCGAGCACTACTGCCTTGCACAGTAGGTGCACTTATCAGACAAAGAATATGTTGGAAAGGAATCCAGTTTTCATCTTTACATGACCTTACAGGCCATGAGAACAGTTCATTTCTTGATTTCTTCATAAATGACATCAACACATGGGAATGTTCATCTGATCTATCTTTTACGTTTCCCACATACCATTCATGATCATATATGCATGACACGTATTTCCCTGGTTGATAATTGTCATTGCTATCATTAGACCCTACCTATTTGACCTGCTGCAGCATCATTTTCACTGTTACTACCAACAGTTACAACTGTGTACACATCATCATCTGATATCCTTCTCATATACAATTTGTTGGTAGAATAAAGCTATGATGTGACCTAATACCTGCTACAGTTTTGTATTTTTCATAGCACTCAAGTAGATCAAACTTTACACAATTCTGCAGGACTGATTCTTGATTGACAAGAAAGAACTGAATGCCCTGAATGTGGTCATTTGCCCAATGGTATATCTCAGAGACACTTAAACTTTGATAATTTATTATTTTACACAATCTTGAATTTTTTCAAGATCATGTTCAGAGATGGAAGAATATATGGTAAAAGCTGATTTGAATATTTCAGTGGGATTCATAAATTATTTCAAAATTGTATGGATATATTTGCACACAGTAACACACCTGAATTGAAGTTTTGTTTTTCAAGTAAACAACGTATCGTTAGAGGATACTTTAAAAAATTATAACTCAAAAAGTAGGTTGAATTTTTTTGTAGATCATATTCAGAGATGTAAGAATATATGGTAAAAATCTGAAAAGGCTGAATAACTGGTGACATGGTCATACTGTGGCCTGAAGTAGGGCTATTTTTAGCTAAATCAAAAAGTTGCATGCAACTACATTTTTTTACAGGAGATCTAATAGACTTTTAATCACAACAATTGCTGATTTATCAACTGATGTGTTATAGGAAATTTGAAAACAAAATTCAACTCTGTATTTTATTAAGTCTTCAAGCTATGGCTTATTAAATAAACCAATGTTTTTTTATGATTTTGGGTTTTAAGGTGATTTTACACTGTGAAAATCCTAAGAGAGATAAACTTGGTTTGAGACCATTTTTGAATTCTGTAAAATTAATTTAGTCAGTGTAGCAAATTTCAGCCTTCTACCACCATTACTCTTGCAGCTTTAAGCAGCCAAAGTTGCCCGAAAATGAATTTGCCAAAAGTAAAAAAAAAGTAACAAAAAATTTTACATGGCTGTACATCAGAAACTATTAGAGATATTGATCTAATCTTTGGCAATTTTTCATTATATGGGTAGATGAGCACATGTGAATTTTTTCAAGGCATTTTGAGGGGTCACCTGGGAAATTTTCCAAAATCTGGATGATTTGATGTGGAATGACCCTTAATTGGTTTTGATTGTAAATAAGGTCATTAGAATTATTTGAACACTAAGTACTAAATGTTTCTATACATACATGTATTATACAAAAAAAGTACACACTAAATATGGTCTGTGCCAGGCACTAGGAACAGAAAAAAAATTTTTTAAATGGTTTGCTAGGTTATTTCATCATACTATTTGGTTTTTCCAACAGCAGCTTTTACAGGAAAAGGCTCAATATCTACATTTTCAGCTTTCTTTGATACCAAGGTGCTGAATGAAACGTTTCTTAAAATCACTATACACTACCTTAGTAAATCTATTTTTCTTTGTATGACACTGAAATATTAATATTGTGAAGGAACATTTTCTCACCAATGTAATAGATCTTACTTAGAAAGGTCCTATTTTAGATTTGATTCTTGGTACTAAAGATAACATGTCCATAAATGTTGTTCTGTAAAAGTATTAAAATAGGAGATTTTAAGATACTGAGTTTCCAGAAATTGTAAACTGTTTTCATAAACACTGTAAAAAATTGTGAAAAAGCTAAGGATGAATTTGTTAAGTTCAATAAAAATAGTTGAAAATGAATGTTTTTTCCAAAATTTTCTGTTCCAACCAAATAACCTGTTCCAAAAGGATAACTCAAAGAATTGAATTACTGAGTAATAAAAAAAAAACACCATAACCATGTCAAAAGTATGAAGTACATTATTTACATTTAGAATTGAGAATGTTAAGGTTTATTAAAGTGATTAAAGCAGAGATTAATTACAAAAATTGTTTGAGCCAAAAAACTGTTGTTCAATTTGATTTAACCATTTGTTCATGAACTTTGGCAAATTGACCAACACTGGATCTGTGAAGCTATGGAGTCTAATTTTTTACAACAATTTTGAATTTTCTCCATTCTGTATTCATAAACATTAAGTCTGTTGTACCCAAAAAATCTTATTTTGTTACAATGTACTTTTACTAATGAATTGTTCTGTTAATTTCCAAATATTTTCCTAATCCACTCCGAGTAAAAAGTGACTTTTCATGCCAAGAATAAAATTACTTAATTTACATAACCTCTAGAATTTTCTAAACCAATACAAAAAAGGATTTTGTGATAAAACTTTATATCTTTTATTTTCTTTACCCTTACACTAACTGTAGAGAAATCATCAGTGTACAGAGAAATAAAATATGCAATACCATTTTTTTGCTTCTGTAATAATTGAAGTATTAACTAGAAATGTCCAAAATTATTTATCTTGGGAGTTTCAACTGTTAACATTTTCACATCTGTTTCTTTTATTTTATTGTTCATTTCTGTATTTTGTACCCACTTGAGTGGTAATCCTATTTCAATAGCAGTAAATCACAACATAACTCCATCAGTTATTAACACAAAGAGCATGTGAAATGTGACATGCATTATGCTTAGACTCAAGCTTGTGAGATTTTAGATATTTTAATAAAGTTTTGTTGGGCTCAGCTGAGAAGTTTTTATTTTTTACATTTTAATTACATTTGTTAAAAATATTCAACAACAGATACATAAAAAACAAAGCTGTAGTACTCACTGTACACTCAAGCTCATTTGCACTCAAGTAAAGTTTTTCTTCAATAAGTCTCAATAAGCCTCACAAATTTTGGTGTCCAAAACAGGATTCATGTAGCTTTTATTTATACTTTTCAGAAAACAAAAGGCATAACAGTCACAAGAATGAAATATCCCAAAACTAATGAGGTTTATGTGCCTTCTCAGTTAATTACAAATAGATAAAAAAAAAATATGTAAGAAATTCAGATGATGAAACTGTGGCCAAATCATGTGACTCTGATAAGGTGCATTTGTACAAAAATCAGTTCTTCCTATTGGTTATAAAAATGTTCATCAGCTATATAAGGCTAATTGACATGACAATCTGTCAGATAGAGAGAGGGGAAGAACCTCTCTGGTGAATTTCATAAACTTAATATTTCAGCAAATCAGAGAGGCATGAGGTTCAAATCTTAGATTTCTGCTTGTAATTATGTGATTTTAATTGGTTGGAAACTGCAAAGAGCTCTTTTTTAAGTTAAAAATTTCAGAATTGATAAAAATAAAGCTATGACATATCATGGGACACAGAAGAATGAGGACAATTATTTTTCCAATGCTTCTTTTTGAAACTGAGGAATTAAAACTTTTTTAAGTACAAAAATTTGAATTATTGGTAACAGTTTAATGACAAGTTTATTCAGATACATTCTTAATGAAGCTGTTACTAAATTTCCAATATAATACTACAAAAAGACATGTGGGTAGTAGAGAGGATAGAAAAAAAAGATTTATTTAAAAAAAACGAAAACCTGCATTTTGTAAATGCTTGTTTTAGCACAATATTTCATGTTAAAAAGATTTATTTTCTCTTTAAACCATTTTATTATCTTAGTAAAATGAATGTTACATACTTTATGATTCATTTGTCATCTTTTTCCCCAGTGTTCAATGCTTTTAAAAGAAATACAAAGTGTAGTTGCCTTTCCTAGTTACCAATCTCTTCTGCACTTCTGATTGAACTATTCCAAATGCACGAAAAGACTGTTCCCATCCTCAGCTGGCAAACAACAAAGTACTGCTGGACTAATACATTTTTTAACAATTCCCACCAGTCAACTGCTTGAACATTTGTATGGATGATATTTGCTATAAAAATACATTGGCTGAAAGATGTTTGGGCTCTGTGTTTAATAATGGTTGGAAGAAGGCATGGATCATTTCTATATGTATCTGCAACCCAGTACATAGCTCTGTTGATGTTAATCAGATTCCTTGATATCTAGGATGAATTAAAGTTCCCAAATAATTAGTTCAGTTAAAGTTGAATAATGTTTTTAAGCATCTGTAAGATCTCAGCATTTGTTAGGTCTTGAAAAAAATTTTTTATGTGTTTCTATATCATCAGCAATATTACTTTGATCATGTTGAACTCAATTTAGGGCAAGAGAGATAAGCTTAAGTATGCTTAATAAATCTTTACAGTTTTGTTGGAAGTCAGTTTCCACCTAACAAATGTTATTGTCTATTCTGTCTAGAATTTCTTCACATATAATAACTATGTTGAATGGATGCTTTCAAAGAATCATAAAATGTATTGCAACAAACTTCTCTTGGAAGAAGTAACTTCTGTTTCTTGCTACCATCAAAAGTTGAAGCAGCAAAGTGATTATTTTGGAAGTAAATCACAACTAGAACAACTGTCTTAACAGAAGAAATTTAAATATCTTTTGCCACTAAGTGTAACAGATGAACTGAGCACCCATATATAACAGAATGGTCTCCTTCTGCACTTTCTTCTAACAGTGATCAATTTTTTTACATATCCCATGTTATTTGTAGCTTCCAACATTTTTTAAACATAGTCTTATAATCTTCAATGAAATATCTGCCGGTTCACTAGCATATTCAGCATTGTGCAAGTGCTCAAAGGTGTCCACTGTGTCAATCACGTACGATTCCCCATTGGCAACAGTGACACAGGTATAAACATTTGGATCATTTAAATATTACTTCACTCATCCAGATTCATGCAAACTATGTATCCTTAAAGGACTTCTACAAGTTCAGAGCATTCTTTATTGTCAGTAGTATCAATCAATTATTTTCTTTTTTAATCTTGGGGGCTTAAAATCTGATTTCAGCATTCTTACAATTTGAACAAACCTTGGGTGTTCTACAAACAGAAAATGGGATGTTGTATGTAAAGTCAGACTTGTGGTTTCTTCATCCAATTCTCCATTATACAAGTTTGGTATCCTGGTTGCATGGAAACTAGTTATGATTAACTGCTAGATGAAACTTTTCATTTTTTAGGCTCCAGTGGGTTCAAAATTACTGTGTGTACAAGTTTCCTCTTTGTCATCAGTTTCAGTGGCCACATCTTGATGTTTACACATTAAGTGCTGCTTCATTTGAGCCACAAGACTGTTATAACTTTATCCTGCAGTTTATTCTCCACTTTTATCAGCCGATAGTTCTCAAAAATATTTTCAAACAGGATCTCTTTTACAACTAACTAACGTGGTTGTTAATTGCTCTTTCTGTGGTGTTTGGGCTTGAAATGGTAATATATTTAAGAACAAGCAATAACACCTACACCTAGTGATGGGAAAAGTTTAAGTTGATCTATCAGTTTAAATCATTTCATAGACTTTAAAAATGTTAATTGTGTTGCATCCTTAATTTCACTTAGAGCCAAAGTTCTAAGTTACTTATAATACCCACCATGAAAAATAATTGCTCAATACACCAGTCATGCTAACAGCTGTTTGACAATAAAAATATGGTAAATGTATTTCTATTCTTTAAGTTACATCTCATCATGAAGTGTGAATGATAGTACAAGTTCCTAACAATTTACTGCAGAATATCCTAAGATTTGGTATCAACATTATTCTTGCTTGTTCTCTCATCAATTCAAAAGTGAATGTTGAGTTTCGTCTGTGTGCACAGTTTTTTCAAACACAGTGCAGGAAGTGACTGCTATAAACAGGGGACAGATGAACACTTGGACAAACACCATGGCTCACAACATATACGAGACTAGCAACAAACCACGTTTCTAAGATTTTGTAGTATATGAAGAACACACTTCAAAATCTTACAGTCTACATGGTTTAAAATGGTTTGTTGTTTTTTTGCATAGTGAGAAGATTTTGTTTTAAATCAAGAATTTTGCTTTTTAATCTGACACATTCATAACCAAAAGGTTAATGAAATTTTATGCTTATATTATTTCTAAAAAGTGATACAGACCTTTAAATTATTTTAAAGTGAACATTATTACAAATGAAAGGAAAATTAAAGTTAACATTTTTAGCTGAAGTATTTCAGATAGTTACCTACCTCTAAGATCTCACAAACAACAGCCAAATTTCCTGTGCATATCTTAAGCACTGAAGAAACTCCTACCCCCTATTTGCATTGCATCAGCTTATGATGCAATCATCGTAATGCTGTAGCCCTACACCAACAGAAGGATGACACAACCTCCACATGTAGCAATTCCCATAAACAATAGCACATGATCATAGGTTCATTTTTAACAAGGCAAAAAATAAAATAAAAATGAACCAAAAGTAGGAAAAAGAGTAGGAAGATGGTGCAAGAAGGTAGGTATTTATCTGGAAAAAGTTTTCTGATAAGGAAAATGTTAACTTAACAAATGCAACCTACACCTCTATAACACTAAAAACTTGAATGGTGCTGGTGCAAAATAATTAGATAAGGTCTTTCATAACAAAAGGAACAGAAGGGGTGGTGACTTTCATGACTCTTCAACCAATTTTGTTATTTATTTTATTGATATATTTCACGTACATTACAGAGATGTACAGTAAAGTATGTCAGGTATATCCTGTACTTGTCACAAAAGTGGGTTGAATGTTGATAGTAGTGCATCTATGGCTGTAAGACACTGTTTTGGTGAAATATTTATGAGAAAGATGTTATATCAATAGGTGGAGAAAAGATGAGCTCTCACCTACGTCTCAGGAGCAAATCCATATTCCACCTGGCTGGATATATCTACCAGGAACTATTTGGTAGATACTGTGAATGAATGTTTTGTACTACACTTCCAGGGTATACTCTAGCCCTACATCTCTGAGGATTGGTGAGCCCAAACAGTCTCTTACCACTGGAGAAGGCACAATCATAGAAAGTTCTCTCTATACTTCCATCCTCAGAAGCTTGGAATTGAGAAAGTAAGGGTTCTCCTGTGCTCCACTAAAAGAAAAGGGAAGAGAAATATGCATTGGGGATAATACTGTAAATACAAACTACTATCATCAGGTACAGTTATATGGAATTGGTTCCCAACTGGGAGACAGTGCAATGAATTACCATGACTAAAGAAACTGACCATGAATCAGCTGTAAGGGCAAAACTACATCTGGTGCTGTGTATTGTTCTTCTTGTAAAAAGATGAAAAAATGACCATGTCAATGTTAGAGAGATATGCCTAAAACCTGCAGAAAACCTTATCTCAATGGTTAGCAATGAGCAAGGACTAAAGATATTTTCACCAAAACTATCATGCTCATAAAGAGAAGCCTCAGGGAAGAGGTGAAGGGCAGAGAAAGAGCAAAGAAATAGGATAAATATAAAAAAAAGGAGAGACAAATATCTGGAAAGGAAAACAAAGGAGAAGAAAAAAGTGTATCTCAAGCAGAAAGAACTGAAGATCAAAAATATAAAAGGGTTATGGCCCAAGGCCAAGGAAAGAGAGTCACTAAGATGAGTAGGATAAGTAAAATATAAGACAACACAGAGTGGCATATAAGAAGCAACTAAAAAAAAAAACATTGCAATGCACAAGTAAAAAGGATAGAATATATATCCCATAGTTGATTCATAAGCTTAGCACACAGAAAAGGAGAAAGTACCTGTTCTTAATTACGTTGTGAACTGTTAGAAACAAAGGTCAAAAATGGAAAAACTAGCTAAACTCATCCATATATGAGGCAGGTTTTAAAAAAGCAAAGAAACAAAATAAAAAGGGACCTGAAATGGGGAAACAAACAGACAGAAGGAAATCAACCATCTGATGCAAGAAACTGGGAATGTCGTAAGTGAATGTGTTGGTACATCATAACTCATGAAGTTGTGGAAGTTATCCATGACTGAAAATATTGGAATGAAGTTCAAAAACTTGAGAAAAACTGAATGTCGAGTTCATAAACAGAGAAAGTGCCTTCAATTGCACCGAGTCAATTGGAGAAGATGCCTAAAACTAATATCTCTGGGCATTGGCATTTTTGTTTTGAATAATTTACATGCCATATATTATTCAAATAAGCATAAAGTAGAAATGTGATAGTTAGAAAAAACAGTTTCTATCAGGAGGATGGAACAAAAGTGCAACAAGAACAAAAGCAATGTAATATTAAAGACAGAAAGGCAATTAAATTGACTTGAAATTCCTAAAATAAAAGAAAAAACAACTGAATAAAGTGAGTGCTAAAGACAATATAAGAATATGATCATGTACTAGTGCTCACAGAAAGTACTTCACATGGAGGTCACATCAACATTCTACTGATGGAGGTGTGTGTGTGTGTGTGTGTGTGTTTTCCTATAGCAAAGCCACATCAAAGTATCTGCTCAGCCCACTAAAGTGAATTGAACCCTTGATTTTAGCATTATAAATCCATAGACTTACTGCTGTACTGGCAGGGGGCAACTGATGGAGGACTACAGCATTATAATGATTATGTCATTGTATGGCACAATACATGTAAAGACTGGTATGGGTGGGAGTTTGTTTAAGGCTAATGATATATATGCAGAATTCTATGGCAGTTGTATCTGAGATAACATTTAATGGCATGCATGGAGAGATAGGTAGCACTTGTGCATTAAAAATATTTTACCAATCAAAGAGAAGTAGAAAAAATGGTGCTCACGATTAAATTTCAGTAGGTGGGGGAATCTTTTCTTAAAATCTGTTAAGTTGAAAAAGTAGCTATTTTAGAAACATCTGGGATTGTTTTTTTTTACAATACAAAACTGTCATATTCTTATTTATAAAGCTTCTGTTCTTCCAGATGAGATCATCTTAACTTGTTGTTTATCTTGACTTTTAGAAAGACTTTGATAAGGTGCTTTATAAGAGATTAATCAGATCATTTGATGCCTTTTGAAACTAATAGAAAAGTTGATAAAATACTGTTGTTGTATTATAATTTTCCTAAATAGAGAATGTACTAATGAGAGCTACCAGCACACTGGCTTGAAACTTTTGTTGTTTATTAGTTATGTCAATACCTTTGATGGAATTTTGAACATTAACTTCTTCTCTACCTGAAATTGTATCATAGATAGGTTCTCATTTCTCAACAGAACAGTTAGCTAGTCTGTTAATACTATCTTAAGTTGTTGTTTTTTTATTCACATATGCTAAGCCTTTGTAAAAGCTATCATCCCTCCATATAAAAGCATGTACTGCACTAGCCTATGATGCAATCAACATCTGACTATATCCCTCTATTAATAAAAAGTAAACACAGTCTCCTTACACAGTACTGCTCTTGAGCACTTTGTGTAAACCAAAAGGTCATTTTTTATGATGCAAAAAAAGCATATCAGAAGGATGGTGGTAAAGTGGGTGGATGTGCAAGAGGTGATTATCTGAAATACATAATCAGGTATGCAAAATGTAAATTTCAGATCATGCTGCTCAGCAGTTACCTAGAATTCTCTATTAGAAGATGGTGGATAATATGAAGAAAGCAACAGAAAGGGAAATCTTAGAGGATATGACTTCTACTCTGTAGAGGGGGGTACACAGAGACATAATCAGTGAGAGACGACATCCATCTAAAATGTGGAATTTCTTTGGCCAATACAGGTGGTTGTGTCAAAATAATTTTTTTTTTTGCTAAAATATTACAAAGGTGGGCAAAATGTAAAGGCTGCTCAACCTATTCATATATCCAAGTCATCTTTAAACCCTTCAATAGCTGGACCATTGGGAAGAGGCACAGGGCAAGAAGCAGAATCAGGAGTAACTTCATAAGATAGGCAGAAAACAAGAGTGAGCAGAAATGGCTGCAGAGAAGTTGCTTCAGCTTGAGTTTCAAGGTATAAAGAACTTCTCCAAAAACTTCTCCTGAAAGGAAGAGTCCTAAACAGAATTCCCTAAATTAAAGTGAGGGAGTTAAAACTCCAGAAAGAAGGCAATCCATTCAGGCAAATCTGGAAACAAAGGTAACTGGGCAACTGCTGAAGAAGAAATCAAGGTAAACATGGAGTACAGTTAGATGGAAGCCTCTCAAGTAAGACCTTTGGGTGCACAGCACAAAGTATCAAAAAAATAGGTATAAAGAGAAAAGATAGTGAAGTAGTTGAGAAAGCAAAACGTGCAGATTGACAATGTGAGAGAGACGTAAAAGAGCAATAGCATGAATGTAAGTACAAGGCAAACGGGAAAGAAACAAACTCTAAAGATTGATGTTCGTACAGAAATCTTAACTGTGAATCATCAAAAATAAGCAGAGTAAAAAAGAATATGTTACATGTCTGAGTTATCAGCAGTATTTGAAATGGTGAGTAACATGTATGAGTAACTCCAATTCTCAAATCTGGAAATTTGCATACACCACTTCTTGTGCATCTTGGTTAAGAATTCCAAAATAAAGAAGAATATATCACAATTTATGCAAGAGCATATCCCTACTTCTAAATTCCCACTTTGAGCACTGGTTATTACAGTGGCTGGAGTTACATGAGCATCATCTAGTAAAGAAGAACCAGAAGTAAAGGCAGATGGTAGGAAAAAAACAGTAAAATGATGTTGAGAGATAAAAGGCTTTATAAAAGTAGAAGACCATGAGTTCTTGCTGAGACAAAGAATATAAAATAGAACCAGTCACTTCATGGACAATACAGGTAACTGTTCACTATTAAAGTTACCATTGAAGAAGAGAAATGTCTGAACTTCAGGAAATTTCATAAATATAGATAAAGAATTTGTACTTTAAAGGACCCTTAAAACTGTATTTGTAATCTTTTTTTCATTTAAATCAAAAAACTGAATTTAAAAAAGGTAAATATTTATATGTAGAAATGGCTCATTTGGGTTGAGAAAATTTTTTTTATGTAAAGGAGGGAACAATGTTTCGACTTTCTTCGGTCATCATTCAGTTACCTCTTTCTTTCTTTGTGAGCCTGACGATGACCGAAGAAGGTCAAAACGTTGTTCGCTCCTTTACGTAAAAAAAAATTTTCTCAACCCAAACGAGCCGTTTCTACACATATTTTATCTACAAGTGGGTTTTCTCGACATCACTGAAGGTAAAAATTTGTATCAAAAATTGTAATTGAAAGTCAAAAGTAGGTACCATGGAAAAAAAAATGAGCATTTGGTTTACATAAAGTACCCAAGGGGAGTAGTAATGTGTAAATAGATTGTGTTGGCCTCTTACTGATGGAGAGGTATTGCATAATGAATAAGAGATATGGAAATAAGGAAAGGATTTACTTCTTGTGTGAAAAAACCATTGGTATTATAGCAAACAACTCTAAAGCTGCAAATTAGTGTTTAGTTGTGAAAAGAGCAAAGTTCTTGTTTCTATTTTTATGTGCACTGTTTTGAGTTTTAAAGCAAGAATTACATTTGGTGTGACCTTGTTTGGAATATTAAATACATTTTTGGTTTACACAATACAACAAGAATATTAATGTAGTTGAGTTAGACTGCTAGAATGATACTTGATTAAGTCACTTAAACTATGAGAAATTCAAAACGTTTTAAATGTTTTAAGGCTTACTTAGGAGACTTACAGTGACTTAATAGAAGTGCTCAAACTTTTAAGGGAATTGGACAGTCTTCCTATGTGTATGGATATCTATTTGCAAGTGAAAATAAAAATATGAATATTACGGATAACAGATTTAACTTTTGGAAGTCCAGATTTAGAAATGTTCTTCAATAATAATAGTTGTAAAATAGTTGCCTGATTATGTGGTATATGCAGCTAATCTGAATTATTTTACATTTTGTTGTCACTTTGTTATTTTTAATCTTCATACGATATCTCTGCATTAATACTTTCTATCTTGAGCAGGTGTTCTAAAACTGGGTTGTTGAATGGGAGAAGAGAGCACAAATGTTGTATTTCAGTTGTTTTTTTTTGTTGTTGTTGTTTTGGTTTCGAATTAAGGAAAGTGTTGAACTGTATTATCATACCAAAAAATGTCATTATTTTAGTTTTTTGTGGAGCGAGATGGTTGAAACTAGAAAGATCAGGTTATGAGTTGTTAAGGTTCCAGTCCTGGGAAGATTGATAACCTCTAATCTTGTGAATTATACCTAGAAAACCTTCTCTTCCAATTCTATCCCCGACAAAAGTTAACTACTGATTTTAGTCAACATTTCAACAAAACATAAGAAATTTTAGCTTTAACATGCTAAATCCTTAACATTTATTTAAAATATTATGCTATCATAACAATACATTTAATGAATATACTTAAAATATGTTTTTGTTTTCACTGATGAAAAATTTGAGAATTACTAAATTATTTGTAATGGAATGAAGGATGATAAGTCATTTTGTCAGAAAACATATCACTATTGCAAGGCCAATACAACATCATGCAAATCTTTTATAATGGTTTCATAGCCCAGCTGTTCACAAATACAACATTGAAACACAATAAAACTACAGTGCTAATACATTCATACATCACACTGACTCATTCATATAACATCACACTGACTCATTCAAAAGGCTGCACCTGTACTACTACTTTTGTTATTCATCTCTTCCGCTCTTCAAATGTTTTACATCTTAGGATGATAATTCAATTGTTTATTTTAACATGGATTTGATGAAGATCATTGCATTGCATTAAAATCTGGTTTCTAGCTGTGCCACTTGGGGTCAATTAATATCATCAGCACTTACATACTGTAACCTTCCTAATGAAATTTGGTGAGATTAAAGTTTGGAACCATCAAATTTTTGTGAGACAAATATATTGATGGAAAAGATTGGTTAGGTTATATCTGAAGCCACTCAAGAATATTGTTGACCTCTGAAACATCCAGGATGAAATTTTGCCTGTAGAGACTTTAATAAAAAGTATTTAATGCAAACTTTTATAAAGACTTACTGATGTAATAAAATGAATAAAACTATTTATTCTCTTCAAGACCTTGTTACACAACCGGCCTAAGCATTCTTCATATATATATGTTCCTAATACTTTTTTCATCTGCATTCAAATCTCCAAACTACAATTTGATAGGTATGCTAGCTACATTTATGTCAAAAGGTTGTCTTTTCAAGTTTACACACTCTAATAAGTCATCCAACACAATACATTGTTCTGTTTCATTGGGTCTAAACAAACATTATGCTATTTGCATGTAAATGCATTAAGAAATGACGATACATATCCAAAACCCTTTTTAGCTCTCCAGTCATTTAGATTAAGCTAACAAAGTTTTCTATAATGAACAAAAAATATCTTACCAGACAAGAATCATCTTCACCATCTTCATCTTTAAAATGAACACTCTTCAACTGGATTGGGGTGTGACCAACAGCTTCTTCCTCATCTCCCTCATCACTAGGTTGTCCTCTTCCTAAACAATGTTAAAAAAAAAACTATTTTGAAATGTAACTGCTTTTCTGCATCACATCTTATAATTTTTTATGCTCTTCATCATGATAAATATGCCTATATTAATCAAATGTTGTTTTAAATGTATCTTAGAAATATATTAATAGCTTTTATACAAGTTATTTTTACAAAGTAACATTTTTCTCGTTGTTATTAGTGATTTGGCTAACACACATTTACATACTATTCAAACTCTCAATTTACAAGTACTTGAACTAAATTATTCATATAATTTGGAGACTAAAACAGCTTCAAAAAATAAAATTAATAAGGCACATATACTTATGAATAAAAAACATATTTTTACAGTTCGTATTCAGCATTTGACTTTAATGCATTAACAACTCGATTAGTTAGAAAACTCGGCAGTCTTCAAGGATATTGCTTTCAGGTGTGTTAACTGTAATAACATTAGCAGTTATTTATCAGTTAACTTTTAATTTTATTTTTATATGATTCAGAGAAAAGCTTAAATAATTCTGTGATGATTTGTCATATTTTTATAAATTTCTAAATTTAATATACTGAAGTTTCTTTTGTGTGTTTCTTTTAAGTTTAGCATACTTATATGTTATGATACTGATCACACTACTTACCAATTCCATAACCGTATCTGTATGGTCTGAAAGGGGCCTGAGGTCTTTTCTGTCCAAATCCTAGGTGTTTCCATAGTTTTGCCATTATAATACTTTAATTGTCAATTAATTTTTCTAACAATCCTCCAAAGCCTTCACCAAAACCCGAAATTGTGAAGGCGCATCCCCATTTTAATTATTTATTTAGTTAACAATTTCCATCACGCTCTTAACACTTCTAGTATGCTCACTTATAGTACACCTGCAAGTTAAATATAACTTGCAAATTACACTAAGTTGTACGGAAGCCTAACTCAGTAACTGTCGGAGAACATTTACGTTCAGTGCGTTATATGACGCTAACAAATAACTTTATCTACCGAATAAGTACGTATCCAAAATTATTTGTCATTAAATATTTTTTCTAACATTACAATTGTACAAAATATTTAATTTCCTAATTTTATCACTATAGCAGTATACCGTATAGGTATAAGCCTAGCTACCAGTTGGAGAAAGAGACAAAAGAAATTCCCCGTTGCCTCTGTAAGAAGCATAAAAAATCAGATTGGTTTATACCTTTACACTTTTCAAAGTAAAACTAACCGTTTAGATTGAACGTAAACATTTGATATTTTGAAACAAATGCCAGTGACATCACAATGTATATTAAATATTCTTAATTTTTTTGAATGCTGCAAACGAGCTTTAAAAAGAATACAGAGCTAATTTATGTTGATTTTAACAGATTAAAATAAGCTCATGTAAATAACATCAGATTGTAATGATAAAAATGTTATTTGCAATAAAGCACAGAATGCAGTTACTTTTTTGCGAGTAATTTTCAACTCCCAGAAAAATGTTTTTTGTTTCTTTTTAATTTCGCGCAAATCTACACGAGGGCGATCTGCGCTAGCCATCCATAATTTAGTACTCTAAGACTAGAGGGAAGGCAGCTAGTTATTATCACCCACCGCCAACTCTTGGGCTATTCTTTTACCAACGACTAATGAGATTGACCGTTATATAATAACGCCCTCACAGCTGAAAGGGTGTGACGGAAATTCGAACCCACGACCCTAAGATTACGAGTGGAACGCCCTAATCACCTGGCCATGCCGTACCTGCACAAGAAATAAGGTGCAAAACCTAAAACTTGTGTTTGTACCAAATCCAGAAATGTGTTCTTAAGACGGTTAATATGGGTATTAGAACATCAAATAAAGTACAGAATAACATTTCGACCTTTTTAGGTCATTTTCGGGTTAACAAGGCTTAGCTGCAATAAACCGAGAAGTTTTATTACTATTTCCGTGAAATGCTATGTTGTATTGTGCCAGATAAGTAATGATGGTGATAATACGTTCGATCACCATTTGCCAACGCTTTTTTGTCTTTTCTAATAAGTTGACTATCAATTTCATTAATTATTTTCCTCTTTTTATTATTCTTTTGTACAGTTTCAATTCATCATGGCATCAGTGCGGTCTTTCCCTTGTTCATGTTCAAGTAATTTTGCTTTGATTTTTTTTTTTTCCAATCACGGATGCCTTCTTTTGCCAATCCACTGATGGTAGCTGTAGGTAAAGTGGAAAGTTTATAAGCAAAACAGTAGACAAGACAACATCGGCTGAATCGGAGTACATCAACCATTGCCGATGAATCAATTCACCATTTGAGCTACTAACGCTCTCTAACAGAAATAAAATAATTTGATGCATTTCGATCCTAGTTCCCGCCCAAACCTTTCTTCAGAATGCATTTGTTACAATTCAATATATAGAGCATATTCGAATATCAGTAAACATTTAATAATATGAGAACATGTGAAACATGGTTCGAAATGTGATAACAATACTGGCAAATCGATTGTTGCAAGGAAAGGAGCTACGAGAACGAGAAGCAGGAAAAGATGTAAAGAAATGCGAAGCTTGTATGAAAAGTGTGTGTGTTTTTCTTATACCAAATCCACATCAGGCTATCTGCTGTGTCAAAGGTCGGATTAAGGGTTTTATTCACCATAGGCTTTAAAACTCACAGAGACCCCCTCGAAACAAAACATCTACCTGGAATACATTTATAGTCATAGCTTGAGGTCCCCTAATTAGTGTGAGGCCCTGGGCCTCAGCCCGATAAGCCCACACCTTAATCCGAGGTTGGCTACGTCTACCAAGGGGAATTGAAGCCCTCGTTTTAGCAAGGTAAATCCGAAGACTTACCGCTGGCCCAGTGAGGGACTATGTGAGGGGGTAATAGTTGGAAACGTCGGATGATGTCAAAAGTAAAGTTAAAAGAAATAAAACTTCTATTTTAAAACCAAGTGGAGAAATTGAACCTAGAGTATAAATAAGGAGTTTGTTTGCGCGTTCGCATAAATAACGGTTTGTTGGTGTAGATCTCAAAACAACAAGTCTGATATGTGGCAAGTCACATTTGTCGTCTGAAAAGTGTCTTATGAATAGTAACTCAGTTTTTACAGGGCCCGGCATGGCCAGGTGGGTTAAGGCGTTCGAATACCTGTCGCACGAAACATGCTCGCCCTTTCAGCCTTACCTCTAGTCTTACACTGCAAAATTAGGGAAGGCTAGCGCAGATACCACTCATGTAGCTTTGTGCAAAATTAAAAACAAAATAAAACACAAAGTACCCATTCTTCGACAGTTTTTTTATGAAGCCGAATGGTCTCCTCAAGTGATTTTACGTTGTACTCTATATATATATATATAATACACAGCCTCAACTACAGGAGGTATTGGAGGTAGGTAATGGTATAGACAATAAAATCAGTAAAAGTTTTACATTAATTTTAATTTCAATAGAATGAACTAACTTGCGTTCGCTTTACATACTGCGCTGTGTCAATGAATTTATATTTTTACATGTGTGGGCTTACACACACGTTTCATGTATAAAATATATAAATACATGCAATAAATTTTATTACTAGTTGGAGTACCCGTTCCCTGGACGAAAGTTATGTAAATATAAATTCATGATTAGTGAAAGGTTACCTTAGAAGATAATAAGTTGCTTCCCTTATATGTAAATGAAAAAATAAAAACGCGCACAGAAATTATTAAACAAAAAAGTTTATAAAACAACTTTTACACTCCATATAAATATAAAATAATGTATATTTAAACCAACGTTTCGCCTTTTCGGATTCTTCAGGATTAATATACATAACTGTTTGATATTAAAATATTTGCTAAATTATAAACCTGCTTGTTATATTCTGTTTGTCGAGTGGGTTGTAACGTGCGTCTAACAATGTGTAAAATTATGCTATTGTTTCATTATTTTTTCTAATATTATATAATAGTTATCACAATGACAATGTAGTTTGTTTGGTTTGAATTTCACGCAAAGCTACACGAGGGCTATCCGCGCTAGCCGTCCCTAATTTAGCAGTGTAAGACTAGAGGGAAGTCAGCTAGTCATCACCACTCACCGCCAACTCTTGGGCTACTCTTTTACCAACGACTAGTGGGATTGACTGTAACTATATAACGTCTCCACGGCTGAAAAGACGAGCATGTTTGGTGTGACGGGGATTCGAACAAGCGACCCTCAGATTGTAGTTATACAAAAACGTCACTTATATTACTTAAATATAATGTGTAATAATAAAATAACAGAGAACCATAATATATTTTACGATTAACTGAAAACACACAAGAAGTTGCTAAGAAACTATAATAAGTGGAAAGGATACAAAGCTTAATAGTTGTGTTAAAAACTCCAGAGTATGCAAGATTTAAGCTGAAAATAATAGTGTTAAGTGTATTGGTAGAATGTGTTGTTTTATGAATGGTGGTTAAGTTACATCTACCACCTACTGTTGCTGTTAATTTTGGATTTTTTTTCCGTTAACAAGTATAGCTTTCATACATTTTCTCCCTTCAAAAAATATTTTTTTTGTAAGAAAGAAATTTTAAAAGGGTTTGAATTTTCTGTGGTTGGGGATCCATGTTTGTGTAGGAAATGTTCTGCTGGAGTGGTTTTGTGTTAGTCATACGTATATAAAACACTGATATGTTCTGAAATGCGCGTGTGAAAAAGTCTTACGGTTTCTCCTATATACATGCGTCTCCACATATATTACAAATGATTTGATGGATTACGTTTTTGATGTGGCACATTTATCATGTTCAGTGTTTTACCTGTTTGTTTTTGTGTTGTGTTGATTGCAAGTTGGGATTATTTGATGAGTTTACGAAGCTTGTTTGTGACTGTATTGTTTATGAAAGGAATGTTCATTGTGGGCGTTTTCGTGTATGCTTTTTTGTTTTAAGGTTTGTTCTTGTTGTAATAGGCCCGGCGTGGCCAGGTGGTTAAGGCACACGACTCGTAAACCGAGGGCCGCGGGTTCGAATCTCCATCATCCCCAACCATGCTTGCCCTTTCAGCCGTGGGGGCGTTAAATTGTGACTATCAATCTCACTAGTCGTTGGTAAAAAAGTAGCCCAAGAGTTGACGGTAAGTGGTGATGACTAGCTGCCTTCTCTATAGTCTTACACTACTAAATTAGGGACGGCTAGCGCAGATAGCCCTCGAGTGGCTTTGCGAGAAATAAAAAAAACACAAAAAAAACAAACTCTTTAGTTTTCCTGTTACGGCTCTTCTTTTGATTCGTTACAGGTGGTGTTATTTGTAACACTAGTTTATTGCATTCTTTGTTATGCATTGAGTTTTGTATTTGTCTGTCTTGGATTTTTAGGGCTACATCTAAGAGCTTTAAGTATCCTTCTGCGTTGGGTAGTTTTAGTGTGGATTTGATGGATGGATGGAAGCTGTTAAGGAAGTAGTGAACCTGCTGTAATGTTTCTTCTCCATGTTTCCATATCCCAAACATGTCATTAATGTATCTGTACTATACCTTTGATATTAAACTTGTTTCTTGTCTATGTGTGTCAAGGGCTTTGGTTTCTAGTGTATGCATGAATATTATAGCAAATATGACTCTGTTACCCATTATTACTACTTTCTTTTCTTTGTACAAAGTGCCAGCGAATTTAAAATAACTGTTGTGCAGGACAAAATTAAAAATTGTGCGGATGGTGTCTAATGTACTGTTCGCTGGAGATGTGTTGATCAAGTAAAGACGTGAAGTTAATAATATTATCTATATTTTTTCTGTGAGCATGGATGTGTGCACAAGGCGATTACTTCTAAGGAAAATACAATGGAGTCACCGCATATTGTTTGTGTAGAAGAGTATACCTTTTCTAGTGGATTTTTAGTATTGGTCAAGTGTGATGTAACACATCCTAGACATGACTTAAACAGTTGGTCAAATAACTAAGATATGGTTTCTGTTGCAGTAATACACTGACACTATAGGTTTCAAACAAAACCGAAAATGTGAAACTACAGGATTACATATATCTCCGCACGGATCCAAAGATACAGTGGTGACAAAAGAGGGTTTATCTCCTTCTCACCGAAGTTATGATATGAGTTCATAGCTGAGGTCACGGTTAAATAACCTCTTACCTTCTCAACATACTATTCCAAAAGATAAAATTTCACCAACTATTCTTTCGAAATATAATTATAAAAACAGTATGGTTCATAATTGCTAAGAAACAGAGTGCTTGAAATTCCCGTTAAAAATATCCTGACCCGGTATGGCCAGGCAGTTAGGGCGCTCGACCAGCGGGTCGCGTGTTGGAATTTACGTCCTACCAAATATGCTTGCCCTTTCAACCGTGAGGGGCGTTACAATGTGACAGTCAGGCCCAGTATTTATTGGTAAAATAGTAGCTGAAGAATTGGTGATGACTAGCTGCCTTCCCTCTAGTTTTAGGCCCGGCAAGGCTAGGTGGTCAAGGCAACCTTGACTCGTAATCAGAGGGTCGCAGGTTTGAATCCCCGTCAAACCAAACATGGTTTCCCTTTCAGCCGTGGGGACGTTATAATGTGATGGTCAATCCCACTATTCTTTGGTAAAAGAGTAGCCCAAGAGTTGGTGGTGGATGGTGATGACTAGCTGCCTTCCCTCTAATTTTTCACTGTGTGTCGGGGAATCGAACCTGAGACCCTCAGATTACGAGTCGAACGCATTAACCCACTTGGCCATGCCGGGCCCATGTGTTATTACATAATCACTATAACCGCATCTTAGTTTCAAAATACTTTCCACTTTTCCATGATACCGAGTACTCGTCGTCACTTCCTGTGGAAGCACTTTGTATAATATTTTTTTACAGAGTGAATGATACATGTATTCAGGAAATTTTGTAGACACACTTTGTTGCAGGGTTAAAACTGAGATTTATTTTTTTCTTTTAATCCATAATAGTCATGTCAATTTTGTTGATATAAAGCAAATAGATGCATGGTGTCAGTATAAGAATCACTGTATCAATCATGTCTGTAAAAAATATTCTACAACGTGCTTCCACTTCCTGTGATTAATAGCTAAACATTAGGATTTACCCTGTTCTTTTCTGGATACAGGAAGTATGGGGAAAATAGTTCATATTACTTAATCTCTTTGAATTAAAGTCAAATGTGCAGTTAGCTCACAATAGCATAGCTACCCCACAAGGAATTGTTATCGAATATTCAGATTTGTTGTTTTTAAGAACAGTAGTTTTGAAAGAAAATTTCTTGACTGGTTATTATTCAGGTTTATAGAAATCGCCTAACAGTTATGGCTATTGATGACAAGTTTGCCATTGAAGATGTTACAGGAAATCTTAGTCACATATATCTGAAAATATCGAACCTTTTTGGTTCGAACCATACAAGTTTTTCAAGTTATTTAATTAAGGGGAGTAACACTTATATTTCTATTTGATTATATTTAGTATCCCATTTTTAGATTTTTGCTCAATTTTATTTGCAAAAGTGCTATGAAAAGTTATAATTGAAATATTGAGAACAGTTTTCAGTGTGATGTTTGTTAAAAAACTGTTACACTCAGCATGGTCAGGTGGTTAAGGTGCTCGACTAGTAATCTGAGGGTCATAGGTTCGAATCTCTGTCACAACAAACATGCTCGCCTATTCAACCGTGGGGGCGTTATTTTGTGACGGTGAATCCCACTATTCGTTAGTAAAAGAGTAGCCCAAGAGTTGGCGGTGGATGGTGATGACTAGCTGCCTTCCCTCTAGTCTTACACTGCTAAATTAGGGACGGCTAGCAAAGATAGCCCTCGTGTAGCTTTGCGCGAAATTCCAAAAACAAAACAACAAACGAAAATATTTATTAAATATGATAAAGTTAACTTCCTGATTCTTCTGTTGCACTTACACGATTGTTCTCACTACAACATCGGAGCTTGAGAACCAAAATTATTTTGAGAACTGACATGTTATTTCATGTAAACATGATACTACCGTTTAGTGTAATACAATATCATCTCGTTTGACTCCGTTACTTGGCGAGTTCGCTGAATGAAAGCTGTCGCAGCCTCAAATTACGCAACTTTAAATAAAGCAACGCCGTCCTCTAGCGGAAAACTTCACGAGTGGAAACTACTTATATAAAAATTGTCGTACTTAATAACTTGATCTACCTGATTACCTAACCGATGAAAATGTCAGTGGGAATCACGTTTTGACACGTTTGATTTCTCGAAATAGGATAGTCATAGAAACCAAAGTGCATTTAACGAGATAGAACTGTTCGATTACTATCTGCTCATTATAATTTTAGTGATGGAGTGCAAGGGGGCCGTAAAACCTCATAATTGTAGCGAGTGTTCCTGGAACATGTCTAAAGTAAAGATGTAGTGTGATGTCACCTCGCCTAGAAGCAAGTGTAACAATTTATCACGAAAGTGATATTGTTTCAGTTTGAACTTTAATTGTTTCTGGATTAAGCTATTTTTGTTATATCATCTCCATTTTTAATAAACGAAGCCTCTAAATTAACAAATCAACAAATTTCTTTCCAGTTTTGTTGTCTGTACATTTTATTTTGTAGCTTAGTTACATAGCCTATGAACAATATTAGGTATTAGTTTTGTTGCTAATCGACATGACATGAAAGCCATTGTTGGAGCTTTGCGCGAAATTTAAAACAAACCAAAAACAAAAACCACCTTTGGAATGACGGGAGAACAGGCAAAAAAAAAAAAAAAAGTTGATGCCAAATTGTATTTCACAAGTAGGATATTTTACACTAAATGAATATGAATTAAACACACAATTATTAACAAAATGTGACGTAACTTAAATAATAAAAATTATAATTTTACCGTATGTTATTGTTCAGCGGCTCTTAGCATGGCTGAAGTGCTCGACAGTTAATTTTCATGGTGGGCCGTGTAAATAGTTAAGAGCGAAACCAAGGGTGTAAGGCAATTAATCATTTTAAAGTCTATGAAATAAGTTAAACTGATAGATTAACTTAAGTTTCTGTCGTAACTGCGAACAGGTACTTCTGCGTCATGTTCAAACGAAGTCTTTATTTACGTGAGGGAACTATGAGTGAATCAAACAATCGGTGTTATTTAGTTCAGACAAGTGCTAGTTCTTACTATATCTTACAAAACTCTCATAATAAAACTGATGCTAAAAGTTTACAATAGGCGGAACTTCCAAGTGGTAATATTAAATCGCAATAAGTTTGATAATATAAGTTACACCATCTGATATTTACCTTTTACAAGTTTACCTCAATGGCAGTTGCCCATAGCAACATCCCAAGTACACCTTGTCTGTTGCATATCGCTGCTGATGAGTCTATTCGTACAATGCCAGAGCTCGTCTGGTTGATTGGGTTAAAACACGCAATTTTATTACTGAATGTATTACCCCAATAACATAGATGTCTATGCTCCAAAGCATTTTTTGTCAGAGTACGAAGGAATAATTATATCTCATGCATTGTTTATAGTAATTATGAATATAATCAAAACACCTTAGGTGTGAAAAAAGATGCGGTAAAAATAAAAAAGAAATGAAATACAAATTGGCGCAATATTCAACATGGGACATGATGATGTGTAAAATAAAATACGTGGCCTAAGTAAGTGATGAATGAATATTTGCTATAGTTATTATTATCGATACTATAAGAGTGGCTACCAGTTTAACCGCCATATTTTATTTCATTCCTTTAAGTCGCACGCTCAATCAGTTATGGTCACACCTATAACTTATTACTCTACACACTTCTGGCTGTCGTAGATGAAAAGAAACAAGCAACAATAATTTTATAATATGTTAAAACTTAGCTCATATATACATGTATATATGTGTGTGTGTGTGTTACCTTCACTTACAGTCAGTTGTCAGTTCGATTAATATTTATAAGTAACAACGTTTTGTGTTCCGTATTATGTTTTCACATGCTGAAAACTTCTAGAAGGATTGCGTTGTGTGATATTTGAAGTTGAAGTGAGACTGAGGACTGATAGTAATAAGATTCGTAGAAACATTAGATTCGGAGGAAGTGTATCGAAAGTAATAAAATGAACTTTGTCAAGAATGGTAAGATTGTATAATGAAAGAATAGAATCCCCAAATTAAAATATCGGGTTGCGCTCGATAATGTTTGGCTTCAACGACGTTGTACCTTTACTGGCTACTGGAACAGAAAGAAGATATTAGATTATAAGAGTGACGAATTCCATCTATTCAACTTTGTGAACCCAGACAAAAATCTTGAGGCTCTATTCCACAGTCCTGGATCATCTACATTCGTGACCATTCGTGTCTGACCAGGAAGAGATGAACTGTTCATTAAATAAATTCGGGACATATGCACTAATAAGATCGTAATCGCCTAAATACCAGTGTTATTTTCTACTTATAGAATGATAAAAATATTAGATTTTTAACTGATTCAGTTACAACATGAACTTCTAAAATTAGCAAGAATTGTATAAAGTTAAAGACAACCTTATCAACATTTTCTACTCGCAATATCGAGATTATATTATGTAACGCTAGATGGCAACACGTTATTTGTTGAAGAAATGGGGATCATATAAAGTGAAACCATGTAGCTGATTTATCTCTTGAACTCACAGAGAAGATATATTTGGTGGGGGTGGGGTAGTGGAACACATGCAGTATAGTGCAAAGGTGTTAGGACAAAGTCAAAAATAGACTACAGGCTAGCTTCAAAACACGATGGACGGAAAATCACAGGTGAAACATTAACATTTTATTAATTTTCATATTTAGTACAACAGAAAATCAGTAGAAGTGCTTGAGTTCAGGAAACAGTTAATATTTTGTGACTCCTTTTGGTTTAATAACAGCAGACAGTCTTTTGGGTATTGCTGCAACGTACTTAATCAAAGTGCCCTTCAGGATTTTGCTCCAAATGTCTCTAAATATTATATTTTCCTACCGTTTTTACACAGTATTGTATATCGTGTCATTTATCCCCCCTCTGTTACTCCTCGTGATATTTTGAGGGTACATACCATGTTTAGTGACAATTGGTCCAGCCGTTCTCCAGTGGTCATACACAGACTATTGTAAAATAATAGTTTAGATTATGAAGTTAAACAGTTCTAGTACATGAAAATGGGAGTTATTTAAATATTTTGTACGCTTTAACTAAGATATCAAAGAAATAATGCTTTTAATATAAAACCCGCGACCCTCAGATTACGAAGCGCACGCCTTAACGCGCTAGGCCATGCCAGGCAGATATCAAAGTTGGTATTGATGTATGTTTTATTGTATCAACGACGTTGACCACTTCGCTGAAAGGTATTGACAATAAAGTGATTGATTATTTTACTCAGTATTATAAACCGTGATGCTTATTTTAAAACAATTTGTTTTGCTCAAATTACGGGCATTTATCTTCATTCACTAGGAGGACGAAAATATCTTGTTAGTTAAGAATCACATTCATTTTCATTAAATTCAAGTATAAAAAATATTCATACGTATTATTAGCGAAACAACAGTACTAATTGTTGTTAGTTAGTTTAATTTAAGGAAGAGAAAGTCAGTATTGAGGTTTTGTGTGGAACTTAGCAGTGAAAATAGGTTTTAAACGAAAATTTTAATCTGGACTTTTAAGCAGCCACGGCAGGTACTATCTCTAGTTTTGAACTACTGACCATATAAACTATCCAGCAAACAGCATCCACCGTCACAAGGACTTTGACTGCTGTTTTTAAAAACTAAAGGATGAGAATTGACTGACACTTTTATAACATGCCTACAGTTGAAACTAATAATAATGATAAGTTGATAGAAAAATATGAAACGCCAATAAAAATGAAACGTTACAGCTATTGAACTTCACGTTAAATCATTTCTTCTATGAAATTAGTCATTTTCCTGGGCACTTGTGAGAGAAAGAAATGATATGATATCATTAATTTACTTCTGATAATGTTCAACAAAACGTAACCTAACAAACCCATCTGTTATACGTATGGGTAAAGCCTTGGTTAACCTACCTGAAAACACAATGGATTAAAACCCACACGTTAACTAATTCACTATAGTTTAGATTAAGATTCATGTTAAGCTAGTTTGATCAAACCATTTCTGATTTAAGTGAGCAATAAGTAAGGCGAAAGACACTCATAAAACATGGAAAAAGTCACTGGAGTGAAATTACTGGTAAGTAATCTTATATATAAATTCACTTTACATTATTCTTACAAATACACACACACACAAAGAGTTTCTTCGGTGAGGTATGATGCATGTTATACATGCAACTATTTCTTCCACATGAAATCATTGAAATCTTTATAATGTCACTGTAATATACATGATTTAATTTGCTCTATAAGAAGACAATCTTCATTCAACCTTGGTATAGATATGTGTTAAAGAACTATTTAAAACACCAATAGTAAACCTTGTAAGAGATGACATGAAACGTTGGTCAGTTAAATGTTGTTAAATAACAAAGGCCGTACTTCAAACTTCACACCTCTATAAATTTTGTTAAGATATCACAAGAACTGATTATGTTATTGCAGATTTAACGATTTATGTCGCAGTTTTTTTGGTGACATTTTTGACAAGAATACCGGTAGTTATCCAAGTTTAATAACATGTCAAAATGAGGTAATTATTCCAAGACCATGTTTTAAACTTAGGAGATACTAATAGAACAGAAAAATATAGTCGTGTCTTGTTCTGCCGAAGATAGTCTCAAACGATGCAATATTCTAAATAGTGATAGGGTACAAACGAAAACAAACACAAAAACAACTTAAGTCCAGAAATGACAGATTTCATCACAGTGCCAGATTAATTATATAACTAACATACCTTGTGCCATACAGTATTAAACGCCATTATATAAGCTTCATTTTGGTACTACTTTTGTTAAAGTATCTTAAAACCTAACAGAGCTATTAAAGTTTTAATAATTTGCGATGCAAATACCTATGAACATTCATTCATAAACACACGTGAAAATTGGCTATTTTTTCAGAACAATCCATTTCCTACTTCTAACATATCAATGCATAAAGAAATATGGTTATGTTTTATTCTACAGTGGAGAAAGATACCTCCATTTTTAGGCCCCTGTTTGAGAATGACCACTGTACTGTCACGAAACCCTTGTCATATAATCCACCCTACGACTAAACTACTAGTATGTATTAGGAATGAAAAGAAAATGGAAAAGGTCAGTGAAAACCAAACTAATAACATAACATTGCTCAAAGTGAATTCTTTCATAAGTTACTGATGCATTAAAATTAAGCAGTAAATAAATATAAAATCTAAGTTTTAGATAAAAGTTGAACAAAAAATTAATGGAGACAATCGTTTTAAAGATCGATCTTTATCCAGTATGAACTGAAAGAAAACTAATCAAATACGTATTCCAGTATTCTTATTGAATAATAAAAAATTTTTTTCTCAATATTTTGTAAAGACGATTATCTTATGTGAAATTCCGATAAACTTTTACGAAATATTATGAACAATAAAAACGTTTATTTTAATAGAGATAAAACTGAGTTAACAATGGCATAATGGACTTCCAGTTAAAGTTCAACTCTCATTTCAAACTTTGATAATAAGTTTAGAAATTTAAATATATTTATGAAATACTAAAAGAAAGACTGAAAACTCAAAATTATGCCTAATTCTAGGCTAGAAACTTCAAACGATGCTGTTCTACTAATGCACCAAAGAAATATTATATATATATAATATTATATAATATTAATTATATAATATAATTAATATAAATATAATTAATATAAATATAATATATATATTATATATATATAATATTATATATAAAAAATATATTTATTTAAGTAAATCATTATATCTTCAGAGTAATTATAAAATGGCCTTGCTTCTCAAGTTCGTTTAGTAGGTTTGTTACTAAGTCACTATTTTTTTTTCCTTTTTTAAAAAATGATCTAATTAAATTATTCGATATTTGAAAGTTTGAATAACCCCATAATCTATTGAAATTATTGTTAGATCATTACCTGTTTAATAATTTTGTAAGTAAAATGTTATTTCATGTCAAATTCATTTTGTAGGTGAATAATCAAATCAGTCAGTTCAAATTACGACAATATGTTCTTTTTCAATTTACTGTTCAAAAAATAGAGCTTGTTGCACCGTGAGAGCATAAATTATAGATCTACTTTGTTAAAACTAGTGAGCAAAACTGCTACTGAGACTGAAACGTATTCCGTAATCAATCAAGATAAGAGACTAATTAGGAGCTAAAGCGGAATATGATTACATGAAAATTTTGAATATAATCTGAAAGGAGCAAATGAATACCGCAAACTTTAAAAATACTGATTGAAAATTATTTTTTTATTGTTAACTATATTCAACCTTGTTTTTAATTGCGTATTTTTTATTTTATCTAAATTAAATTAAGTGTTGGATGTTTAAAAAATTGAAACTAATTAATTGTTTCTTAAGTTAAGCTATGGAAATAGTCCAGTATCGACACACAAGCAATTAACACAGCATTACATCCACCACCATACTGGTACAGATATGTAGATGACACGGTTGCGGGATTCAGATCTACAGAACACACACTTAATTTTTTCAATCACATTAACTCTATACATCCCAACATTAACCTCACATGTTAACAGAAAGAAAGCAATCAAATATCATTTCTTAACCTCAAAATTACAAGAACCGACATACAATTGAAAACAGAAATCCACCGAAAAATCACCCATACTGGACTATACATTCCTTGGGACTCAGCACATGAAACAAAACAAAAACTCAACATACTAAGAAACAAAATAAACACAGCCATAAAACTATGCTCACCAGATAAAATTAACGATGAATTAGACAAAATAAAACAATACTTCATCTACATCAATAAGTTTCCTCCACAAACCATAGAAAACATTATACGCACACACCTAGACAGAAAGCAAAATCAACCAACTAAAGTAAATATATCTTACGAATCAAAAAATCACGAAACCATATACTGCTGCATACCATATATTCCCGACATCAGCAGACAAATAACCAACATTTGGCAAAAACTAGTAACAAAATATGACATTCCAGTTAATACCAAATTTATTCAAAAACCAGGCACAAACCTGAGGTCTATACTATGTAAAAACTACACTGACAAACACCACACCAACATTATTTATAAAATACAATGTGATAACTGCCACGACTTCTATATTGGAGAAACAAGTAGAAAAATGGAAACCAGATTCAAAGAACATAAAAAGTCACCTTCACACGTTCTCGAACACTGCAAGTCAAATAAACACAACATAACCATAGAAAACGCTCAAATACTAAATAAAGAAACAAACATAAACAAACGCAAAATTAAAGAAGCTTTACTTATACAACAACTTAAACCCAAAATAAACCAATATAAAGGAACGCCTTTATACCTACATTAATTTACTAAAATAAAATTATATATTCAAACATCTAACACCGCCCTCTACATTCCGACACTCAGTTACACAACCCCTTTCAAACATGTGGTCAGCTTCCGGTCAGTTACCTCTTTCTTTGTGAACCTGACGATGACCGAAGAAGGTCGAAACGTTGTTCGTTCTTCTATGTAAGGTATTTTCTCAACCCAAACGAGCCGTTTTTGCATATATATATATATATCCAGGACGCTCAATATACCATTTAACTCTACTAGACTCAAAGGTATCAACTTATTGCAGTCTTTTATGGTGGTTTTAATCTGTTACCCCAATATCAGCTAGACGTGTCTGTTCACGGGATTTCACTGAACTTTTACGTTATAGTAAATGTTACTTTTTAAGCACTTATACAAACACAATAAACATTAGAACTTACAATTATTAAGTCAACTGAAAGAGTAGTTGTGCGTATCAACACTTATATATTTGAATATTACTAATCTTATCACTTACTAAGAATTATATTTAAAAATTTAGTTTGCGAAAGAACACAATTTAAACAATTAGCAGGAGTTATGTTTTTGTTTTCATATAAATTCGTTTCACATTTTACCACGACTAACGTCTAAAGCTACAGAAAAAAGGAAGTGATGATGACAACACTTTTTAACACCTCTCAAACAATAACCCTTCTAGTCATCGACATTATTACTATAAAATTGGAAGTTTCATTTTGTGTCAAAATATGGTAAAGCAGTTTTCTTAGACTGCACATTAATGTTATGTTAGACAAAGAAATGTCAAAATTATTTAATAAGCTACTTCATATCAACATACACTCGACAAGAAAGTTCCATTTTACTCCTTTTTATTATTTAATAAGCTACTTCGTATAAACATACACTCGACAGGAAAGTTTCATCTTACTCCTTTTTATTATTTAATAACCTACTTTACATAAACATACACTCGACAGGAAAGTTCCATTTTACTCCTTTTTATTATTTAATAAGCTACTTCATATCAACATACACTCGACAGGAAAGCTCCATTTTACTCCTTTTTATTATTTAATAAGCTACTTCGTATAAACATACACTCGACAGGAAAGTTCCATTTTACTCCTTTTTATCATTTAATAAGCTACTTCATAAAAACATACAATCGACAGGAAAGTTCCATTTTACTCCTTTTTATTATTTAATAAGCTACTTCATATAAACATACAATCGACAGGAAAGTTTCATCTTACTCCTTTTTATTATTTAATAACCTACTTCACATAAACATATACTGGACAGGAAAGTTCCATTTTACTCATTTTCTTGTTTAAATGTGCTAAGTTACAATAAAGAGTTATGGTATTTTCTAGCCTAATTTAGTTATATTTTTGGTTTATAATATTTCTTAAAATTAAAATTGTGTATATCTTTTTATAACAAAACCAAATCATGCTATCGAACCCCTGATTTTAGCGTTGTGAATCCGTAGACTTACCGCTGTACTAGCAGGAAGCAGAATTACCTTACTTATCGTACATTACAATACCTAATTAAATAACAGCATACTTTGGAGATATACATATATTTTATCACTTTCAACTTTATTACAATTGAAACACTCAGTATTTTTCGGAGATCTGTATGTAATCTAGTATAGACTGAAACGCCAGATTTTAAACTAATTTTAGAAAGTTAAATATTTCAGCTTAATATCTTTATATAGTAATTTAAGTGTGGTTGGGAAGGAACTATTTATAAAATAAGCAGTCGTTATATTAATATATGCTATGGACATCTTCAGATAATTTGTAAGTTTTTATCTACGCAAGATCCATATAGGACTAATATAATCAAAACATTTAAGCTCTTAAAATTGAGCCACTTATAGAAATAAGTGAACTTGTCTCAGAGTTACTGGCTGCTCTTGGCGGAAAGAACAATTGAAATTTATTTCATTTGGTCAAATACTTGTCTGTTGGTCACATTTAGTTTTTACCCTCCTTTCCATTTTTCTTCTGCTTGTCTTCGAGCATTTGCTATACAAATTTGACATTAACTAAAGTAGAGGGAGCCACAGTTGAAACATAATTGAGTATAACTATCCCATTTTGTTCGGTCTGATTGAAATAACTTCTTCACATGATGATTTGAATATCGTTAAATCTCACGATGTAAAACAACAACAATAGATTGAATATAGCTTATCTATTGTTTTAAGACTGACGTATGCAGCGATAACGCGGGAAAAGAACATATTTCTAATATTCTTATTTGTTTGTTTGTTTTTTAGATGCGAATCATGCGGTTTTTAAATGAAACCCTAGCCTTTCCAAGTCATGTACTTACACTACCTCGAAACAATAAGACGAATGTGAATTTGAAAACCAATTTATACTTTATTTACACTATACACTAATTTAGCAAATTTAGATCATTACAAAAATTAAATGTATATTTTTGAATTTCAGATAATAACGTGTGAATCATAGATTTATAATGTGCTGAAGAATTATTTAACTGAGTTTCAGATTACTTGTGAACCATAGATTTATAATGTGCTGAAGAATTATTTAACTGAGTTTCAGATTACTTGTGAATCATAGATTTATAATGTGCTGAAGAATTATTTAACTGAGTTTCAGATTACTTGTGAATCATAGATTTATAATGTGCTGAAGAATTGTTTAACTGAGTTTCAGATTACTTGTGAATCATAGATTTGTAATTTTGAGATATGGGTTGTGTAAACACGAAGAAAATAAGACAAATAGAGTTCATTTTATTTCTTATTCAGATGTTAACAAAACGTAATTCTCGGCAAATGAAATCATAGTTCTAGAAACACTCACTGCGCCTATATTTTGGAAATTTAGGTACATTTCATATTTACACCCACTTGTAAATTGGAGAACTTCTTAACTAAAATGTTTATTAACAAATCTTGATGCTTGGAAGGCAAGGGATAAAAATAACAAAAACAACTCATGAGGAGGAAGAAATACATAGAATGCCTTTTGTAGATCTTCACTGGTGTAGTCGATAAAGTTATTGTTTGACTTTTTTTTCTAGCGTCTGAAAATAAGGACATACAAAGGTAACAGTTATCGGTTTTCTTTTATAAATCGATATGATACACTTTTAAATTGAGTATTGCTTTGACATACGTAGACAAACTGAACTTTGCATAGTGACAATTTTTACGCGTCACTGACGTCAGAAGTAATGCAAATCAATACCGAACCTTATCGTTTGAATAATGAGGGCATGTTTAACTAAAACATAGAAAAGACACTAAAGCAATGAAGTGTGCCTAGGGGTGCACAACTGAAAAATCAAGTGTCGTTGGCAAAGGATTATTTGCTAAATAATGAACATTAGTTTTCAAAGATAGGTTTTGATTAAATTTGTAAAATCGAACTTATGTTTTTTAGCTGATAGTGTATCATCCAGTAAAATTATACCTCTTTCGTCGTAAGTTTGTTAAAAAACTACATTTACCTAGCTAAGGTATTAGTTTAAGTAAGTGTTGAACTTAACGTAATATTGCTGAAAGTGCAAAAGTCCTTAATTAACTAAAAAAAATAAAGACAGTTTAGTATTTATACAGTAACCAAATTCAAAATAATAATGTAAACAGTTTCAATAATATTATCATT
Source organism: Tachypleus tridentatus (assembly GCF_004210375.1). Taxonomy (NCBI): domain Eukaryota; kingdom Metazoa; phylum Arthropoda; class Merostomata; order Xiphosura; family Limulidae; genus Tachypleus; species Tachypleus tridentatus. The sequence continues at coordinate 39,283,962 of NC_134837.1, read as the reverse complement.
TCACAGTTAATGTCTTGTAGTGCTACTTGTGAACAGACAACTACAGAAATGGGTAAGGATGTGTTATTATTTCAGTAATATTTTAAGTTTACAGTTAATGTCTTGTTGTGGCATCTGTGAACAGATGACTACACAGCTGAGCAATGATGTGCTATTGTTTCAATAATATTTTCACAATTAATGTCTTGTAGTGTCAGCTCTGAACGTATTGTTTATACGTTTTTGCAAAGATGATTTTTGAGAATGTATGCAATAATAAATAACCCAAAATCCTAAAGTTTACATAATTTATTTGTAGCATAACATATTATTATTTCATTCATTATTACCTCATCAAATGTTTTAAATAAGCTTTAATAATTCAATATGTATATATTAAGAAAAGATACACAGTGTGCCATTTCTAGGTGACTTTGTAGGAAGAGGTAGAGACAAGTAGTGGTAGTAGGGGTACTTTCTCTTACCCGCTTTCAACACTAAGCTCTTAATGTCCTTCCACAGTGTTTCATGTGATCAATTAATAAACGGTATGTATTGTTGCAATAGTGATGGTCATTTCTTCATTGCATTCCTCTACGGAGGATGGTAACACAGTATCTGAGACATATGTGTGTTCCTCCCCTCATACTATGTGTATGTTGTATTATAGAAAATGTAGCAATGGATATTTTCAGCGTAAGGACACGTAGCGCCATCCATGAATGTAGTTCACGTTCTTTTTTATTATCTTTAACGTAAGATATCTTTTACGTTAAAGATAATAAATGGTCTATAATAGCAATAATGATGTTTGACAGGATTATGAGCTCCAATAATCATGGCTTTTACTCCAAACTATAATCCTATAAAGTTTGTTTGAGATTAGTTGAACGACATGGGAGTAATTAAATAACGGACAAACAGACAGAAGCACATATTTTTGTGTTTTATACATATATATGTATACGAATAGTTAGACGGAAAGTAAATCTTTACACTGAGTAATGTCGTATGTTGATAGCAGTGGACATCACAGGTGGTATCACACCCACTATTTCCCTCTTAAAACTCTGTAATTTTTGTCTGGATCCTTGAGTTTGTCGACTCTCCTTCGCGGAGGTTTTCGTGAAGGGTCCGTAACATATGGAAATATTAATGTTATGGTTTGGGGTGCCGTTTGGGCAGCTGATGTTATACGAAAGGAGGGTTATTGCTGTTCTGTATTTTACACTTCTTGAACAAATAGTCCTTCCTGTTTACATCAACGCCCAGCTTACGAGACAAGACACTGTTTTCATGCAAGACTGAGCTTCAACTCATTCAGCCTCAGTCAAAAAGCGATGACTTGAAGGTCACATAAATATCTTTCCTCTGCAGCCACATCAGTCGCCGGATATTATGAATCCTGCTGAGTATTTCTGTTCCATCTTTAATATTCCAAACCGACAGATTATATCTGAGTATATCTGTTCCATTTTTAATTTTCGAAATACCGCCAGATTCTAGGAACACACTCATTAAAAAGTGTATCTGCGATACCTGTCTCTAATTTAGAAGTAGTGAACTAGAGAAAAGACAGATAGTCAACACCACCTACCGCCAACTTTTGGACTTCTTTTTACCCACAAAAGGTAGGACTGACCATCACATAAAAACCCCCACAGTTAAAAGAACGAATATGTTCAGTGTTGATTTTCAAACCTGCTGCCCACTTATTGCAAGTTAAGCGTATTAACCACCAGGTCTACTAAAAAGTTTCACCAGATGAGGGGAAAATCTCACATTCTCGAATCTCAAATTTTGCAGTGCAATGTGTAATCACGTGTCTGTAAAGGATAGATTGTGATCTTTTAGACTTTTTTCTTGTTTATAAAAAAAATCTTTCTGAAGAGAATGTGTTTTTGTTTTTTTACTTATTGGTAGGCTGAATGTATACATGCTATAAAATCTTATGGAAAGCAATTTCAGCCAAATCCTAGCATGCACTGCAGATGGTTCAGTCAAATGTATAGAAAATTGCGTAAGTATATTAAATTTTATAAAGAAAAAATGACCAAAGTAGAGACTCCACTTGTCGAAACCATTTTTAAAAGAATGTATTCTTCGCCTTAAGCTGATAAGGCTACAGATATAAAAATTGACAAACCTTTAGGCAAAAACAACAACAATAACAGGGAGATTGTTTAAAAACTAGTTTTGGCTAACGAGAGTGGCGTGGGTAAGCTAACGAGTGCAAATAATGAAAACATTTACAAAAAGAATCTAGTTTGCCTAAACTGTTTAGTTTTACCATTGTTTTAAAATAAGTGAAACAACGTTATTTTATTTACAAGGCTAGACGTTTCTTAATACATTACTAGTTTTAAAATAAGTACAATAATGTTGTTCTATTTACATAGCTAGACGTTTCTTGAGACATTACATGTTTTAAAATAAGTACAACAATGTTTTTCAATTTACATAGCTAGACGTTTCTTGAGAGATTACTAGTTTTAAAATAAGTACAACAATGTTGTTCTATTTACATAGCTAGACGTTTCTTGAGACATTACTAGTTTTAAAATAAGTACAACAATGTTCTTCTATTTACATAGCTAGACGTTTCTTGAGAGATTACTAGTTTTAAAATAAGTACAACAATGTTGTTCTATTTACATAGCTAGACGTTTCTTGAGACATTACTAGTTTTAAAATAAGTACAACAATGTTCTTCTATTTACATAGCTAGACGTTTCTTGAGAGATTACTAGTTTTAAAATAAGTACAACAATGTTCTTCTATTTACATAGTTAGACGTTTTTTACCTTATTGCCTTCCTTTCTCGAGTGGTTCAACTATATGTTTGAGAACAGTATATGACCACTAAAATGTTGACTTCACATGTTTCGATGTTTTTTATTGGCCATATATTGACCTTAATTAAAATGTTTTTAATTATGTAACTATTTTAATGTTGTGTGTTATTTATTATTTTAACAAGAAATAATACACTTGAAAAATTATAACTCTGATAATCGTGGCTCAGTACTCCACAATTTGCACAACGCAGACAGTCCAAAGTGTTTCTCTGCGTTTAAAAACAAACAAAAGCGCCAAGTGTTACCAATTCTTATTCGTTACAGAAAATAAACTCCTGACGTAAAAGTAGCCATTATTTTTCACAGTCTCAGATTAAGTTCCCATTCTTTGCCATTTTTGTGTCTATATTGCCGAATTAATGGATTGCGAGTTTTATTAGGCTGTTTCTCTCCATCTAAATGTGGGACCAGAACGAAAGATGTTTGGTACGACTGAACTGAAGTGATAATATACATTCATATAACGTTTTGAACTGTAGTTAAATACCAACCAAAGTTCGAGAAATGATAAATGGAATGGACTTAGAGTAAAGGATAAACAGAAACTTACAATTTCAGTGTTGTTTTAAAATTGTATTCAGCAAACTTTCACGAACCTTTAGTCACGTTAATTGTCAGTCTTTATGATGGTTTAAATAACTAATATCTGTAATACTATGTTAAAACTTAGAGTTACTGATGTGCCTAAAGTAGAATGTCACTTAATACGAAGAATAAACAAATGAAGAGAAATGGAAATTAAATGGGCAGGTGGTATTAGGTATTAGTTTTGTTTTTAGGACTGATTCTGTTAAGAATTCTATTTCTGTCTGTCTGTTTGAACAACGCCGTGCAACTCAGAGCGGATAAAAACACTTAATGTAACTTATTTCAAAATGTGTGCCTTGGTTCTATAGGAATAGGTTTCTTTCTCTTTATTGCCTTAAAAAGCAGAGACCGCATTGAAAGCGACTAAATTAAAGTGTTTAGTAATAAACTACTTGTTTTAATACTTGTGTAATTTTGCTACAAAACTTAGGTCAAGCTATTATATCGTCAATAAATTAATGTGGCGATTTGGAACACTTTCATTACTCCTTTATAAAAAAAAACAACACACAAAAAAACGTACATTACTTACAATGGTTAAACGAGCTTCCCAAATGTCACGTTAGTGTAGCCTCCATAATGCTTAAAGTTTAGTATACTCTAATCCTTTATAGTGATGGCAAACGACGAGACCATATTCACTATGTGATGCTATTTGAAGGTAAGGATGGAAACAACGCCTCTGTAGTAACAAAATATCAAAGAAGTTTATGGAAGTGTTTTGAATGTTCATAAGCGTAAACATCAGTTCAGCAAATTTCGTTCACGTGAATTTGGCCTTAAAAACTGTGATGACAAGGACTGACATGTTGGAATTGATGTTGATGCTCTAAAGAAATTCGTTGAGTCCAACTAAAGGAAACATAGTCGCGAAATGACCCTGAAATGTTATGTCTCTCATGAAACATGTACCTATCTAAGGAATAAGAGAAAACATCAGAAAGAAGGTACCTCACGAACTCTTCGAAAGCAATGGCTCAGTCTTAGAAAAAAACCACTTATGACCTCAAAACCTGGGCTCCACCGGTAGAAAATGATGCTTTGCATTCAGTGAGGCATCAAAGGAGTATTTCATTTCAAACTCCTCAATCCACAGCGAATTGTCAGTGGAGAGATGTGTTGTCAAAAACTGGAACGTTTACATCAAGTCCTTCATTAGAAACATCCTTCACTGGTCAATCGGAAAGATGTTCTTCTTCTCCACGACAATGTACATCCATGTGTGGTACGTTTGACGCAACAAAAGATTATGGAGTTGGATTTGAAAGTTTTCCCCCAGCCACCATATCCTCCAGATATGGCACCATCAAATTACTATCGTTCTCCTTCGCTGCAACACCATATTAATGGAAAAACGTATGCAAATGTGGAAAGTGTAAAAGAAGATATCGACATGTTTTTTTTTTTTTTTCTTTATAGCCGACTGTTTAACTGAATAATGAAACCTCCATGAAACAGAATTATTATTTCTATGTTAGGCCCGACATGGCCAGGTGGGTAAAGGCGTTCGACTAGTAACATGAGGGTCGCGGGTTCGATTCCCGTCGCACCAAACATGCTTGTCCTTTCAGTCGTGGGGGCGTTATAATGTGACGGTCAATCCCACTATTCACTGATAAAAGAGTAGCTCAAGAGTTGACAGTGAGTAATGATGACTAGCCGCTTTCCTTCTAGTCTAACACTGCTAAATTAGGGACGGCTAACGCAGATAGCCCTCGTATAGTTTTGCGCAAAATTAAAAAACAAACCAGTATTTTCATTAAAAAAGCGACATTAATTTCTTGACGACCTAATATAAAGTATTGTTTGGCTTATTTCGTGCATTTTATCGAACTGTTTTACTTGTAGCGAAAATACAAATCGCACTTACTACTTATATGTTAAAGGGTCAAAATGAAACAAACTGTTATATACTGTAATATAAAGATATTTTTTTTTTAAGTTATATGATCACAGAAAGAACATTTTTCTGAGGAGTGAGGAAATGGTAAAGATTACCATTGGAAACACATTGTACTAAAAATCGTAAATATTACTTCGAGGCGAAAATGTTGGTTAGTATCATATGAAAACTGTCTATTCTGAAAAGCACAAGTGTTGCTAAGATCCAAAGATGTTGGTCCCTATCACTACGGAAACCACTGATACTGAAAATCATAAAAATAGGAAGGTGAATTGGAGGTGTTGGTCAATATCGAAATGAAAACCACGGACTTTGAAAATTATAAATATACTACGAAGTTTAACACAAGCATTATCATAACTGTTGAAAACTATCTATTTTAAAATAACATTTATTACTCTGAGGCAGATGTGATAGTGTGTAATAGCATTTCGAGAGCCAATTGCGCTAACTGTGCGTTTTAAAAAGTTCTTTTTTCATTACAAGGTCACTTACTTCAGATGATACTTAAAGGTAGTTTAAGTTTGTGTGTTTATGAGCGTGACACCTTCTTTGTAACCTCGTTTAGTGTAAGTTTAGTTGCTTTGAAAAGAAACAGTGTTGTATTGTAACTACTCGGTTTAGCGTGTCAACTAAATAAATGAAATGTTATTAATATGATACAGTGATACAGATGTGAAACCAGAAATTCCAGCGATATAGATATCGAAACAAGGATATCAGAGATAGAGGTACGGAACCAAGATCTTGAATGACTCAGATGCAAAATCAGATATTTCAGCATTATGAATAATGATACACTACATGGCTAAAAGTATATAGACACCCGACCGTCACACCCATATGTGCTTATTGAACATCTCATTCCAAAGCCATGGACATTAATGTGGAGTTGGTTATTCCTTTGTTGATATAACAGCCTTCTCTTTTTTGGGAAGGCTTTTCACTAGATTTTCGAACATGGCTGCGTGAATTCGCTCCTTTTCAGCCACAAAAGCATTAGTGAGGTCGGGCACTAAAGTCGGGTGAGAAGGCCTGGCTCGCAGTCGGCGTTCCAATTCATTCCAAAGGTGTTCGATGGGGTTGAGGTCAGAGCTCTGTGCAGGTCAGTCAAGTTCTTCCAGGTCTTTATTGATCTTGCTTTATGCATTCACTGGAACACACAGAATGTCATTGTATGCTGTAGCATTAAGATTTCTATTCACTGGAACTAGAGAGCCTAGCCCAAACCATGAAAAACAGCCCCAGATCATTATTCCTCCTCCACAAAACTTAAAGTTGGTACTATGCATTCAGGCAGGCAACGTTCTCCAGGCATCCGTCAAACCCAGATTCGTCCATCAGATTTCCAGATAGTGAAGCGTGATTCATCACTCCAGAGAACACGTTTCCACTGCTCTAGAGTCCAATGGTGGTGTGCTTTACACCACTTCAGCCGACGCTTGGCATTGCGCATGGTGATCTTAGGCTTGTGTGCGCCCATGGAAACCCATTTCATGAAGCTCCCGACGAACAGTTCTTATGCTGACTTTACTTCTAGAGGCTGTTTAGAACTCGGTAGTGGGTGTTGCAACTGTGAACAAATGATTTTTACGCGCTACTTGCTTCATCACTCGTCGGTCCTGTTCTGTGAGCTTGTGTGGCCTACCGCTTCGTGGCTGAGCTGTTATTGTTCCTAGACGTTTCCACTTCACAATAACAGCACTTACAGTTGACCAAAGTAGCTCTAGCGAGGCAGAAATTTGACGAACTGAAATGTTGGAAAGGTGGCATCCTATAACAGTGCACATTGAAAATCACTGAGCTCTTCAGTACAATCCATTCTACTGCCAATGTTTGTCTATGGAGATTGCATGGCTGTATGCTTGATTTTATACACCTGTTAGCAATGGGTGTGGCTAAAATGACCGAACCCACTAATCAGAAGGGATGTCCACAAACGTTTGGGCACGTAGTGTAGGTGTGATAGAAGTACAGAAACAAAGATGTTAGTCACACAGTTACAGAAACTGCGACCTCAGTGGTACAGATGTAAACCGAAATAAATAATTATTGATGTATACAACAAGATATTCAAAAATACAGGTGTAGAATTAAATATTTGCAAGACAGTTATTGAACTGAAACTTCCAGTAGTTATACGTTGAATCGGAAACTCTTGCTGTGCAAGTGTTAAAGAAAAAGGAATAGGTTGCTCTTGTGGTAGACCTTTGGATTTCAAAGATTGCTATTCAAGTTCAAATCCATGCGATACCACAAAATAGTTCCAGCATTTTAAGCTGTAGATGCTTTATAAGAGGGATAGTAGATACTCCTTAACCTAGACTATGGGAAAGAGTGGAGTAAGTTATTGATGACTTCTAATCAGTAGTTCAAAGCTAGAGAGGCGACAGCTATAGTTTTAATATATCATGAATAGAGAAGTAAACATTGAAACAAAAACTTCAGACATACAGATGTTAACCCTAATATCATTCATACATGTTTTGAACCAGAACTTCCAAATATAAAAGACAGCTAAAATCCAGTGAATTTAGAGGTTGAGCTCAAATTGTATCTTAAAACGGCTGGTATGGGTATTAATACTTTTATTGATAAGCAGTTCTCTGCTCTCAATAAAAGTGTTAATACCAATACCCGCCATTCTGAGACACATTTTTATTTCAAGTGGGTTTCTCGTCATCAAAAAAGGTTAAGCTAAAGTTTCAGTAGAAATCTAGAGTATGGAACCATAAATTACAGTGATTTAAATTCGTATAAGAAATTCCAATGAGTTATATCTTGAAGCGTTTACAATATTTATTTTCTTAAAAACACATGAGAACTATTTTCAAGATTTAAACAATTTCTTCTGGTAGACTGTATATTAATTATAGACAATAATGTTTTATATTCATTCGTTATCACTAGAAAGGAAATCAGCAAAACTGTTTTCGTTGCAGAGAAGACAAATTAAAGAGGTTAGAAAGAAACGGTCGTTCAGACAATACACAGACAGTTCTCGTGACTTATAATTTAATCATAGTTCGACTTCAAGACAAAATAGTATGGTGCCCTACTGGGACGAAAGAGACTTTTCTGCCCAGGAGTGCCAGGTTTACTTCGATGGAGTTTTTTAGTCCCCAAGCAACCAAAGTTTGTGATATTTCTTTCGCTGTGCAAAGTTGGCTGGATGCCAACTTCCCTCGTGATCTATGAGTCATCACATTCTTATTTTATTCTCCGTTTTTCTGTTCACTTTTTCTGTATATTTGTATTTCTCTTTCTTAGTTAATTGATGCCTTTCATTTCTTTAGCATTAATATTATTTATTACGAATATTTTTGTTTCAATAGTTTTCATTGAAAAGTCATGAATTGCTTGCTTCATTAATCATTTATCAATTTTTGTAGCTAAATCATGCATTAATAAAATTTCTTTTCAAAGGTCGTTCAGCCTCCTTTCGGAGAGAACAATATTTTTCATTGTACTGCATTCTCTAGAAGATATAGGTCTTACGTAAGACACTAAATTCAAATTTTTATCAAAGTATAATAACTGTCAGTCTTTTGTTATATCAAAAGGTGATTATTCTCGATGATATATTTTCGTAATAAAGACATGTAAGATATTCTTGTTGTGTCTGAATAGGACATATAGAATTGGGTTATATTCACCGTGCACAAGAAACGATCCTCTTGGAGTTATATCAGAATATTTTTGCTTTAAATTGTAATTTCTGGCCTTAACTTCTGGTAATCCAATTAATGTTGTTGTATTTAGACTAATTTCCTTTAGTGACACGTGGTAGTAAAATAATGACAAATATTTTCAGCCTTGTGTGGCTTAGTACATGTATGTTTCTGAAGAGCTAGCCACAAATATAAAGCTCACAGAAAATCAAGATAAGTGGCATTAGAAAGGCTGAAGGATATAAGAGTATGTAAAAATATCCTTCGATCATAGCAAGTTACTTACATAGATTAAAATTAAAAACAGACCATGCAATGAACGTACTTAATTAAATATATTTTTCTTGCGTTCTTTGTTATAAAGATTAGAATGCATTTTTGAGCAGTTGTGTACCTTTTGATGTTAACAGTATTTTCGATCATAAATCCAATAATATCCCATGAGGTTCAGGTTAGTCCTAATAAATCAATATATTACGGTAACAGTGCAAAACAATCTCTATAATAAAAATACACCACTAAAAATAAAGATATAAAAACTAGATATATTAAACATTCTCATCATCACTACTAATAAACATAACATAAACGGATTAATAGAAGAAACCTCACTTGCGGAACACCTAAAACACTAGTTCTGAGATCTGTTTAATTCCATTAGTCACCTGATTACTTAACAAGCTTGGCTTAGGCATTAATCTGACGAAACTAATAACGTAGAGTTTACTACACACAAACAAATTCTGTATTGAAGGTATTTGCGCAAATTGCTTAGTTTTCGATTGAAATATTTATGGTGATACTACATAACAGTTGCTTAAGAACAGTTTTAACGGGCTATCGTTTGGATGTTCCTTCTTAAGTGAAACATTGGAAGCACACATCTTTATTAATTAACTGAGTTGTCAGATTGAGAATATTACCAAAACAACTTTTACTTCGTGTTTTGTTTTCTTACATTCCATGGTTGGGGCGCTTGGCTCGTGAGATTTAATCCCCATCATCACACATGCTGTTTTCAGTTATAGGGGCATTATAATGTGACAGCCAATCTCCCTATTCATTTGTAAAGGAGTAGCACAAGAGTTGGTGGAGGGCGGTGTTGACTAGCTGCCTTCCCGCTAGTTTATCTCTGATAAGTTAGGGAAGGTTAGCATAAACAGCCCCCGAGTAGTTCTGCGCTCAGTTCAAAACAAACCACATTTATCCTTACATTCCATTTAGTTTTTTCCTAAGTGATTAGATGTGATCGTTGAACAAAAGACCTTCTTGGAAGTGATTTGTGGCACAAATAGGCCTGATATTCTGTTTTCACGCATCTATATATTCGTAAATAGCTGATAAGGAGCAACGCGCAAAGAAACGACACAGCAGATTTTAAGAATTTGTTAGATTTCGAAAAAAAATCTCTATGTTTCACAAGATCAAATAGTTAACGTCATTGTTATTAAATCTCGTGATGGTGAAAAATGTATATATTTTATTAAAGTATAATTTTCGTCTGTTGTTCAGTTTTTTTTTTTGTGGGGAGATATTTAAGCACCACTTTTTTGTTGAAGTTATAATTTATTCGAAATTCTTGGTGTATTTTCGAGTTTTAAGCTACACGGTTATCTGCAATGTAAGCGCTTGCGAATAGTGTAAGGGATTTTCGAACATTTTTAAAATAATGGAGTTTTATTTTGTTGTAAAGCGGAAGGCTATACATACAATGGACTGTCTGTGTCGTGCATCACAACTATCAAAATCCGTTTTGTTTTTTTGCGGTGTGATCCCGTAAACCGAGACGACTGAAAGAGAAGAATTGTAAGAAATGTTGTAAAGCTCATTGTATATTACTTAGACAGATTTTAGCATGAAATGCAATTAGCTACTAAAAATGCCAAAATTCAGTCTGACAAATTAACAGCTAGTAATTTATTGTAAGCATTTAGTCTGGTGATGTATATTTATCATAGCTGAGATGTAGGAACATACTGCGACTGTCAGTGTAATTTCTCGTCATTTTCAAGCATAATTTGGTGAAGAAGTAGCTAATTTGCTTCAAATCTTCCATTTATTTTTATCGTGTGTATTTAGTAACATTTAATTATAGTCTTCAAGGTATCGTTACATCAAATTCTGCATTACAAAAATAAAAGAAGTTGACGTTTCTGGAAACGAAAGAAACCTTGTTAAGGACGCGAGAGACACGAAATAGAAACAATAGATTGTTACATTGGGTATGACCGAAGTGTTTTTTACACTAAAAACAAACCATAAAACACGATAAAATCACTACTTTTATTTTCTGGACGAGCGGTATGGGACGACTTAAAGAAACTTTTATTCTCTAAGTAAAGCTACAGTCTGTGGATCACGGTAGTTATCAGATTCGAAAACTGGCGTGGTGGGACTTTTTGTCTCACTTACAGGAAATATCTTCTATCTTAATCTAGAACTGCCTGGAATATGTACAAAATTGCTACCAGACATACTGATGGGTATGAAGTCAAGTAAGCCGTCTAGCCAATCACATGATCTTATAGATCTTATAGGTTTCGAAAATTTTATGTTGATGAATTACAACCTCATATTTGAGATGAATACAATACAGAAGTTAAAGGAACAATTTCAATAAAATAGATCTACTTTATATTACATAGGAAACAGTAATATGTAACTGATTTTTTTTACATACTGTTCATTTTAATTTTTTTGATATATCGCTATTAAAGTGTTAGTGATGACGTATAACAATTTTGATTTAAACTTGGGTCCTAAAACACTTCACCATAAAGCACTTACAAGGACATCAGAAGCATCTATACTTTGTCTCCTACATACTTTTTCTAATGGCCTCTGGTTCTAAATTATTTTATCCTCCTTGGGGTCCGGCATGGTCAGGTGGATGAGACATTCGACTCGTAATCCGAGGGTTACGGGTTTGAATCTCCGTCACACCAAACATGCTCGCCCTTTCAGCCATGGGGACATTATAATGTGACAATCAATCCCGCTATTCACTGATAAAAGAGTAGCCCAAGAGTTGGTGGTGGGGGTGATGACTAGCTGTCTTCCCTCTAGTCTTACACTGTTAAATTAGGAACGGCTAGCGCAGACAGCTCTCGTGTAGCTTTGCGCGAAATTAAGAACAAACCAAACCAATTATCCTGCCTAGACGACACACCGACAGACGCACAGGAAACAACAACAAAAAATAACAGCCTCATCCCGAGGAATGAAAAACAAAATGAAACATTGTCTTAAAACTAAAGACCTTAATTTTGCTGAATTTAGCAAAAAAATGAATAAGTTTTGACAGTATTGCTTTTTGTTGTTGTTGTTGTTTTCAATGCAAGGTAGCGTTTATCGAGTTTTTTCGTGATTTATTTCGCAAGATAGAGAGTAAAAAATATTGATTATGAAACTACTATTAGAATTTTTTACATTTCAAAATAAACACTTATGTCAAAAAGGTATAGATAAATATACGCAAAAACGCAAGTAAAAAGATATTTTCAATTTATTCATATTTGTTTCCTATCAAAGCACAACTTATTTTACAGCAAAGTATCCTTATAAGGGGTGGAAATTGATTTGATCTGAAGTTTGCACATTTACATCGATAATTGAGCTTTACGCTTATACCAGTTTGTGCATAAATTAATGGAATGTTGCAAGAAATATTAAAGCATTTTGTGTAGAACAGCCAAGTGGTCTTCGTTCTACCTGCGTGTAAGCTCAACTTGTGTATGAAAGCATGCTAGTCTTAAATGATGTCAATTCAAACAGTTGTGTTTACCTTGTCGCTAAAGGAAAAGATTGATACGGACATTTTATGTTTATTAAGCAATATTTATAGTTATTTCATAGAATGATTAAATTAGCAAAACACATTAATAATCTGTAGCATAAACGACCCCGGGTTATGATGAGAGACAAATTATAATAATGCTTACTTATAGTGACAAAAATAAACCATTGTTATTCGACACAAACATTTCAAGAGATATTAGTGATGGCTCAGGATAATTATGAAAACAAACTGCGAATTTTTAATGCTTTAGAAACACAGTTAGCATTAATCAATTTACAGTTTGTTCGTATCTGACTCAGATTACTTGTAGTTAACAATGCTAAATAAATATATCAGTTATCCCGAACTCGGATTGTTTTTAGTTCAGAGCAACCAATAACGAATTGTTAGATGATCTGCAGTTTTCAATGATTTATAGACATATTGTTGATCCCCAATAGTGTGAGCAAGCAGTTAACAATGATAAACTGAAAAATCGTTGACAGTTGGTTGACACTGATCAATAGGTTTGCTGTTGATTTCTATTCTTGACGATAAGCAGTTTGCTATGTCAGTACAAGAGTAAAATGTATGATTTATTGAAAGTCAAACCGTGTATACGCATTGACTTTGTGTTCAGCTGCAACAGTTAAAACATTAAGAACAACTAATTATCACATTATTCGTAAGGAAGTGAGATTAACTGAGGTTTTATGGGACCTGTGTTTTAATTATATCTATGGGTAAATCCAGTGGCTTTACAAAGACCAAGAAAAAGTAACCTAAATTTCAAAACTTCAGATTAGTAATTGTTAATAAAGTTTATACGAGAAAAGCTTGAGTCTATTATAATTAATTTGAACTGGATTTTGTACGTACTGTATTTATGACGAAACAGTACCTTAGTCCGCTTACTCATACTCTGCGTGGTTACCTTGTTGTTAAAGGCTAAGATCAGCTCAATATTTCTAAAGAAAATATTGTATCGTAAATCTCTGAAAGCTAAGAGCGTTAATTAAAAAATAGATTAGTTAGAAATGTTGAAAAACCAAAGTAAAAAGAAAAGGTGTGTGTGTGTTTCAGTGAAATGTGACGGTTTACTTTCTTTTACTACAGATTAATGCGATTTTTCTACGACTTGTGAGCTTGCATGGTGGCGGAAAGGTTGGAAACCATCTCCTAACTAAACGGGAATAAAAACATCAGTGATCTACTAGTATATCAGGTGTCAGCCATGTGAAGATTGGCCAGCGTTTAGGATGAACATTCCAACGCCTATACTGTGTAAGACCGTCTCAACATAGACTATTAGTGTGACAACCACTCTTGCTTGCTGAGAAAGCCCAATCGATGCCGGCGAGAGGACGACGGGGTGAATCGGGTCAGATTGATGCCCAGACATTCGCTAGTAGGCCGGGCACAAACGATTGGCGCCACTCGGTCGGGCTGGGGAACTGCCAACAAAGACTAGGTCTGCCCGGGCCTTTCGTATGTGCAGAATTAGAGAGAAGCCATTGATCCAGGCGTGATGTGTCAGATCGTTCCTTTTTTTGTGTTTTTCTTCCAAACCTTTCTCACAGTAGCTTGAAGTAATTGAGTTTATCTTACGAATCGTAAGGTTGTGCAAGCATGGCGTTCCAAGTTTTGTTTTATCATCGTAAATGTCTTCTTAGTTTAATGTCACATATATATATATATATATAAAAAGCCCAAAATAAGCATTTGTTCAAGTATTTACATAATTATTATTTTTTGAACTGAGATAATGTCGAAGCACCATGTTTAGAGTAGATATGTAAAACCGTGTTTCTTACAAAGTGTAAATTCAGTCATTTATTGGAAAGTGCTTTATCACATATGCTGTCAAAAGTCTTCGTACTCTGAGGACCACTAAAAGTAACGTTAATTGGGTTTTCGTAAAATTAAATAATTTGAGTCAAACTCTGCCTGAACTAAATTAAGTATCAGATTATTAATTACCTTCAATGAGAGGACATGATATGTGGATTGGAAAGTCCAAAGTTCGATCCATGTTACAGTTAGAATAGCCAATCCCATTACTGGGTTAAAAGTAGTCGCGTCTGCAGACTGCACTTATACTTGTTTTAACCTTTTCTCTAATCAGCAATATAGATTTCTATGCCTGAACATTAAAGATTTCTAAGCCTGAACATTAAGAAAACTCTGGTCCGATTGTTAGCCCACGTGTCACCAATTTCAAGTTGATAAAACCAATATAAATGTCTCCAATGGTGTTTTGTTCTTTCTAATTTTTGATTTTCAACATAAATTCGCAGCTTGTCTTGAAGTCTGAAAAAGGTAGATATTTTTTATCGTACATAATACTTTCAAGCATTCTAAATCTGTGAAGGATTTTTTTCTTTCAACTTGACTGTGATTATTCTGAACATTTCTGTATTGTTTTTACTTGTGAAAGCTGTGACACATCAAATGTATTAAAGGGTTTAGTAATGTCTCTGAAATTCATTTCGTTTACTTTTCTTAGTGAACACAGTAATAATTTAGTCAAAACATCTTCTCAAAAAGAATGTTTTAGTTATGCTATTAGTTCATGGTTTTCCAAAAGTTATTTTATGATGCAAGGTATTTATACATGTAAGGTACATTCCAATCAGTGACACTTTGGTACTTTGAGTTTACCACTAATGTTCTAACAGACATTCTCTTTGCTTGGATCAATTTTAGATTCCTAATTGTTTTAATGCTACGCCACACCCCTTAAAACAAAAGAATAAATAAATAAGTAAGCGGAGCAAATGGGAACAACAATATTCTACTTTAGAATCACGGTGTTTATAAAAAAAATTGAAAGGCGTTAGGGCAATCTAAATGGTACTACACCATTACCGATAGTTAGAGCAAAAAAAGTTATATTTTCATAATTTTATATAAGATACTGAAGCAATCAGGCCATTCAACTACGGCGCAAGCTCCGAATGACTCATACCGATAAACTAGAAAACAAATTCTTCGGCGCTGCCTGCTCATTGGCCGCCAAATGCATCAAGAGCACTTACTCCGACAGCCTGACAAAACTGATAGAGTGAAATAATAAAAAATATCCACTTCGCTGTCCAGACAAACTCACATCTGTCCCCATACACGACATCGAATGACAGTTGTGCGACAGGAACAGGACAATTTCCCTGCTCTGTCGCTTTTCCAAAATAATCTGGTTCTGCTAGACTATACATATTTATGGAAATTTCCGACATCTTAAACGCAGGTGCTTATTTAAAAATTACAGATTAGAACAATATTATGTCTCTCTGAAGTAGGGAAACTCATAATTTCATAAAGTAGCATATTTGATTTGTTATTGAAGAACTACTTACATAATAATATTCAAAATATATTGAAAAACAATGGAAATGAAGTTTTTATCTATTACTAAAGAAAATAGTTGATGTTGTCTAATAATTTATTTTTAAATTGGACAAACAACTTGCGAATTACTTACTTTAAAAGACACAAGAATCAGTTTTCTTCGTGTTCGTTAATAATATTTAATTATATCGCATTCGAATACTAAAAAAATAAAATAAAAATGTAAAAATCAACGTTTACAGTTTCGTTTCTCAGGAAGCAAACTTAATCTTTCTGTTTGTTTGTTTGTTTGTTTTCTGTTATGTCGAATTTATGACAGGAACTGCTGTCCATACTGGCGAAAATCACTCGTTCTTCGAAAAAGCGTATTACTATTGTCGTACTTTATGTTATTGTTTATAATATTTCATCGTCTATGGTTAGTTTATGATGCATAGTTTATTGTACAACAATATTTCATCATCTGTGGTTAATTTTAATACACAGTTTATCACATAACAATAATCCATCACACAGATATTCGTACAACAATATTTCATCATCTGTGGTTAATTTCTGATAAATAGTTTATCGTATAGCAAATATTATTTCTTGTATGGAATTGATAAGTGTTTTATTCCTTTTTTGCGTAATGCAAAAAAATGCATGGGTTAAACGTGTTATTGCAGAGGTTAAGCCATGTTTAACACATAAGACGTGTCTTTCTTACTTATCCTCACATAAACGTTTACAATAATCCTTTTTGTTATAATTATGAAATTGAAATAATTATTATGAAATAGACCATACCATGCTTTACTGTCATTTCACAACCAGAAACAATAATTATGGGGTAATTTAAGACAAATATAATAGCTACAGAATAAGTAAAAACAAACAAACTCAATGTAGCAGTTATGAAAATAGCAATGTGTAAATTCTTTAAAACTCACCTTTATCAGGCTTGCAAAAGTTATATTGAAGAAATTATTTAGATTATATTTATATATCTATGTTACACTGATGACACATTCAGTAAATTAGTTGTGGGTTAATCATATTACACTGACGACACATTCAGTAACATAGTTCTAGGTTAATCACATTATACTGACGACACATTCAGTAAGATAATTCTAGGTTAATCACATTATACTGACGACACATTCAGCAAGTTAGTTCTAGGTTAATCACATTATACTGACGACACATTCAGTAAGATAATTCTAGGTTAACCACATTATACTGACGACACATTCAGTAAGTTAGTTCTAGGTTAATCACATTTTACTGATGACACACGCATAAAGTCTATACTTGTAAAAGTAGTCGACACGCGTGTACGAAACGTAAAGACCTTCAAAAATAAATATGAATCCACTAATTTCCAGAGTTTCTCTAAATGTAAGATTGTAACCTAGAAACTGGTGTAATTTGTTGTCTGTATTGTCTTCTATCTTATAAATAAAAAAACACAACAACGTTTTCTTATTTACAGGAAGTTATAAGCAACGTAAGCCAAACTTACATGCTACATGTTTGACATAAGATTTTAGCTGGACAGGAAGTGCAGTTTCGGACAAATTCAAGAACTATTACCATTCAATCGATTTTTCTAAAGACATACGAGTTTACTGTGTTTCACTGAAATACCGTTACTGGTCATCTATCTATTTATTTGTTAAGCGTAAACAATTTCAATCATATTTTATCAATATTACAATTGATAGAATTGTCCTTTCTCCTTGTGTTGGGATCATAAATATGAGTTATTTCAGATGACAGGTATTACGTCGAACAAAAATCATTGGACATTCAGATTTACTATGATTTTATATCAATGCGGACTTATTGAAGACAGTCGTTTGTAAATATGTCAATAAACTTATTTTACGTTCGTCTACTATTGATGTTCAGATAAGTTTGTCATAGGCAACAAAAACAACATGATTTGAGTAATCGCTAATGATCAAAACTAATGTATTAACCACACAGTTAAAATTTATCAATTACGAAAACAACGTTTCATCTTGGTTTAAGTTATCAAATAAAGACACTATACAGGATATGTAGAAAAATGTTCATTTACTTTTAATTTTTGTTATTTATCTGGACTTAATGGTAGATCATGAATGTACGAGTTTGGATGGTTTTAGTTTGGTTCTTTTGGAGTATATATATAGATTAAATCTCCAAATCACATTCAACTTACGTTCCTTTGTCTAACTGAACGTAAAGAAATAAAATAATTTCTTGTTATATGACCGTTTTTGCTTTATTACACCTTTATTTTATAATAATAACAATAACACGTGTTTTTATTGACTGCTATTCCCAGATTTTTTATATTTGATCACAACTCTTTTCTGAGTTTAACGTCATAAGATAAGTGCTTTTAGCGAATAGTTGGATCTGCATTTCTTTTTTTAAACCAAGATGTATAAAACCTCAGGTTTTCTCTATCTGAATCCATCCAAATAGGCGTATGGACCGATCACAGATCTTATATGATTGATTTTCTCTGAAGTACTTTTCACAGTTGTGTGGCTGATGCTGTCAGAAACCAACGATAATGGCCCAACAAATACTGCGAATGCTGTAAGAAGAGTTGCTATCATTAGTTTCAGAGAACGTTCGTCCTATAAGCTTCAAGTATGACAATTGTTTGACCGAAACATTGACAGAACATGAACCAATAGTAGTTACGATTGTAATATTTCAGCGTCGAACATATTTTATCTTTTCAGATCACTTTCTGTCTAGAAAAATTTAAACTTCTTCGATGCAGTGGTTCATATTTCATTCTTGGCATTTACAGTTTATTGTGATGATCAATTGGCTGTTGCTTTAGAAAAATTCAGATTATTTATTTCGGATCTTACAAAGTCGTCTACTGCTCGGAATATTTCACCACACTGTTCAACAGACGTGGTGTAGTCTTATGCTACTGATCGTTGTTAAATTTTGCTATTGAGTCTTTCGGAAATAACTTTATGAATCATTTTAATGTTTTGTAAAACAACAACTCTTTTTTAGGCAAAACTCGTATGGGTTTATGAGTATAATATATATACAGAAATTGATGGATTACTGTTTTTTTATTATTATTACAATACGACACATCTAATTCTATGCTCTCTGAGTAGAAAATTGAGACAGTTTTTTCCAGAATTACGTCTGTTTATAAACAGCAAACTTAGTTTACATAATACGTTAAACATCTGTTTCTTTCGATCCTTTTGATTTAAAGAGAACTATTTGTTTGTTTTAGAAGAAAGGCACAGTAAACTATGTGCTTTGTTTACCGAGGGGAATTGAACCCCCGAATTTTAGTATTTAAGTACGTAAAATTACCATCGTCCCAACGGGGATCTCCCAATGGCACAGCGTCATGCCTGCGGACTTACAGCGCTAAAAACTGGGCTTCGATACCCGTGGTAGGCAGAGGACAGCCAGCTCCTTGTGTAGCTTCGTGCTCAATTCTAAACAAACAGGGCCTGGCATGGCCAGGTGGTTAAGGCACTCGACTCGTAATCCGAGGGTGGCGGATTACGATCCCCGTCACATCAAATATTCTTGCTCTTTCAGCCGTGATGGCGTTATAATGTAACGGTAAATCCTACTATTCGTTGGTAAAAAAGTAGCCCAAGAGTTGGCGGTGGGTGGTGATGACTAGTTGCCTTCCCTCTAGCCTTACGCTGCTAAATTAGGGACAGTTAGCGCAGATAGTTCTCGTGTGGCTTTGTGCGAAATTCAAACCAAACCAAACTAAAACAAACAAACCAACAAACCCCACAGGAGGACTTAAACAGAATTTCTTAGACACCTGCAAGTGCTAACGTCATTGACGCATTTACCAAGACTGATAATTAAATTAACATAATAAGATATGTTTCACAAGTAAATAACAGAGATTGGTGGATTTAACTGTTTTATACAGAGTTAACTGCGGTGTGGTTTTGCATTGTTTCTTTTCGTCACTTAATTTTTACTTAATTTTATGATAATATTTTAAAATAGTAAACATGTTGTGTAAATAACTGTCTAATTATTAGCATGATTTTACTTCGTTACTCATTTTGTTTTGTGGCTATATTTAACTTACAATTCGATTAAAAGTTCAGCATATAAGCCATTATAAATTGATTGACGAGAGGTTTATGATCATGCGATATATATGTATCTATCTCAACCTCAGTGAAAAATGATCTATAGTAAAATTTTTGATCCAAATAAAATATAACATTTTATTAATCAATTATTTATATAACTTCAGTCTTAGGGACGGGTACTTTAGCTAGTATAAAAATATAACAATTAGGACATAGTAAGTTATTTCTCTTACATGTAGTTGAAAAATTACAATAAGCGCTCATAAAAACACAAAATGTTAAATCACAAATGTGCATGTATCTTCACATGGATCCAACAAACCTTCCTACTCTACTAAATTTGGTGAAAATCCATCAAAAGGGGTAAGAAAGTCCCAAAATGAGGGCAAAATGCAAAATTGAAAGTTGTATTATCTTCTTATGGGTATAATAAACTTCCATATCAATTTGATATAGATCCATCCAAAGAATATGTGTTAGTAGTAAAAAAACTAAAAAATGGTCATAAAAACCGCAAAACTGAAAATTTGTATGTACCCCACAAGAATTAATTTCCATATCATTGTTGTCGAAGATCTATTCGCACCGTGCGGAGTAGTTACAGGGGCATACAGCAGATGGTACTGTTATATTTATATACAGGAGTTGCTACTTAGTGTTATTATTCTGAGGCACTGGCCTAGTGGTTATAGCACCCAACTCGCAACCTGGGATTTGCAGGATCTAACCGTATTTACGAACGTGCACACCCTTTCAGCTATATGGGTATTATAAAGTGATGCTCAATTTCATATTAATTTGGATAAATTTTAGTTGGCGACTGATGAGTTTGATGTTTTACATGAAGTCTATCACCTTACAACTGGTAACAGCTAGCGTAGATTTCTTTCGAGTAGCTTTGTGTAGAATTTAGAAAAACATTTATTACTCTAATACCATATTATGAAAGGTGATGGATCCACTAGTACCAATAATAAAAAATTGATACGGTTTATTTAAAGTAAAAGTGTCCCCAGTGGCACAGCTTCGAACCTATAACGGTATACTCCGGGTTTCGATACCCGTGGTGGGCAGAGCGGAAACAGTCCATTGTGCAGCTTTGTGCTCAAGTACAAAAAAACAGAAAAATATAAACTATACGTAAGAAGTACTATAACTTATTAATTTGAAAGCTAAGTTGTTGAAGTGTGTGAAATATCTTATTTAATTCGGTTTCTTGTTTTTAGTAATTGTTGTTAATTATTAAGAAAATGCATTTGTCTAAGGAGATTGGTAAATAATAGTATTAATAATAAAGTGTTAAATTAGGGTTTGATAGTATAAGTATCGTGAACGATGCCATATTTGTGATCCCGTTACTGACACACACTTTTAAGAAAGCTATTAATAAAGAAGTAAATTTGTAAATAGTGTTTGGAGGTTGAAGCAAAGGGTGAAGTGTGAGAAATGGAAGCTGGATTTAAACTGACATTTAAGTGTTAGTTAATAATGAATTTCACGAACTCAGAAACAGTACTAATAATAATATGGCTAGAAATAACGGGTTTAAATATAATGAGCAGGTCCTGCTAAGTAACAGATTTCAAACATTAGCTTCTGTGGTTAAGAAATGGACAGATAAGGATGAGAATTATAAACATTAGGAGGTCATTGCTACAAGTAATCCTTTTGTGTGACAATTGAAAAAGATAATCTGTGGAGTAAGTAGGGAGAAAGGAATTAAAATATGTTAACTGTAGGCAGAGGGTATGACTGACAGAGCTAGTGATGTAGTCCAGGCTGTAACAATGATGCAATCTTGGAATTGTGTACACGAGCTAATGATATAAGGAAGGGTAAGTCAGAGGAGCTAATTGATAAGAAGGCTTTAATTACTAAAATATGTATTAGAACATGTATAAAAATGTTCAAACAAATAAGAGAAACTAATCCAACTCTACTTTTTCAGATCATTAATCAAATAAACCCTTATGAAGATGGATGTGTGTGAGGAACACATTAGGCATATAATTTTTTATGAGTTTAGAAAATGCAATAGTGCAGCAGAAACTACATGAAACATTCAAGGTGTTTATGGTGCGTAATCTCTCAATGAAAGAAAACATCGAAAGTGGTTTCAGAAGTTCAGATCATTTGACTACAGCTTAAGTGATGCGCCACGTTCAAGTTGTCCTGTTGAATGTAATGACGACCTGCTACTGGCTGCACTTGATGAAGATTGTGCTGTTACAGTTGAAGAATTAGCACAGAAGCTTAATTTAACCCATTCAACAGTTTACTGTCAACGGCAACAGCTTGGAAATGCGTCAAAACTTGAAAAATAGGTCCCACCTGATTTCACAGAAGCCAACCTTAGAGCAAGAGTGGACATTTGCACTTCTCTGCACGCTCGTGAACGTAACTCACCTTTTTTGGACAGGTTAGTGACTGGAGATGAAAAATGGGTATTTTATAAAAATGTTAAGCACTGCAGACAATGGTTCAGTGTAGGTAAACTGGCTAAAGCACAGTCCAAAATGGACCTCCACCCCAGGAAAGTCTTGTTAAGCGTTTGGTGGGATATTGTTGGTGTGATCCACTTTGAGTTGCTGCCACTCAATGTAATGATTACATCAGACTTCCATTGTCAACACTTGGATGTTGTACTGAAAGAAAAGAGGCCTGCTTTGATCAATCGTAAAGGTGTTGTGTTACACCATGATAATGCACGGCCCCATACAGCAAGAATTTCATTTGTAAAGATTGAAGAGCTAGACTTGGAAAAACTTCCACATCCTTCTTATTCTCCAGACCTTGTCCCATCTGTTTATCATCTATTCCGAAGTTTGCAGAACTATCTTGATGGGAAAGAGCTTGGAACACATGAAGATGTCAAAACTACCCTCTCTACATTCTTTTCCTCCAAACCCCAATAATTTTATAGA
Source organism: Tachypleus tridentatus (assembly GCF_004210375.1). NCBI lineage: Eukaryota > Metazoa > Arthropoda > Merostomata > Xiphosura > Limulidae > Tachypleus > Tachypleus tridentatus. The sequence goes on along the minus strand of NC_134837.1, from coordinate 39,260,822 downwards.
AGTGGCATTTAAAAGTTTGTGAATCGTTGGCCGGAAGTAATTAATAATAATGGAACGTTTATTATTGATTAATTAACATTAAAAGCGTATGAAATCTTTTCTCTTTTTCTGAACCTAAAATCGGACATTACTTAAGGGATGACCTGATATAAGTAGGTCACTGTGGCTGAGTGCTAGTGTTAGGTTAATATGTAAAGACAATCAGGTTACTGGCTATTCGGGAAAAGGAAGAATTTGGGATTTAATGATTTATATTTAATTAGGGTAAGGACTGCATTATTCGAATTTGCTTCAGCTATATATATATGCATACTGTACTAACAAAAAACCTCACATGAATTGTTATACTTTTTTATATAAGAGAAATGTGTTACAATTTATTTTTGTTATATTTTACCTGCGATGATGTTTTGAAAGAGCTTACAAAAAATAAATACGAAATATAATGCTTTATTTGATCAGTTGCCGAATGAAATCGCTTTCATAAATATTTTAATGTGATATTAAATTTTAGGAGCGAAATTATTACTGTGAATTGCAGAAAAATTACTTAAGTGTATTTAACTTTGAATCTCGTGATGTACATTAATGTATCTTTTATTAACAACAAAACGTTGTTGCACGTTTTTATAACACAAAGATCAGTATGTTTGTTTGTTTTGAATTTCGCGCAAAGCTACTCGAGGGCTATCTGCGTTAGCCGTCCCTAATTTAGCAGTGTAAGATTAGAGGGAAAGCAGCTAGTCATCACCACCCACCGCCATCTCTTGGGCTACTCTTTTACCAACGAATAGTGAGATTGACCGTCACATTATAACGCCCCCACGGCTGAAAGGGCGAGAATGTTTGATGCGACCGGGATTCGAACCCGCGATCCTCGGATTAGGAGTCCAACGCCTTAACACGCTCGGTCATGCCGGGCCTCAAAGATCAGTAAAGAGTACCACTCTCCTTTTTACCGACCTTATGTTCTGTTCAGAAACAAAAACGAACACTATGTACAGATGTCTGAAATAGATAAAAAGAAAGAAAAACTTAAAATACGAAGTGGTCCGTTTTAAGATGTAAAACAAGCTGAATCACGTTTTTAAAAGTGAAAGCTTAAACCTAAATTTTATTTTAATAACCATAACATTTGCCAAATTTATAACCAATATCTACTTTGTACATTATTTTAAATAATTAACAGATTGTCATTTACATTTTATCTATCTAACTATATATAAGACCTGGCATGGCCAGGTGGTCAAGGCACTCGACTCCTAATCTGAGGGTCGCGGGTTCGAATCTCCGTCCCACCACACATGCTCGCCCTTTCAGCCGTGGAGGCATTATATTGTCAATTCCACTATTCGTTGGTAAAAAAGTAGTCCAAGAGTTGACGGTGGGTGGTGATTATTAGCTTGCCTTTCCTCTAGTCTTACACTGCTAAATTACGGACGGATAGCGAAGATAGCCCTCAAGTAGCTTTGCGCGATATTCAAAACGAACCAAACAACACACACATTGTTTTGGTGACGAAAAATACACTTAAATTAAGAATGTATCTCAGAACGGCTGGTATGGGTATTAACACTTTTACTGTTAAGAAGAGAACAACGTTTCGATCTTCTTTAATACCCATACCAGCCGTTCTGAGATACACACACACATATATAAATATATATATTAATCTTGTACTATTAAACAAGGTAATTCACTAGATTTTTGCGATATACACGTGTAACACATATCTTTAAACATTTATCGTTAAATTAATAAATACTTCTGATTCAGAGTATCAAAATGATGTTCAAAGAAAAAAAAATTAACTGCACGTGTGTGTGTTTTCTTATAGCAAAGTCACATCGAGCTGTCTGCTGAGTTCACCGAGGGGAATCGAACCCCTGATTTTAGCAGTGTAAATCCGTAGTGTACCAGCGGGGGGCAATTCTAACCGCTCTTGTACTATTTCCCCATTTCCGATCAATACGGTTCATCATATCAAAATACTCTTCTTACGAACATCCGATACGACTGTACCAAAAACAAAATTACACCTAACTTTTTTTTCATGGAATCGGGAGTTAAGAGCAAAAATAACGAGGCACGTGTTCTTCAGGATGACTTGATGAAACGAGTACAACAGGAAGAAGTGTTATAATAAATGTTTTTTCTCTAAAGATCTGTCCGCCCTGTAACACAGCGGTATGTCTGCAAACATACAGCGCTAAAAACCGAGTTTGGATACCCATGATGAGCAGAGTACATATATGACCCTTTGTGTAACATTGTGCTTAATTCAAACACAACAACAACCATAAAGATCCACCCAATATTTATTTATTATTATCGTTGTTTTTTTTTAACCTGGTGTTTTTACAGTATAATACAAACATTTTTTTACTGTTAAATTCGTACTATTTTCATAATTATGTACAATTCATATTTAATGGTTATTTAATAGCAACTATTTTTAAATGCTTTAAATGTGGTACCTTTAAGAAACAGAATGACATCTTTAGAAATTAATTATGCATATGAAATGCTCAAAGAAAAAAGTATTGCATATATGTAGGGGTAATAACGATTTAAAACTTTTGCGATTATATCTTAAATAATTTTGTACTATTTCGTTACCTATTATGTATATTATATTTCTGATGCAAAACGTGTTTGGGCAAAAAGAAAAAAATTGTAAAAACATATAGTCCTTTCTAATTTGCACTGATTATTTTGTTTGTAAACCTACTCCAATATTTCTACTTTTTATTCCACACATGAATATCAATATGTCTACATTTTTTTTTTGGTTTGTGACAAGTTTCTTAATTAATCTCTATTTTTCATTAACAATTAACAGTCGAGTATACAGGTATGAGCCCGCCACATCCACACACAAATTACCTATATCTTTATACTCAACCGTTTTTATATGTTTTCTTGTAGTTTATAATTTCTTTCTAATACTTAACAATTTCCCCACAATATCTGAACTTTCCAAGCTATCCAGCTGGCCCTGCATGACCAGGTGGGTTGAGGCTTTCGACTTGTAATCTGAGGGTCGCGGGTTCGAATCCCGGTCGCACCAAACATGCTCGCTCTTTCAGCCGTGGGGCATTATAATGTGACGGTCAATCCCACTATTCTTTGGTAAAAGAGTAACCCAAGAGTTGGCGGTGGGTGATGATGACTAGTTGCTTTCCCTCTAGTCTTACACTGCTAAATTAGGGACGGCTAGCGTAGATAGCTCTCGAGTAGCTATACGCGAAATTCAAGAAACAAACAAACAAACTATTCAGCTATGTAAACTAGTTGGATATACTTCTTTGACGAAGGATCTGGCATGGCCCAGTGGTTAAAGAGCTACTTCTGCAGATCGGAAGGTCCAATGTTCGACTTATGACATCAGACGTGCTCCCTGTTTTCAGCCGTAGATGGCACTAAAACCTAGACAGCTAATCCCTTTATGTGGTTTGGAGTGGCAGTATGGATAGTTGGAGCTATTGAATGGTTGCTCGATTTTGAGTCAAAAGTTCTAAGTTAGGGATGGCTGTGTCCATACTTTACGAACCTCTGACTCGATCGTTTATCTCAAAGTGCCTTCATTCATTTTTCACTGACAAAAAGTAATAAATTAAAGAAAGATAAATGTACGGTGACTCTCGATACAGTTACATTTTTACTTCACTGCACATAGTACCGTAAAAATACGGTTATGCTTAGTGGTAATTTTATTTTACTGCACATAACATCATTAAAATACAGTTACACTTTGTCACTGAAATATGCTACTAAAAACATATTTATATTTTCCGCAATAGATTTTGATAAGTATTATATCAGTTAATTTCACTTCAAATTACTTACTACAATGTAAAACTGAAAGCAGTTGAAAATAGCGACTTTTTAAAACCATTAAAATGTTAGTAATTTAATTTGCAATTTTTGAAAGAAGAAACAAACATTTTCCCATCAAGAAATGTGTACTTTGTTCTATATATGTGTGTGTTTCCTGGTACTGCAGTATATGCATGTATATATATAAACTGTCCAAACGGACTTTCATATAAAAGGAAGCTCCATAAAATGTTAAAGGATACATTTTACTGGAACACGTCCGACAAAGGTTAAAATCTATTCTACTCCTCGGATGGTAATACAAACAGTATTTTAAGAAACAGAAATCTCTCTTTCGACGAATATAGTTTACGTCTCTAGCAGTTTTATTGTGAAAAAAACTTTCTTACAAGCACGAAATTTTACTCTGAACGTCCGAGAAAAGCTATTAAAAGCACTCATGGTAAAGTTAACGGTCTTCTATCACTTTTATTAGGAAGGGTAACTCTACTCATGTATCCTAAAGCGTCAAATGGGTACTATTACACGCTTACACCCACATAGCCCTGAATAAGTCGAAAGTTTAAATCATTACAGTACTTATCAGAATTCTAAGAAGATTTCGTTCTTATCATTCTAAGTACTTACGTTGGAAAAGACCTAACTCCCTATAACAAGGCTTAGTGTTATCGGTTCTTTAATAACAACAATCAAAAGAGGAATTACTTTTGCAGTAGTACAACACAGTTGAAGACATTTACATTTACAAAATCAAAGAAACTAAAATATTTTCTCAAATCGAAATTTCTACACCGCTCTATTTCCGAAGAACAATATGGGGAAAAAATCTGATGTCTTTAATCGTTTACTATATATGCGTATACAACAGTATTATGATGCACTTAATGTATTAACCAGGATGAAACGAATTAATTCATATACTTAACTATTAATAGGTTACGTATGGGTGACATTGATTCACGATGGTTTTGCAGCTTTTGTATGACTTATGGAAGTTTGTAATAAGTTTTTTCTCTGATGTTTTGTTTATCTATCACCAGATGATCTTCGACTTTATGATACATTCCAGATTTTAATTTTATCGTCCCTCTAATGCTGTGAGTTATTTTAATTACTGTACTATTAAAAAGGCTCTATGCGGAAAACAGAAACTTGCAAAATGTTTCCTGTTGTATATAAAACAAGTCCCATTTGACATGTTTCGAAGCACGTATACCTCATATAATATTTACATTTTTACCATACCTAGCCTAGAATACGTGCAAACATAAATCACTTGTAAAAAGTACATGAAATTCGTTTTAACTTTTTTCATTAATAAAGTACAGAACTGCTGTTAATTGTCATTATCTTTCAAGAATGCTGTCTTATGTAAGTTAAAATATTTGATGTACTGATATACTGTTAATTATCAAAGTTCATTTATTGTTTTAAAACGAATTTACGAACTACATGACTATTTAATATTTAAGATACTATTGAGTATCACACGTTCATTAGTTGTGTTTATGATATTTTTAGGTTTGGCAAATTCATTTCAAGTTTTAAGTATAAAGTACAGAATTGACAGCTTATAAGATACTGTAGAGTTTCACATCTTTACGGAATGCTAAGTCATGATCTTAAGGTAATGTCAATTATGTTGTACACTAGTGTTACTAGTGGGTATAACTATTTTATATATCATTTTTTAAATGTTATAGAGAGTTAATTTGTTAAGCTTGTATTGTTCAGACATGTTGCCAGTTCAGCTACTGACAGGTATGACATTCACAAATAACTGTTGTATAATAAATACTGCCAGGCTCTGATATATTGGTGCAACTGACTTGTTAGTATCACTGATATAACTGTTGCATAGTATAGCCAGGACCTGACATATTCGTATAATTGTTGTATAGTTCTGACAGGACCTGAAATACTGATATAGCTTTTGTGTTGTGCTACATGATTAAATATATTACAAATAACTTTTGTGTAGCACTATCAGGACCTGACATATTAGTATAACTGTTGTATAGTCCTACAACTACAATACGTTGCGATCTCACATAGAAGTCTAAGTGTTGAATAATAATGTTAGTACCTGAAATAACTGTTGTATAATACTGTAACTTTTGTATAGTGCTTCTAGGTTCTGACTTATTGTTGGAACAGTTGTACAGTACTGTCAGCCATGACCTGACATTAATATATATAAAAACCAGATGTCGATCGACCACGCACGATTTCTCAGAGTTTCTTCCTATTATAAATCCTCTTTTTTATAAACATTCTCATTACATTTGAATTTAATCGCTAACATCTGAGTAAAATATTTTTTTAACTTTCAGCACTTTTTCTGGTACATAAGAATCTGTCAAGGAAGGAGTACACAGAACCAGATCAAACATGGCGTTACGTGTGTGACATAATATTATTCAAACTGTGCAGGATCCAAATAGGATAGCCAGGAAAATTTCTGTGAAAAATAAGTCAGTAATTAACGCAAATATATGGTTAAGAAGTACTTCAAAAAAGTTTGCAGATGACAATTATCTGTAGGAAAAATGGCGGCTTATCCTCAAACGAGAAAGAGATGCATTTGCAATCTTCGTATGCTTGGAATATTTATCCACAGAGACCAGTGTGGAGCATGTTTATCCTCTTTAGTTAAAGGAGATTTACTCATTATAGGCTTTAGGTTTCCAAAGCTAGAAGGCCATTTATTTCTATTATGCCCTTTTACGTGCACCAAAGTTGCAAATGCATATCTGAGGGCTTAAATTTAGAAGGTTTTATTTTCTTGTCATTTGTTGGACTAATACGCTAGAGGGAAGGCAGCAAGTCAACAGCAGCCACCATCAACTCTTGGGCTGTTGGATTCTACTCTAACAGCTCACCCACGATAACATAATAAAAAGCAAGTTTTTGTGGTAACGGGAGCTAAGTATGAACTCGTATTTAAAGTCTGGGCTTGCTAATCAATAAGCCACACCCAATACACAACTAAAAAGGTGTAAACGTTTAAGGATGAAATAAAAATTGAATGTTAACAATAAAATAAACAATGCAGCTTCACAGTATGAAAATAGTATTGCCAATTAAATAACAAAGGTCACTGTAAAATCCTATCCTGAAGAGTGACCTTTGAACCCACGAAATCGAGGTCGAAGAATTTAATAAAGGAGAGGAAATAACACAAAAGAGTATAATATTTTAGTATTTTGTTATGTTATTTGTAGCTATAGGATAAAATTCTTTGTGGTTTAGTTATATATGAACGTATTTATTTATTTAAAAAACGGTAAACTTCACTATTCTAAATATTCTTATTTGTAACAGTGATTGGTTGGGTTTCTTGTCCACATGTTACGTTACTCAATCATTTATATGAACACAAATTACTATTTCTATAGAGATGTCTGCTTTGTTTTAATTTTATTTAATCACAATACTTTTTTATAATAATTTCTAAATAATTGAAGTTTCGTGGAATTTCATTTAAAAAACTTATTAAAATGCATTGTGTTCATGATTTACGTAAGTTTAAAACTGACGTACAATATAATGCGATAAAAATGCTTGCTCCTAAGTATCATTAAAACTGTATTTCTTGAATACATTAAATCGCGATTTTTCATGCTAAAAAAGATCTTTGTTTTGTTTTACTTTCACAAAAACGCAAGACTAATTCAGATGAATTGATATATACATTGTTTTGACTTTTGGTTTTGTATCGTTTTTCTTCAAATGATCTAATGCCAACCGTGAATGATTGGTCACTTTATCTTTAAACGTGTATTGGAGGTTTAAATGCAACTCAGTAAGAACATTCTCTACTGAAATTTTGGTCATTTCTTTTCACGGTCATTTGTTTACATTATATTCATCACTGAAGGGAAAACTGGACTCATTGCTAAATAAACAAAGAATGGAGTTTTCCCACAAGTAATACAAATGTGTGTTTTTTTTCCTTCTCAGAATCGCGGATATGAATATCTGTTTTCCAATTTTTAGCTGAGATAACTAATTCCCGTTCCGGTTTCTTCTGGAATTGCAATTAGCATGTGTATTTAAAACAGTTATTCCGTCCCAATCTCCAAGTAGGCACGAAATCTGGAAAATAGCCAAACAAAAACAAATTCCTTCGGTTCAGCACAACTTTACAGAGGGAATCGATAGCTTAGCCTACTGCTTATCCTCTCTTCCGACAGACAAATTTACTTCGCCGCATGACATAGCAGCTGTTGATAAATGGTACCTTGGTCCATTAAACTCTGTGGTTTGCTCTCGTCCGAGGCTCAGTGGGGATCCTTAAGAATTCGTAAATCTGCTCTACTTGAAAAGATTTCTGATCAGAATTATTTCTGAAAGCAAACTTGAGCATTTGATCAGAGGTAAATGAAAGGATTCTGTGGCTTTCACTCTACATCTCTCATTTTCTATCTTCTCCCTTTTACACAAATCATTGCGTGACTCAAAAGAGGTTTTCAAAATTGAATTATAACGTGTCAATGATTAGAAGAAGAGACCAGAAATAAATTTTCAGTTAATCTCCGTGAAAAAGAGAAAAGAAAAATGAAAAATTCTTGAATTCAAAATAACACTCATCTGTCTTAACCTAACATCGACAAACTGTCATATTATCTTTTTACCGTATCACATAAACGTTGTACCTTCGAGTCACAGCCTGGCATGGTCAGGTAGGTTAGGGAGTTCGAACTTGTAATCCTAGGGTCGCGGATTCGAATCCCTGTCGCACCAAACATGTTCGCTCTTTCAGCCATGGTGGGCGTTATAATGCGACGGTCAATCCTACTACTCGTTGGTAAAAGAGTAGTTTAAGAGTTGGCGGTGGGTGGTGATGACTAGCTGCTTTCCCTTTAGTCTTACACTGCTAAATTAGGGACGGCTAGCGCAGATAGCTCTCGTGTAGCTTTGCTCGAAATTCAAAAAACAAATCTTCTAGTCATTTGTGTCGTTGTTCTGTTTCACTATTTATCAGATGCACTTACACGTATTACCATGAAGCTAGTATATGCACTAATGAAGCTCAGGTTCATTTTACTTCTTACCGTTTTGAAAATTATACAACTGAATAATGAAAGGGAAAAATATAATATTGTAATGTATTGCACAGATCATATTAAGTGAATTACTCTCTAGTGTGGAATAATATTTGCGAAAAATCAAAACAAACACTAATCGTTTGAAAACAGGAGTGACTTGTTGGTTAGCTTGCCGAAATGCGAATGGAGAGTCTATGGTTCGCAACTCGTTGCCATAAAATCACGTCGAGATGTGTGGGATTATTTAAAGCTGAGCACGAAGCCGTACAATGGGCTAGCTGTGTTCGGTTTATCTGGCGTATATAAACATGATTTTTAGAGTTATAAGCCTTCTTGCTTACCACTGAGAGGAAGATACTTTGAGGGCATTATCATATTCCACTTTAAGATTAGTATAGCTCTAAAGCTGCCTGCGAGTGTCGTTGACTAGTTGTCTGGCCCAGCATGGCCAGGTGGTTACGATGCTCGGCTGTAATTTATCTGAATGTCGTGGGTTCAAATCCCCGTCACACCAAACATGGCCGCCCATTCAGACGTGGGGGCGTTGTAAAGTTAGTGTCAATCCCACTTTTCTTCGGTAAAAGAGTAACCCAAGTGTTGGCTCTGGCTGGTGATGACTAGCTGTCTTTCCTCTGGTTTTATACTGTTAAATTAGGGACGGCTAGCGTGGAAGACCTTCGTGTAGCTTTGTGCAAAATTAAGAAAAACAACAACAAAAGCAAACAAAAACCAGACGAGGTGTCTTTCCTCGGTATCGGTTCAGAATTAGGGACCGCTAGTGAAAATAGCTCTTGAGTATTGTTGCCAGAATATCCAAAATAAATTTCTCAAATATGTCTATTTAAATCTTCTTTTAAATTTAAAGCAACAAGATTTAATTAATTTTTATAAAACTCTTTTTGGAATTGAACGTAATTTGTTTTGTTTTTTTATGAAATACTTTCAAAATGTCTTTATTTTTTCTTGGTGGTTGAGTGTTTATAACTCTTAAGAAAAAACAAACAAGCGCATCACTTCAAGAACAGGCCCGGCATGGTCAAGTGTGTTAAGGCGTTCGACTCGTAACCCGAGGGTCGCGGGTTCGAGTCCCGGTCGCACTAAACATGCTCGCCCTTTCAGCCGTGGGGGCGTTATAATGTGACGGTCAATCCCACTATTCGTTGGTAAAAGAGTAGCCCAAGAGTTAGCGGAGGGTGGTGTTGACTAGTTGCCATTCCTCTAATATATCACTGCTAAATTAGAGCTGGTAGTTTTGCGCACAATTCAAAACAAATAAACCTTGAAAAATTAATACTCTATCATTAAAGTTTTTCAGCAAATAGCTTCATAATTTACTCTTTCAAGATTTCTAAATGGAACAGAGAATTTGCCTTTTGTTAAAAAAAAGTTTAAAGAATGTTGCTTTCCTTTTTAATTACATTATATAGACAACATTAGATAATTTTTTCTCATTAAAATGTAGTTTCTATTTATAGGAATGTTTGAAAGAAAAAAAATCTATCCAAGACAAAGAAAAAGATAAGTTAGAACTATATATTAATATCCTTTTTGGTAAACAATGATATTTGGTGAAATAAGTTTTCAATATAGGAAACATAAATTTCGAAAGCTTCTCTCTTAGATGATTGTTTGTAAAATCATACAGTAATTAACAATTCCTAAGAAATATACCCGTTTTATTCATATTTTTAAAAACTAGATGTGTGTTAACTTTCGTAATATGTTTACGTTGTAGTTGTTGTTGTTTGCTTCGTGCAAAGCTACACAATGGGCAATCTGTATTATATTGCCTCAGAGAATCATATAATGGGTTTTTAGTGTTTCAATCCGTAAACTTATCGCTAACCGAGTGGAAGAGTGGAGGGACTTATAACAAAGAATGGGAGACAATAGAATTGATTTCATTCAACTGCTAGAGCAGTTGTTGTTGTTTTTGAATTAAGCACAAAGCTACACAATGGGCTATCCGTCCTCTGCCCACCATGGGTATCGAAACCAGGTTTTTAGCAGTTTGAGTTTGCAGACATACCGCTGTGCCACAGGGAGGCTCCAAATAAGTTCGCCAATAGCATTTTGATTTGTCAGTGCACTCTTCAAGAGGAATTATCCCTATACCTCGAGAGATGAAACTCAACTCTTATTTTAATAACATGTTCATACACGTGTATATCTTCAGGTGAATAACGTTTCTTCCCTGAGCATAGTTTATGTAGATATTGTTCACATGCAGTTTTCATTGGTTGATAAAATATAGACACTCGTTAACAATTACGCTGTAGCAAATGGAACACTTGACCAGAAATGAAGAAACCGCATGATTACCTTACGTAATTACGAAGGTTAAGTGTAAGTCTGTTTAAGAAAACCCAGGATGTTTTGACTGTAACAGTAACCTCAAGTTTTACACCTTTTGTTCTTCAAAAAATTAAATTGTTTCTGTCTCTTTTTTATTCTCTAAAATGCCGTTTGTTTTGCCTTATTAATATATCAAATTATTATTGTTTTGTTTGTTTTTGAATTTCACACAAAGCTACTCGAGGGCTATCTGTGCTAGCCGTCCCTAATTTAGCAGTGTAAGACTAGAGAGAAGGCAGCTAGTCATCACCACCTACCGATAACTCTTGGGCTACTCTTTTACCAACGAATAGTGGGATTGACCGTAACATTATAACGCCCCCACGGTTGAAAGGGCAAGCATGTTTGGCACGATGGGGATGCAAACCCACGACCCTCAGATTACGAGTTGCACGCCTTAACACGCTTGGCCATGCCGGGCCGTATCAAATTATTAAAATATAAAAGTAAAAACATCTATTCGAAGCTGTTTTTATATTAATCAGAATTACAAAGGAAAAAATATATAATATTAAAACACAAAAGTAAATATATATTTACGAAAGCAGAAAACGTGCAACACCGACGATCTCATTTAATAATTAAAGAATTATGTAAACACAACACTATAAGCATATAATATAGCAATATATTATAAAGTAAACTTTAGCAATCCCAACAGCTTATCTATTTACATTCATATATATATATATATATACGCAAGAAATTACAAGACATTTGCCACCTAGTATCGTTTATTAGAATGGATTTTCGGTTCAAGCACTTATCTTGTCAAAGCGAACAAAGTATTATGGTTCGTAATTAATGGATTAGAGGTTGTTGCGAATAGAGTAGGCACAAAACTGAATTATCATTAAACCTTGTGGAATTCACTTTATCAAAACAATGTTTTGTGGTAAGCTGAAAGAAGGATTGAAAATTGGATTTAGTCAATCAAATAATGTTTCTCTTAGACAGGTATAGAAGTAATACAGTAATTAGACTTATGAGACGGGAGTATTTTCATAAAATAAGCATTCTTCCCTTCCGTTATTGACATCTGCTTTAAAAGATGAAGAGCATAATACAACATTTTTGAGAAGTCGCAGAAGTCTGCCTACGTTGTGCGACAAGGTACTCACTGTTCTGGTACGTAAACTGTTTGCTATCTATAAGCAGCCTATTTTGCTAAGATCTTAATGTTGTAAGATATCGTAGAAACGTCATCAGTTCTCTTCTGTTACTTTAATCAACCTTGTTCAATTTTAAATGTAAATTGAAATCTGTAATTGCTGTATAGACGCTGAAAAAGAAAGGCTTTCTCATAAAAGTATTATTTCGAAATTATATCTTCCTATGTTTGTCTAAGGTAAACAGTTGCTTTGAAAACAAATCTGAGAATTGGGTTAGATTAAACTGTTGATATAATTTTTTCATCAAAGGCCACTAGGTGTAAATCTAGCTTAATAGCTAGTTCAAAGACTCTGAGGTTCAAACATAGTGATTTCCAATTTACAAATATCAACCAGAGTGAGGGCAACCAGTAAGCATCATCCACCACCTGCGTGGCTACTTAAAACCTGATAGATACTTCTATAAGTTAGAGCGGCGCGAGTTTAAGGAAATACCTGAGCTCGAATCTTAGAACTTACAGTTCGCAGCCCGACACGTCTATCACTTCGTCATACCTGATATGGTATTTAAACTGGACCTCAGAACAAATATACAGTTCTGAATATACTATGATATTAATCTCTGTGTTGAATTTTAGCTAGTATAATGACCATTAAGCATGCCTTCTCAATTTATCTTTTTCTCGTTTTTATAACTAGATTTTATTTATTTGTCTTTGGAAATGTTAATAAACATTTTAAAAAGTTTCCTAAGATAAATATTACTATGTTAAGACTTATTTCATTTATAGAAGCTAGGAAGTTTTATTTATTTATCTCACCCCCTCATAAAAAGGATAAATTAATATCATAAATGAAAGCGTGATTTTCAAGAGGTATTTTCTGTCAGAGAAATCTTTATAAGAGCTGTTTAATAATGTTACACTTTGTCTAAGTCGGCCAAACATATCATCACGTGATGGGAGGTCTTAATAAGAGCCAATTATATACCTTTGTTATGGTTTGATTGCACTGAGGAAAGAAACTTCAGCTGTAGTATAAAACTTTTGAACATGATCCAGATGACTGAAAGGAGAAGTAAAAGAAACCATGTCTTTATGTATAAGATGAATCTTTATGCAGCTATTCCTCTGACTAACTTTTCTTTATTTTGAATATAACACTATTTTATGAAAAGAAGAAGACTTTGGGAAAGAAGCCATGCTGTGTAGGTTCGAATGACTCCTTCTGGTTGAGATTTACATGAGACAAGTCATTATTTCAGTCTTTTTTGCTCATGCGTTTCTGGTTCTTTCAGAAAATCTCTACTACGATGTTGATTTTCAACTAATTGAAACACGTCATTATGCATTGTCGCCATTCAAGTAATAGATACACGAGGAACCATAAATCAAATTAATACTTACACAAGCTTAGAGCATATAAAATTATAGCATAACTCAAAGTAAAACGTAGTCGTTACTATTCACATAGAAGTAAGTTTCTTCACATTACTTCTGATTGTTTCCACGGGGTACAGCGGTAAGTTGTCACACTTATAACGCTAAAACCAGCGGTTCGATTCCCCCTGACACAACAGATAGTCCTATGTAGCTTTGCAATAAGAAAACACACACATTTGGAATCGCTTTATTTATATAAAAACTAAACTAGAAATTTAATATTGTATAACCAACTTATCATTGAATAAAATAACTTTCTTTTTTTGACGTCTTTGTAAATTATAAGGACTCGCAAAGTCCGACAAATGTCATAAAATTGTAATATTTAGGCATGAAGTTACTATGTTTTACTCCTTGTCATGACAAACTGGCATTTTTTAGATATAAGCAACTGAGGAACTTAGACTTAAGATTTGCGATAGTTTAAACTTTTAATAGTACGACAGTGTTGGTATGGTAAAGTTTTAATAGTACGACAGCGTTGATATGGTAAAGTTTCAATAGTATTATAGTGTTTATATAGTAGTTTTAATAGATTTATATTGTTTATATAAAATTTTAATAGTATTATAGTGTTTATATAGTAGTTTTAATAGTTTTATAGTGTTTATGTAACAGTTTTAATAATATTACAGCTTTGATATAGTAAAGTTTTAATAATACGACAGCGTTGATATGGTAAAGTTTTAATAGTACGACAACGTTGATATGGTAAAGTTTCAATAATATTATAGTGTTTATATAGTAGTTTTAATAGATTTATATTGTTTTATATGGTAAATTTTAATAGCATTACAGGTTTATATAGTAGTTTTAATAGTATTATAGTGTTTATGTAACAGTTTTAATAATACGACAGCTTTGATATGGTAAAGTTTTAATAATACGACAGCTTTGATATGGTAAAGTTTTAATAGTATGATAGTGTTGATACGGTAAAATTTTAATAGTGTGACAGGGTTAATGTGGTAAAGTTTTAAAGGTAAGACAGTGTTGATATAGTAAAGTTTTAATAGTATGACAGTGTTGATACGGTAAATTCTTAATTGTATGACAGCGTTGATACGGTAAAATTTTAATAGAGTGGCAGTGTTGACATGTCAAACTAATAACAGTATGACAGTGTTGACATGTTAAACTAATAATAGTACGACAGTGTTGATATGGTAAATTCTTAATTGTATGACAGCGTTGCTATGGTATCTACGTCATAAGTGAAGATTTTACAGAAAACAGTTTGTTTGTTTTTTGAATTTCGCACAAAGCTACACGAGGACTATCTGCGCTAATTGTCCCTAATTTAGCAGTGTGAGACTAGAGGAAAGGCTACTCTTTTACCAACGAATAGTGGGATTGACCGTGACATTATAACGTCCCCACGGCTGAAAGGGCGAGCATGTTTGGCGCGACGGGGATGCGAACCCGCGACCCTCAGATTACGAGTCGCACGCCTTAACACGCTTGGCAATGCCGGACCAACAGAAAACAGAGAAACAAAATACAATGAATAAATATACTCTTCAAAAAAAGAAACGCAAAAGGCAAAATATGAGACAAATTGTTAACAAGTTTATTCCGGGTAGTTCTGTATGACATGTGTGAAACTTTGCACATTCACTGCTGAACATCCAAAATCTGCAAAGGCGAAGTCCACGCTCACTAGATGAAGTTTAACGCCACTCAACGTCAACAACAAGTATGCCCCCCGTGAGCATCAATAACTGCTTGGCATCTCCTGCCCATGGAAGCGATGAGATGACCAATCACATCTTGTGAAATGGCTGTCCACTCAGCCTGCAAAGCTGCTGCAAGCTGAGGTAGAGTCTGCGGTTGAGGTTGTCGCCGTCCCAGACGTCGGTCCAACTCGTCCCAAAGATGTTCGATGGGGTTTAAATCTGGTAATCTGGAGGGCCAGGGAAGAACGTTGATGTTGTGGTGTCTCAAGAAGACAGTGGTGAGTCGGGCTGTGTGAGGATGGGCGTTGTCATGTTGAAAAACGTCGTTGACGTTCACCATGATGGGTTGCACATGGGGCCTAAGAATCTCATAGACGGTTGCGTACGGTCTGATCGGAAATCCTACGCAGCCCTGGTATGGTTGAGGCAGTAGACGTCGCAGTGGTGGTCCTATCCCGAAGGTGACGTAACCGGATGTTGCGATCTTCTGTGGACGTGGTCACACGAGGTCTGCCAGATCGTGGACGCTCACGAGTTGATCCATGTTGTTGGTGACGATTCCATAGCCTTGTGATGGTGCTTGGGTGGACATTCACAGCTCTGGCAACATCTGATCGAGATTCGCCTGCTTCCAAGCGACCAATGGCGTTGTTGCGTCGTGCTTCAGTCAGTCTTGGCGTAACTGTATTGCGTGTCGGTGGCTTAACACTGAGCTATGGAAACCGAGAACCCGTCACTTTTATAGGGATTTTGCACATGTTGCACTTGCAGAACATGCATATCTCTCAAACAAATTTATTGGACACGCATGCGTTTTGGCGAAAAATCCGATGTTTTCCTCCGTTTTCAAAGTGCACTTTTATTGTCATTTTGGTCTAATAATAAATGCCCTAACACGTGTAACATCACATACTCTGAGCTTGTAACGTTATTACATATATTTCTCTTTAAAATAACAAAAATATCCCTTTTGCATTTCTTTTTTTGAAGAGTATATTTGAATTTCTGTTTTCCAAACTATGCGCGCTTAGCCAACGTTTTTGGCTCGGTTTAATAATCACCAAGATGTAATTATGTCCCTGTGATTGTCATTCAAAATGTCAAGTTCTGATAATACTCATATAGTCAGTACAGCTAGCTACTGAACTGAAACTTTTTCGGAATCATGTTTGTGGTTTAAAGTTCTTAAGAAATCGACAGTGCAATTAAGATGAAATGTTTCGTGACAGTTTAGTAAGCTGGTTATATTGAGGAGAAAACGAAGAAAATATGCGGTTGATAAATATTTTAACCCTCATTTTTTAATAACAGATATTGAGCCTAAACTGTGGCTAAACCACCATACGTATATTATTGCAGTGTAATTTCTGATTTATAATATTCTATTACAAATCGTAATTTCTTTATAATTAAAAATAAGATATTTTATCACACTTTAACCTTGTTTCACATACACATTTATTTGTTTGTTTTTGAATTTCGCGCAAAGCTACACGAGGGCTATCTGCGCTGGCTGTCACTAATTTAGTAGTGTTAGGCTAGAGGAAAGACAGCTAGTCATCACCACCCACCATCAACTCTTGGGCTACTCTTCTACAAATAAATAGGGGGATTAACCGTAACGCTATAACGTCCTCACGGTTGAACGGGCGCGCATGTTTGGTGTGACAGGGATTCGAACCCGCGATCCTCAGATTACGAATCGAACGCTTTAACCCACCTGGCCAAAAACAACCTTTTGAAGCTTTTTTTTTTTAACCATATTCAACATTTATTTTTCACTCGGAGATCATAAGGTTAGTCTCATTATTAATAGAAATTCAAAGGCCTGGTATACCCTGGTGGTTAAGGAGCTCGACTCGTAATCTGAGGATCGCAGGTTCGAATCCCCGTCACACCAAACATGTTCGCCTTTTCAGCCGTGGGGGCGTTATAACGCAACGGTCAATCCCACTATTCGTTGGTAAAAGAGTAGCCCAAGAGTAGGCGGTGGGTGGTGATGACTAGCTGCCTTCCCTCTAGTCTTACACTGCTAAATTAGGGACGACTAGCTCAGATAGCCCTCGAGTAGCTTTGCGCGAAATTCAAAAACAAAAAAATAATATAACTAGGGGTTATTTAACTTACATTAATCTCTTATAGTACTCCATGAACACTTTATCAGTTACCCGTCCTTAATGTATTTTAAATCACTTTATATCCTACTGTAAATGTAACTTTCCAAGAATCGCAAAATTGACTCTAAATTTCGATGTTAAAATAACCGCAACGCTGTTGTATGGTCTTAAATATTTTTTGTCAAGAGAAATCTCTATGCTGGTCTTATATCGGCTACTCAATACATTGAACTCTCTTTCTTTTGTCTCTTAAATTTATTATCACTTTTAACCACGAGTTGCTGCTACGAAACGTTACTACACAACGTTACAAGTCAAAACTTTCAAAGATTGGTGAGTGACGCCTAGTTGCTGAATTGCCCGGCTTGAAAATCTGAGGGCTCATGTGCTTGCCTCCCGTTAATGCAAAATCGCTTTCTGTAATGTGAAACAAGGGGTATGTAATAAAAATCACAGTTAAATCCCACCATTAGGTGAGGCAAAGATGCTTCAAGAGTTACATGTGAACGCTGTTTACTAACTGCTTTTCCTTTTGTCTGTCAGTTCGAAATTACGGATGGCTACATGCAGATAGCCCTCATGTATCTTTGTGCAAAAATTCCAAGACAAACAAAGAAACAAGCAATTCAAAGCTGATTGAACCACATGCACGAGAAAGTACGTGTTTATTTTTAATCTTCTATTATAATTTTGAAATTTTAAGTTCGTTAAACGCAAAATAGTCCTTCAAGAAAGCAATTTAGGTATGTTTGAAATTATATTTTAGACTCTATATTAAGCAAATAACACCTAAGTTATAATAAATATACGAGATGTGATCTTTAGTAAAAAAAAAAGTACCCCCTTCCTCAGTAACACAACTATATATCCGAGGGCTTACAGCACTAGAGACCAGGCTACGATATCCGTGGTTGGCAGAGCACAGATTGCCCATCGTGTAGTTTAGTCCTTAATTACAAACAAATAAAAATACCAAATTTTCATTTAACGTATGTTTATGAGTGAATAAATTAAGTATTAGCCACTCCGCATGCGTGAAAGTCTCATATATTTCTACCATAAATCTATTTCAAGCATACCTGATAAATCACAGTAGCATGTGTACTGGAAACGTTATCTTATACGTCTTGTTTAATAAACATACACAGAAAATGATTACTAAATATTCTAAAGTCACCTGTGAAAAACAGAGCGGAACCTCTAGAGTTTCATCCGCAACTTGGTGTGTTTGTTTCTTATTGAGCACAAAGCTACACAATGGGCTATATGTGTGCCCACCATGGGTACTGAAACCCGATTTTTAGCGTTATGAACCTATAAAGTTACTACAGAGCCTTTATAAGGCGTGACTTGGTGGTAAAAACATGGTTCTCTCGAAATAATCGTGATATTAACGACTGTGTTTATTATATTAGGCAAGCGATAGTTTTCAGTTCTGTCCTGGAGTGTATGTGTGATAATACTAAAAACAAAACTACATCTAACTGACAGTACATAACAATTTGCTGTTAAAATTCAACCTTTAGAAACTAACCTGATCACGTAAGAAGAAACTATATTCTATACTTTCCAATGTCATCACTCTATCTTTCTTGTACTTTTGTCATATTGTCTGAACAAGATATCCTCAATTGCCACAGGATGAATGTCTGTAGAAATTTATAGAATATGCTCAAAATGTCCGTATTCACAATATACATAGTAAAGAAGACAAGGCTTGGTATATTCTGGTGGTTAGGGCACTTTATCTTCTGTGTCGGGATTCGGTTCATGTTTAATACCAGGAAGGATCAAATTCAGCGTTGATCACTTTCTCCCTCTCAGGAATTATTATTTTGTTTGCACTTTTACCGAGTCTTAATCCCCCGGTGGGACAGCGGTAAGTCTACAGATTTACAATGCTAAAATGAAGGGCAAAATTTATCTCGTTGTACACAGCAGATAGCCCAATGTGGCTTTGCTTTAAGAAAAACACATACTGAACTTCAGGTAATAACCCTTGTTACCTTGTTGCATTACTTACAGTATGTTAAATTTGTCATTTGTCCACAGTTTTAATTAACACACCCTTTTCGTCCCATGTCCAATTCATTGAGTAATACTAATTCGTATATTTTCACTAGCTCCACTTATGTGTGATCATATATTAGTTCGAATTCACAATAAACTTAGCAGTGATATATACACACACACGCACATGATCCTTTTTTTTTTACGAAACGTTTTAAAATAGAGCTACATTTATGTCAAGGATTCAGCTAATACAGTTTCTTATTTATGACGTTTAGAAGGGATAGTAACTTAGATCTTGGTTCATTATGTTTTGTGTAACTATCTAACCTAGTACACTCGAGTTGTACTGTGTGGGTCACTGGTTTAAATCCCACACCGAACATTCTCGCCATTTTAGCTGTGTGGCGTTATAATCTAATTGTAAATCACACTTTTCGCTGTTAATAAATTCAGTAACCTAAGAGTTAATGGTGGATGGTTTTGACAAGCTGCCTTCTTTCTAGTTTATTATTAAACTGTCGAATTTTGGATACAAAAGATGTATCCGGAATGGTATGTTATGCACCTTTGATTTAAAATAAAAAATAGACTGATTAAGATGGTCCTCCGCTAGTACAGCGGTAAGTCTACAGATTTACAACGCTAAAATCAGGGGTTTAATTCCCCTCGGTGGACTCAGCAGATTGCCCGATGTGGCTTTGCTGTAAGAAAACTCTACCACCACCAGATTCAGAGGAATACGAAAATAAAAACAACATATATCTGGATTTGACATGAATATTCATCTCAATGTTAGTTCTATTAGTTTCAAATAATTTATCTTAATGTTATTCCTACTGGTTTCTAATGCCTTACCAGCTTTCGTGGCCTGGCATGGCCAGGTGGGTTAAGGCGTGCGACTCGTAATCTGAGGATCGTGGGTTCGAATTTCTGTCGCACCAAACATGCTCACCCTTTCAGTCGTGGGGGCGTTATAATGTGACGGTCAATCCCACTATTCGTTGGTAGAAGAGTAGCCCAAGAGTTGGCAGTGGGTGGTGATGACTAGCTGCTCTAGTCTTACACTGCTAAATTAGGGACGGCTACGCAGATAGTCCTCGCGTAGGTTTGCGAGAAATTCAAAAACAAACAAACCAACCAGCTTTCGATGGTTACGTCATAACCAGTGTTTCTTTTCTTACTTATACAATCAATAATTCTATAATTGTAGCATTATAATGCATACTAGAATTTCTCGAAAGCGTTATTTAACCAGATTACTTGTGTATCATAAAAACTATCTCATAGATTAAAATAACGCAGAATTTGTTTTTTTTTGCATTTTTCATATGCACTTTCCAGTATTTTTTGTAAATCACCGAAACTGTTCAGCTTTTTGTGTTTTTTTTTTTTTGGCTGCTATGACATTATGTCTGTTTCTAATTTCGGAATGTCTATATAATACTTGGGACTACCAGTGAATTCGTTTGATAGTTCGAGGACAAATGTTAGGTAATTAATGGAAGACGGTGCGGAGAGGGAACAGTTACAACACTCCCTCTGTTGGTCAGAAAGCCATTAGACCTCTCACGTATAACATTCCATTGACGATACAAAACTTCCGCAGTCGTAAGAACCCCTGAAATGTGCTATTCACGCCCGAAGCTCAATTTATCGGATTGTATATAGACAGTTGAATAATGTATATATTCACTATTGTGAAAATGTTCTGCTTTATCGAACTGCATGTAGTTTGATGTTTCTATGTGGGTGGATTTGTGCAACGTATTATTTACAAATAAGTTATTCGAAACCCTTTTAAGGAATAAATGACTTGTTTATTTGGTCTGTAAGAATAATATTTGCTTTTCCCTGAATATTTTTGGCTGAATAAAATGGAAACAAAAAACTAACTATTTTCTGGATTAGTGCTACTTAAATATTTGTGCATTGTTCCAAACTCTGTACGAAAATGGTATTTTTACAAACATCCTGGGCCCAGTATGGCCAAGTGGTTGAGGCACTCGGCTCGTAATCCAACGGTTGTAGATTCAAATTCCCGTCACACCCAACACACTCGTTATTTTAGCTGTGAGAGCGTTATAATGTTTCGGTCAATCCCACTATTGTAAAAGAGTAGCCCAAGAGTTGAAGGTGGGTGGCGATGACTAGATGCCTTTTCTCTAGCCTTACACTTCTAAATTAGAACGGCTAGCGTAGATAGCCCTTGTGTAGCTTTGCGCGAAATTCAAACAAACATACTGAACAAAATTCAATTGCAAAGCATAAACCGAAACTAGTTGTTCTTTCACTATAAGATTTTTTGAGAGATAAGAAGTTCACGGATATTTGTTATATCTCAACAAAATCGATGTTTTTTTTCGAATACCAAATTCTTGTAATTTCTTTGTTAGGATTAATACTTAAAGTTCCTTATTGATGTGTGAGTAACTTTTCGTGGTGTTCATAGAAGTAATTAGGTTAACTAACTGTCATTGCAGTGTTTGTACACACACAGTGAAAGCTACTGAGCCTAATTTACATGCACAAACACCAAATGAAAGCTAATTAACCTAACATAAGTTACGTATACAAACATCAGAATGAAAGTTAACTAATCTAACCTCAGAATGAAAGTTAACTAATCTAACCTACCTGTAGAAACAATACAGTGAAACGTAACTAATTTAACCTTCGTGTGCAAACTCCAGAATGAAAGTTAACTAACCTAACCTACATGTGCAAACTCCAGAATGCAAGTTAGAGTTTTAAAGACTGATAATTGATTAAGTTAATTACCTAAAGCACGGCTATGTGGTTAGGGCGCTTGACTTGTTAGCTGAGGGTCGCGGGTTTGAATTCTCGTCACGCCAAACATGCTCGCCATTTCAGCCGTGGAAGCGTTATAATGTTCGGTCAATCTCACTATTCGTTGGTAAAAGAGTAGCCCAAGAGTTCGCAGCAGTGGTGATGACTAGATACCTTCACTCTCTGCACGAAATTCAAGCAAAGTTACTTAAAATAATTTCACATTGATTTGGTAAAACTATATAGAAATGAGCAAAATAAAAAATTAAATAAGATGTTTGATTAGTATGTTCAGCGTCCAATTCCAGTTATAGCAAGCATCACAACTTCAAAGAAGATGATTTTATTACATTTTATTGAAGAGAATCTGGTGGCCAACAACCAGTTGTTATAATCAGTACCTTCAGTTATCTGTTTATTAATACGGCAGATTTTTCTCACTGTTTCTAAAATCACAAAAACGTATTCAAGGTTAAAGATTCTACAGCATGAAGTTTTGCTTTGTTTTTGTCTTTTTTTTTAAATTTCCCACAAAGCTACCTCAGGGCTATCTGTGCTAGCCGTTCCTAATTTAGCAGTGTAAGACTAGAAGGAAGGCAGCTAGTCATCACCACCCACCGCCAACACTTGGGCTACTCTTTTACCAACGAATATTGGGATTGACCGTAACAATATAATGCCCCCACGGCTGAAAGGGCGAGCATGTTTGGCGCGACGGGGATGCGAACTCTACAGCATTAAGACTGCAGCTATATGATAAAAAATACATAAATAATACAGACATATATGTATAAAAAGATTAAGGGAATCCAGTCAGGATTTATTTATCGTGTATTTAAAACATTATAATCAATAGTTATTATTTTTATTTAGAAATAGAAGGTATTTGAGTTTCTTAAGATATACTTGAATCCAACACCTAGTGTTTGTGTGTTCCGTAAGTCAGGTGTTTTTTTTTTTATTATTTCTTCAAAGTTATTTAAATAATAGTATTAAC
This sequence comes from Tachypleus tridentatus, assembly GCF_004210375.1. Lineage (NCBI taxonomy): Eukaryota > Metazoa > Arthropoda > Merostomata > Xiphosura > Limulidae > Tachypleus > Tachypleus tridentatus. The sequence goes on along the minus strand of NC_134837.1, from coordinate 39,237,432 downwards.
TAGAATGTTTCATATATCTACTTTCAGCTTCATTATTGGCATTATTATACTTTTATTATAGAGACCGTTAGCGTAATGCACGAATCGAGGACTAACATAAAGCTTCTAAGTTGGCTTAACTTCGTGAGTTATTATTGGGTTTACGTCCGAAAAGATTGTTTATAGTGATGATGCGCAAATGATGAAACAACGCATTATAATATTAATATGTAAACAATGAATATTTAATTAGCTATACTTTTTACCAGACTGATTTTTAGTTTTCCTATAAGATTCTTCCTTACTCTAATAGGAAGGTAACTTTTTTCAATAAAGTTTTGTTTTTACCACTTGTGTTTGGTTACATTGTTCAATTTTAACGATGGGTGAAATACGTTCAAGAAGAATGAGTATCTCAGTTGCCACGTTTTAAACTTTTCTCTCCTTTGTCTTTTGGTTTTCAAGGTTCCTTTCTTTCTAATTACCAGCAGACAATGTATGTCAGCGTATCCACAAGAAACAGACCACCAAATGATATAGTGGACAGTTCTGGTCGTATTTACCGTTCAATAGGTTTTAGGGTGACAGTTACTTCTTGGAATAACTGGACCACCAAGAGTTTGCCGAGACGTATCTCCTATCATTGTGGTGATCTGTAGTGACTGGTGCGGCCACCAGCGATAAGGCGTTTCCAACTTGTGAAATTCTTTCAGGAATGACTAATGCGAACACTTTCAATGCTGTATCAGACGGTTAGATCTGCGCGGCCCTTGTGAGGTACGTTTGCACAGGAGGAGTCAATTATAGAAAATTTCACGCCACTGCTGCTGCCGCAGGTATACATCAACCCCACGGGAAGCCCACCATTCTCATGACGAACAGTGCCACAGTTGAGAGAACAATAAAGGTCGTTCGTCTCCGCCTTTACTTTGGTTAATAGCTTCTTTCTCATCCCGATACTTGCGGTTTGAACTTACAGTCATCAGTCTTTGCTCTTATTTCTCGTATTTTTTTTTGTTATTTTTTCTCAGCAAACTATGTGTGTGCATAAAAGTTTGTAGCTATTTTCTCTTTAACAATACTCATATCTTCGTAATCTTCTGGAAAATGTCCTCATGTGTTTTCGTTATATGGCAACGTACTCTTTTCTTTGAGTTACAATATGATTATTTCATTAGAAAAGTTCCTCCTTTGGATCAACAGTAAGTTTATCAACTGAAAATTCTAAGTCAATGCTCAATTCCTGCGATACGAAGAGTCCAGATGACAACAACAACAACATTCTAGATCGGTGCTTTCTTGCAGTAGATGAGTAAAACAGACAGATAGAACATTTACTCAGCATGTTCCGTATACTCCAGCAGTGGGCAAGACCTTTGAATAACTTTGCAGAAAAAAAATCAGGTGAATAACTAGTGTTATGTATTATAGTTTCAAATAGCTTGAAGCTGAACTAAATTCTAATTTAAGCTTAGGAGGTAATTAAATGTACAGATGTATCAAATTTATTATGTTTGCCAACAAGGTTAATACATAGTTTTCTTTCTTAATACAAATATATTTTAACATGCAAACAATAATACAATTTGTAATAATGTTTATTACAAATAATTATTTATATACAAAGATTTTACAAACTTACAAAATATTGAGTGTTTCTAGCTGATCTGGAAATTGAATATTTTATCGACGGCTTACGATGAGCGAATTTATTTTGAGTTGATATCGGTACAGTTCACTTAACGGATAGCTAGCTAACTCTTCACACATGAGTTGTTGTTTTTTACACTGGAGTTGTATAATATCTTCGTAGAAACACTAACATCCGAAGTTAATTCATTGAAGTTGAAAGGTTTGTAATGTTCGAAAGTTAGAAACATTCCTGGTCAAATCTCGGTCGTTTCCCGATTAATAAGTGTTAACCACAGTTATAGCTTCTGAGGTTTATAGTATACTCACTGTAGGAAACCAGGAATATATACTGTCTCTCCGCGTTGCGTTCGTTACCTTTAATAAGCTTGGGACGACATTTTCCAGAAAGTTCAGCTACGGCAACATTACTGGCATTTACATACGCATATTAATGATTCTTATGCTCGAGAATCTTTTAAAACTTTAGTTACACGCATTTCTAAATATATATTTAACTAAATCAAAGACCGGTATTAAAATAAATACATAATAGTAAATCATTTACAATAGAAAGAGTGAAATATGAAAGAGTGATAGAAAAATGATTTAAATTCGTAAAAGAAAAAATAGTAGTAAAATCAAATAAGTGAAAGTCAGGTTTGTATGGGACAGAAAGACTGAGAGTTCAATCACTAAATTAAAGAAAAGAAGGACTGGTGAAGATCTCTGATCTCTCACAACGACATGTTTGTTTGTTGTAAGGCACAAAGATTTACGATGGGTCATCTGATTTGTGCCTATGGCAAGGATCGAGCTTCGAATTTTACTGTTTAAAGCCGTCAAGCTTACCACTAAGCCACCGGAAGGAAGGACCCCCCGTGAACAGACATATAGCATAAGAAAACATACTAAGACTAAAGTTTCGATTTTGTTTACCCTAAAAAATTTACAAGGATGCATGATCTTAATGTCTTGAGCCAGTTTCTCGAGGAACTATCTAATTATTCCATAACACAGTACGTTTGGTTCAGAAAGATCTTTTGGTTGTTTTTATAGGTTCGTAATGAAAAAAGAAGTACTAAGATAAACTATTAGTTTAAAGACTAAAACCAAATATCTTAGTGTAAAAATACACAAGGTTGGTTAAAATATAATATAATTTAGTGTAATAATACACAAGGTTGGTTAAAACATAATAAATTTTAGTGTAATAATTCACATGGCTGGTTAAAACATAATATATTTTAGTGCAATAATGCACATGGACGGTTAAAACATATATTTTAGTGTAATAATTCACATGGCTGGTTAAAACATAATATATTTTAGTGCAATAATGCACATGGACGGTTAAAACATATATTTTAGTGTAATAATGCACAAGGTTAAAACATAATATTTTTTTTTGCGATATCTGTTTGAGAAGGGCTTATAATTGTCTTTGAAAATGATGTTATTCATGTAAATAGATATGACTATTTTCTTAACTTTACGATACTATTTATTACTACTTGTCCTTAAGCTTATCCGCCTTTGTATCTAAGAGTGTCTGTTTTTAAACTCGTATAGTGCGGAGTAATAAAAGATAATAAAGATAATTCATCACTATATAGTATACTGCATCATCAACTATATTGTAGCTAGAGCTTTTATTCATTGAAGTGAACACGTAATGTTGGCTTCGTCATCGAATAACGTTTCTCAAGACGACGAGGCGGCGGCGGGAATTATCACGTATTACACATCCTCTTCTATTAGCGCCACCGTAGCAGACAGAAGAGGTTTTTAACGAAGTCAGAAAGCACATTTCTTCATTCTAGAAGTTCATGATTACAAGCAATGGAGACAAACACAGTATTGCATCCACATTAAATGCAAATATAAACAACCCGCTGAAGTGAAGCTAAGACTATACGCATCATTCATGAACAGCTTGTTATATTTTTTTTTCCTCTCACTCTCTTTACGATTTTCTGCTAAACTGTAGCACGTTACATTTAAGAAAATGTCATGAAATTCATAATAACATTATCTAAAGTATTTTGTGGTGTGCCAAATAGGATTTTTTAATAGACAAATTGTTTGTATTTTCTAAATTTTCGGATATTAATTTGTATAACAATTCTACTCTTATTTTATTCAAAGAAGATAATTTAATATACATATTTATAATAAAAACAATGTAAATATCTACCTGTTTACTTAGATTTAGACCATTAAAACTTGAAACTTATCGATTTACTTTTATAAAGTAAATGTTTAATTTTATATAAAACACTAAATGTGACTAGAATAAAATAGATAATTATATGCTGAGTACAAGTGTCGTTATGAGTGTGTTTGGAAGATATTATCTCTCCTTTTACTTATAATGGGCCGTCTTATCCACCCGCTAAAACATAACGAGATCAAACTGAAACATTTCTAAATTGTACAACAGATATACTGTTAATGGGCTATCTGTGCTCTGCCAACCACGAGTATCGAAACCTAGTTTCTTGCGCTGTGTTACTGAGGGCGACACTTACATTGATTCTATTTTCTTTCTTAAAGTCTCAGATTAATAACTGAATCAAGTAGGAAGTTTTCTTTTCTTGTGGGATTCTTTATGTTATAACTTGGATATCTTTGGTTTGTTTGTTTTGAATTTTGCGCAAAGCTACACGAGGGCAACTCTTGGGCTACTTTTTATACCAACACAGTATTGCATCCACATTAAATGCAAACATAAACAACCCACTGAAGTGAAGCTAAGACTGTACGCAGTGGGATTAACCGTAACATTATAACGCCCTCACAGCTAAAATGGCGAGCATATTTAGTATGGCGTGGATTCGAACCCGAAACCCTCAGACTAGGAGTCGAGTGCCTTAACAACCTGACCATGCCGGACCTCGGGTATATGTGTGTCAACTATTCTGAAGTGACCATGTCGGGCTTCGGATATGTGTGGATCAACTATTCTGAAGTGACCATGTCGGGCCTCGGGTATGTGTGGATCCACTATTTTGAAGTGACCATGTCGGGCCTCGGGTATGTGTGGATCCACTATTCTGAAGTGACCATGTCGGACCTCGGGTATGTGTGGATCCACTATTTTGAAGTGACCATGTCGGGCCTCGGGTATGTGTGGATCAACTATCCTGAAGTGACCATGTCGGGCCTCGGGTATGTGTGGATCCACTATTCTGAAGTGACCATGTCGGACCTCGGGTATGTGTGGATCCACTATTTTGAAGTGACCATGTCGGGCCTCGGGTATGTGTGGATCAACTATTCTGAAGTGACCATGTCTGGCCTCGGGTATGTGTGGATCCACTATTCTGAAGTGAAAGATAGAACGTATAGTCAAATGCACTTTTTATTTTCTTAATTAACTTACATTTTGTGCGTTTATATGATATCAGTTTTCTTCCTTTGAAGAACGACTGATCTTGTTAGAATGAGCCCGGCATGGCTAAGCGTGTTAATGCATGCGACTCGTCATCTGAGGGTCGCGGGTTCGCATCCCCGTCGCGCCAAACATGTTCGCCCTTTCAGCCGTGGGGGCGTTATAATGTGACGGTCAATCCCAATATTCGTTGGTAAAAGAGTAGCCCAAGAGTTGGCAGTGGGTGGTGATGACTAGCTGCCTTCCCTCTAGTTTTACACTACTAAATTAGGGACGGCTAGCACAGATAGCCCTCGAGTAGCTTTGTGCGAAATTCCAAAACAAACAAACAAACAAATTTGTTAGAATGTATTATAAACATGGTTATGCCTATCGTATTACAGTTCCTCTACTAATTCTTATTATAACAGGACAATTGCTGAGTTTATCTTTCAGCTCTTATGATAGGTAAAGATAAGAATTTAGCACGTTTAGATACAATTTAAGCAAGATTTCTAAGAGGAAGATAACCCAGTGTTCTTACGTGGTCTTGAATTCAGTTGGATCGAACGTAATCTAATGATATCACAAGCATATCGGAGTTTCGATCGAAGAGCCCAGGGTTTGAGACGTGACGTCATAGTTCACGTTCTGTACTATCAGCTCTGGGCGCATATTTTAAAGTGACAGTAAAATATTGAGTTCAAAGAGCTGGATAACTTCCTTGTGGGGCGGACGCAGTTGGCTAGCTTTGTTTTCATCTTTTTAATCAGTGATATTGAGAAAACCCACTTGCAGAGAAATATATATGCAAAAACGGCTCGTTTGGGTTGAGAAAATATTTTACGTAGAAGAGCAAACAACGTTTCGACCTTCTTCGGTCATCGCCAGGTTCACAAAGAAAGAAAGAGGTCACTGACCGGAAGCTGACCACATGTTTGGAAGGGGTTGTGTAACTAAGTGTCGGAATGTAGAGGGCGGTGTTAGATGTTTGAATATATAATTTTATTTTATCATATTTAATATAGGTATAAAGGAAAAAAACAAAGAGATATGAATATAAAATGTACATAATAATATAAACAAAAACCAATAATCAAAAATCAAAGAAAATGAGGAACATGCTACTACAAACTAACAACGATAATGAGGAACATGTTACTATAAACTAACAAAGATAATGAGGAACATGCTACAACAAACTAATAAAGATAATGAGGAACATGCTACTACAAACTAATAAAGATAATGAGGAACATGCTACTGCAAACTAATAAAGATAATGAGGAACATGCTACTACAAACTAATAAAGATAATGAGGAACATGCTACTACAAACTAATAAAGATAATGAGGAACATGCTACTGCAAACTAACAAAGGGATGAGTATTTATTTATTTTAATTTAAACTGGGAGATATTACCTAATATTTTAAAAGTTGTATTTGATTGTAAACTTAATTTCTTTGTAAGGATATAACGGGTATTATAAATTGAAATCGAGAGAAAGAATTGATTATGATGCTTTAACGCCTACTTTAGTAACCAGCTTGTATTTCTAATATAAGAGTAACGGTAGCCAGATGTTAAGACGCAATATCTTAGTTATTGGTTTCGTATTTGTAAGTAATTAAAATTCGTCCCCTGGATTAAGGCTGAACTCATTAGTTACTTGTGATTAAGCTTTTGATTATTCTAAATCCAGGCTTTATCGTTTGAAAATTTTATTTCAGTAGAATAAGAACCAATTTTGTGGCCTAGTGATTAGTGTGTCAGGTTAATAATTAAAGAAAGAGTTCAAGGTTCGAGAAGTGATTTCACTGAATATCCATAGCACTTTCTTCTAGGGATATGTTATAGAAACGACAATCGATCCAGTTACGCAGTTAAAAAAACGGATAAAGCCCATCTGGTTCATGGTTCTTCTAGCTGATTGTCTTTCTTTCAGGTTTCACATGAATTTGCTATTTGTAAGATTAGTTCAAGTCTTCATGAGGTGATTTTCAGACTGAAAATTCTAATTCATTGAAATATTATTTTAGTTTCTCAGGTTTTGGCATTTTTAAAAGCTCTTGTTCAAACTAATCAGCAAGAGATTTTTTGGTTTTAGAACCGGATAATTACGATCAGTTTTAGCTTCAACAATTAATAATTAATTCCGAGTCTTGTATAAAGAGTGACAAACGTTTTATACTTTTTAAGATAGAGTTTGAAATCTGAGAGTGACTCGAACAAAGTTTCATAAAAGTTATTTATCTTTTAAAACACAATTTGACCATTCTAACACAAATAGTTGTGGTTTCAGTCTGAATAAACCATAATTACCTACCCGTTAGAGTTTAACTTTTAAAGTTAGTTTTAAGTCAACCGACAAAGTCATGTAAAACATTTAAGAACTTGAGACACTGGACTACATTAGTTATATGCATATAATTATGACCGATTCTGTATAAAATATAGGAAGATACACTCTCAGTTAAAGAAAACGATGGATGCTATAGCTAGCTTGAGGAAGTAATATGATAGTTACGTTGTACATTAAAACTTACAAATTACGAGCACTTGGCTAACGCAACCAATTTAAAAGTTGGTTGTGAGCTTTTATCATGCTACCTCAAAATGATGAGTCATTACTAGTGTTAAAATGATACACAGTTGAATATTTTTATACTATCATATCAAGACGATGAGCCATTACTAACGTTAAAATGTTTGAAAAGTCATTATTTTTAGCATCTTATATTAGGTAAGAAATACATATATATATTATATACACGGTGTTTAGTATTTTAAACATATTTCCAGTATGTGTGTGTTTGGGGGTGTAGGGGGTTAAGTAACTCGTAAGAAGATTGGCGTATTTGATAATGTTGTAATAGAAACTAATCATGTCAAAGGTCTGAAGAAAATGGCCTACTAAACAAAACATAACTTCGTTACATCTGCAGACCTTGAAAATGTGCAAAGTATAATAACTGAGAAGCCGCTCGTTTTCAGAAATAATAATAGGGTACTTTAGAAATTATAAATAAACAGCGCAAACAGCCACAGCGTTTCATCAAAACAGTAAACGAACTTCGTTCACAGTTACATTGCGTTGACACCAAAGTGTTTATTTTTATTGACAGTTTATATATAAACATACTTTATTTATGCGTTTAATCCATACACGTACACTTACGTAAATATGTATTTGTTTATTTATTTATTGCCTATACAACTACTTCTTCAACGATGAATGCGAAACGTTTAAGGAGAGAAACGTTCGACAATTACTATGTTAACATTTATATTTTTTTCTTGGCTGTCTCTACCCACTGAAGTATTTTCACCTGACTAAAAAATCATAATATGAAATACAGAATTATTTTTTTCCAATATAGTTCAATTTTGGTCGCTATTTACTTTGCACTAAAAACATTTCCCTTTCAAAATTTCAAATTCGCTGAATCACGCTTTTTTGTGGACCGTATGAATGACGATTATCAAAATCTACTTCTAGGTTTCCAGTGACTCAGTGACAGAATTCTGGACTAATAACGTTAAAATTCAGGTTTTAGTCCTCGGGCGGTCAAATTTATGTTGCTTCTGCGTGTTTATAAATATTTGTCCCAAAGTTAAATTATCACCAGAATAGAAAAAAAAAAGAAAGAAATATTGCTCGCACTGAATCTGTGTTTCACTCAAAGCGTCAGGATAAATGGTCCACGGTCCATTGCGGACTAAATCCTTTCTGCACTTTGGGATCTTATGTCTGCTATATGAGTGGCACCAGATCCCTCTATGCCATAACAACAATCAAGAAATTGACGGTTGGTGCTGTTGACTAGATCTATCAGTTGAAAACAATCTTCGTATAGCTTTGCGCGAGGATCAGATGTAAAAAAAAAACTCTGAGGCGAAACATTGAGTTGTATTGAAGTCTGCTGAATTATTCCATATCTTTGGGTTATTGTAACAAAGTTAAAACAGAAGTTCTTCTATGCTTGTTGTCAAGCTCAAAGCCACACACCGGATTTTCTGTTCTATGTCTATCGTTGGGATATAGCCCCAAATTTTAACGTTGTAAGAATTTAAGTTAATTTAAGTTAAGTGACCAGGAAAGAAAATGTAAGTTAACTGATGAATTTCCTTTATGTCCCACTGGTTTGGTCTGAGGCCGATGGAATGAACCAGTAAACCACCTATTATCAAAATATATATGTACAGGAAAACTAGTGATAACACCATGTATCTAAACTTTTTATCTTTTCTTGTTCCTGGGCAGAAAGTGTTATTTCCCAATTGCTTATGCCTAAAGTAAATGGAAAAGACCTATTTTTCTCTTCAAACTTTGCTTTTGTGACCTGGGTAATTAAATTTTCAAATTTATCCATTTTCCAGAACATTCCAGGTAGATTCAGTGCTGAGTAGCTGATAGAAAATTGTCTCAAACTTAGAGGAATTTTCAAGAACTTTCTAGAATGTTGTAGAACTTACGAGAATTGTCAGGAACCTTTTAGAATTTTCTAGAACTTTCCATAGTAATATATATATATATACAGGGGTTCACCAGTCACTACTTCAGTTTAGTTCTAGCTGCCTAAATGAACATATAAACCTATCCGATTTTATCAAAGATGGCATCAAGAAACTACAAGCATTCTCCAGACACATTCTGCTATGTATATGGCCAATTTATCAAGACAAGAGCGAAAAAGTACTCTGTAACAGCATCTGTCTTGATGTATGATGAGTATGGCGGGGAGATTTTTGGAGACTTCAAAATGGTGGCATTCCTGATGGATCTCTTTGCTTTTGGGACAGCAGGGACACCGCAGCGCACTACAACAGGAAGCACTGATCACAACGGAACGGGGTCTTTGTGTGGAAGCACAATGTCAAGTGTGAGCCACAAGTGGACCTCCAGAAGGTGTTTTTCCCACCATTGCACATAAAATTGGATCTTACGAAACAATTTGTCACAGCTCTTGATAAGGAGTCTGCAGCCTTCAAGTACCTTCGATACTTCTTCCCCAAGCTGTCTGACACAAAGGTGAAAGCAGGCATCTTCGTTGAAACACAAATAAAGAAGATCCTGGACTGCACAGAATTCCCCAAAAAGCTCAGTAGGAACGAAAAAAAAAAGTTTGGGGCAGCTTTGTCGCAGTGGTTCTGGGCTTCATGGGCAGTCACAAGGACGAAAATTTTGTGGAACTGGTTGAGGCTCTGGTGAAGAACTACGGCAAAATGGTCTGCAGGATGTCCCTGAAAGTCCGTATCCTTGACGCTCATTTTGATAAATTAAAGGAGAACATGAGAGCACACTGTGAGAAGCAAGGCGAACGCTTCCACCAAAATATACTGGACTTTGAACGCCACTACCAAGAAGCGTATAACAAAAACATGATGGAAGACAATATTTGGGGTTGATACGTGAAAGTAACTTACATTACAGTCACAAATCTCGAAAAAAAACACTCACTTCTAAACGTTTTTGTTCATTTTTGTATAGCTTTAGTATAAATACATGTAAATCTTAACTCATGTGTTGTTTTATTCAGACTTTAAGTGAATAAAAATGTGCACATTTGCCCATTTTTACATAGAAAATAGGTTCATTTCTAAATTTCATTATTCAGGTCACAAAAGCAAAGTTTGAAGGAAATAATGCTCATTTTCTGTAATTTTACAACATAAGCAATTAAGAAATAACACATACTATTCAGGAACTAAATTTGTGTTCATAGTATAATGGAAGTACGTTTTCAAGATAACGATTTTATCGAAATGAGTGTTATGTAGTTATTTAGTTGAAGTTATGCACTGAGCTACACAAGTGGCTATTAGTGCTCTGCCCATTACATGACTCGAAACCCGTTTTGTAGCGCCCTAGATGAGTACCATATAACTTCTATTTCTACATCACAAGACATTTTGCCCTAAAACTGAAATCATGGGTTCAGAAATAACGCAACTCCCCAACAAAAAGCCTTTCTTACAAATAAAACTGTAAAATAAAAAGAAGTAAATATTTGTTTCATTGAAACATTATTTGTTTGTTTTGTTTGTTTGTTTTTGAATTTCGCACAAAGCTTCTCATAGGATATCTGTGCTAACCGTCCCTAATTTAGTAGTGTAAGACTAGAGGGAAGGCAGCTAGTCATCACCATCCACCGCCAACTCTTGGGCTACTCTTTTATCAACGAATAGTGGGATTGACCGTAACATTATAACGCCCTCGCGACTGAAAAGACGACGGCTAGTGCAGATAGCTCTCGTGTAACTTGGCGCGAAATTTATAAAAAATAGTTAATATATGTATATAGTCTATACAGCGGTGGGACAGCGGTAAGTCTTTGGATTACAACGCTGAAATCAGGGGTTCAATTCCCTTTAGTGGATAAAGCAGTCAGCCCGATGTGGTTTTGGTACAACAAAACTTACACCGTCACTTTTTGTATTGGTATTAACAAATACATAAATAAATCTGTCATATTTGCTAAAAACTTGATATTTTGAGCACTTTTAAGTAAATTCCTGTGGCCGTTCAGATCATGCACGTTATTTTTTCTTTACGGAAACTTATCGCTGGTTTAAGAGTTCGAAATACCCCAGATGTTCTTTATTCACCAATACTCGTTTTCAAAAGTATCAGATAGATGGCGCTTTTCTGTGGCTGTGGTAAATAACGTGAGTATAGTCAATGCAAGGACAAAAATAATTAAGAGAATCAAATTCAACGGCTCATTTTTCCTGCATTTAATCTAATAATACCCATTCATCAACTGTAAGGCCAATGTACAATAACAAACAATGTTAAAGACCGTTCGGCATTGCTTTATGACATCATTTCCTGTGATGTTAAATAATTAAGCATGGTATATTCAAAATCACAGTTAGTTATATGAAAAATAAATAAGTAAAGCCTTCTGGTAGAAAAAAATGTTTATATTTACAGAGTAGTATTATTTATCTTAGTTTCGGGTTCATTTTATTTGATTTATATATTAGCTACATAATTTGTTGGAAGTCATCATAACGATTGTTCCTAAAATAATCTTTATTACTTTGAACATTGATATTTGTTTATCTACGCCTACAAAAATATTATAAGAACATAGTTACGTGCGGAGAGGTCACGTGGAAAACAAATGCCTTTCCATTGTTACAGGTCCGGCATGGCCAAGCGTGTTAAGGCGTGCGACTCGTAATCTCAGGGTCGCGGGTTCGCATCCACGTCGCGCCAAACATGCTCGCCCTTTCAACCGTGGGGGCGTTATAATGTGACGGTCAATCCCACTATTCATTGGTAAAAGAGTAGTCCAAGAGTTGGCGATGGGTGGTGATGACTAGCTGCCTTCCCTCTAGTCTTACACTACTAAATTAGGGACGGCTAGCACAGATAGCCCTCGAGTAGCTTTGTGCGAAATTCAAAACAAACAAACAAACAATCCATTGTTACAAAGTTCAAAATGTTAAAACGATCTCTTACCGCCTGCCAATCTCGTAACGTTTAGCTTTATTGTCCTATCTTATTAATACTTTACTGTAGAACAACAGTAAGCAAGAAAGAAAATGTGCCCTTTTTTTTATTGAAATAACAACATTTTTTTTAGAATCTTAACCAAGAGAAAATAGTGAGTTCTTTTTATCCAAATGACAATTTTTTAAGAATATTAACCAACAGAAAGGAATATTTTATTTTTATCCAAATAATGTTTTTAGAACATTAACCGAAATAATAGAATGTGTTCTTTTTACCCAAATAACAAAACGTGTTGTTTTCCTAAAAATATATTTTCTGCCATTAGAAGTCCACAGTGACTCACCAGTTAGCTGGGGGCTTATAATATTAAAATAGGGGTTCAATACCTATGGTGGGCAAAATTCAGATAGCATATGCGTTGCGCTTTAACAAAACCAAACAATATTTAGCATTTAGACAAAGCCATCCAAAATTTTGAATTGCCGAATGAAATTTGTCCAGGTTTCTGAGCCGAATAAAGCTACTGACTGTAACTTTTACGAAGCACTTATTGCTGAACATTTGGTTCGTGTTTAAATAGAATGATTTTCGATCTGCATTTACCTGCACTAACCTCGTACTAGGCTACGCCAGAAAACGTTTTGGTACTTTGCAAAAGCCAGCTAGCTGTACGTTCTGTTCTGTATATAGTCGTATTAAAACTGTTTTACAACCTCATTTCAGTAGTGCTACTAAACAAGTCTGTATAAAATACAACCAGTGATAGGACAGGTAGCGACACCTCTACTGAGTTGTATTATAATGTGTGATAACGAGCACTTATCAAATAAAACCACAAGTATACGCACGTGCATTCATGTGTGTTTGTATAAACGTGTATCTTTTGAACATAGCTGTCTCCATAGCTACCGTAGTCAATGAAGTTTCGACTTTAGGGTGACCTCATTAGAAATGATGTTTCAAACCGCACGAGTTGAATACGTCTTTGTGAATATGTTACATTTCAAATAGTAAAAATAAATAAATAAACGAGTACTTATCTTTTGGAAAAGACACGTCACCATTATTGGAGAACTTATTTATTGACAGCAATACATATATACTGCATTACAGTTTCAATACTTAAGTTATTTATTTTAATATTCAACGTTTTTTCTGTATCGTCGTATTTCCACCGCGAAAAGTAAGTGTACATTTTTTCACTTGTTTGTATCTATACTTATTTACATTAATTTATTCCTTTCTTAATCTGTTTTAAAATAACGCACCATTAAATAGTAAGATTGTAGTTTTAACTTTGGTTTGCGTATGATATTAAGATATTCTATCGAAAACGTTTCCTAGACGAGACAAAAGGTTTATGCCGTATGTTAAGCCTAACTGCAATTTAAAACACAAGTGCTCTCTTGTTATGAATACAAGAAAGATGAAAGTACTCCAGTAAATTATAAATAAATTTCTTTTAAGTGCTTCTGTTTGTTTGTTTTTCTCCACTTAACCGTGCACATATAATTAAGCTGTATACTTTAAAGATGACGTATTTATGTGCATAGACAGTTTATACACGGCACACATAATATATACGGTGTTGTGTGACTTCTTTAGCAGTTATTACACTGGCGGCCTCAATAGTTCATTTGTACCATTTACTTTACTTACCACTGTTGGCAAATGTTTTCGTAAGCCTAAAGAGACTTTGCAAATGGTAATTCCTATACGTTCTACAGACACTTTTAATTTTATAAGATTTTCGTGCCACCGTTCTATGTACGTAAATATCACTATCTTCAGAAAGAAACGTGAAAAGAGCATCTGCGTGAACTTTTTTACCGCTGTATGTGATGAGTGTAAACGAGTTTTTGTGACAGAAATACATACCTACAAAATAAATAAATAAATCCACGAGGCCGCACGCGATGTGGAAATTCAATCTGTTTCTTAACCACGAAACGTGGAATTCTTCCTCCTACTTCTGTTTGTTGGTGAGTTTGAACCATAATGCTGAAATTTTAATGGTCGACGTTTGTTGAAACTACAAGAGTAGAACATATGGTAGGACTGAAAGTAGTAATTTTAGATAACAATTAAATTAATATATAATTAATACGAGCTCAGTAGAATTTTTCGCAGCCATCGATGTTACACAAAACTGAAAGAAGCAACATTCAGTGGAATTTGTTTCCCAGTGTAGAACTTAACCTAAGGGATTATAACAATAAAAAAGTGTGAATTGATCACGAGACGAGAGTAGCCTATTGCGTAGCTTGGTTTGTTTGTTTTGAATTTCGCGCAAAGCTACACGAGGGATATCTGCGCTAGCCGTCCATAATTTAGCAGTGTAAGACTAGAGCAGTGGTTCTTAACCTTTTTCAGTGTTTGCACCCCTTTCAAATCAGTAATCATTTCTCGCACCCCCTGGAAACTTAAATATAAAAAAAGCTAAAAATATAAAGCATACTCTTATGTAAAAATATAGATTTGCTTTAATTATTCATGGGCATCCTCGCACCCCTTGGGAATTATTTCGCACTCCCTAGGGGTGCGGGCACCCCTGGTTAAGAACCCCTGGACTAGAGGGAAGGCAGCTAGTCATCACCACCTACCGTCAACTCTTGGGCTACTCTTGTACCAACGAATAGTGGGATTGACCGTAACATTATAACGCCCTCGCGACTGATAGGACGAGCATGTTTGGTGTGACGGGGGGATTCGAACCTGCGACCCTCAGATTACGAGTCGAACGCCTTATCCCACCTCGCCATGCCGGACAGTATTGCGTAGCAGTGCGCTAAAATGGACAAACATGAGATGCCAGTTAAAGTTCCACTAAGCTGAGTAGTACCGAATTTTTTTTAGCTCAGTCAATTTGTATGGAGCAGAGCTGTAAAACTCTATACTAAAAATTTAAGTCGAATAGAAATTTCTATATTGCTCCCACTACTGTTTCGCAGTCATACTTTATTTCTATAAGAAAAAATAATATCTTACGAAATCCCTTTTTTTACTGATTTGTCTTCCATCTATAAACTACTTGCTTACTGATTCTTTATGGTTTGTTTTTTATTACTCGAAATACAGTGGAGCGCCGTTAAGCCGCGGTATTTGGGGGGTCAACCTGCTTAACCGCGGCTCAAGTGGTCCGCGGCTTAAACCTTTGTGACTGAAAAGCCGAAGTCGCCAACAGCTCCGCCGAGGAGCCTCATCCGAGCCATTGCGTGATCATTATATTGGATTATCGAATTAAAAATAATACTTTAATAATTTATCACTTTTTTCACTGACTTACCGCGGATTAACTTTAATGTATGGAGAGGTGTGATTCGGTAACAATGGCGGCCTCCATAAAGCTGACATAGAGAGCGGATAAGGTAGATTAACGGTCGATTTCTATTGTAATATATTTTATTTATTTCCCAAATTAAAGCAAGTCCTTTTTAAATATCCCCTTGAAGTTATAAAGCCAGGATTAAATTCGTAAGCCGCGTTTTACACGTTCTTAAATTAGCGGTGAGCCGCGATAATCCTCGCTCACATCGCTCACAAGACTTGCTACAGCGGCTTAAGCGATTTCGCGGTTTACTGGTCCGCGGCTTAATGGCGCTCCACTGTATTTCTGATTCGATCACAAATATCGCATTTATATTTAGTTTGATTTGTTTTGAATTACGCGCAAAGCTACACAAGAG
Source organism: Tachypleus tridentatus (assembly GCF_004210375.1). NCBI lineage: Eukaryota > Metazoa > Arthropoda > Merostomata > Xiphosura > Limulidae > Tachypleus > Tachypleus tridentatus. The sequence continues at coordinate 39,221,297 of NC_134837.1, read as the reverse complement.
CTATCTGCGCTAGCCGTCCTTAATTTAGCAATGTAAGACTAGAGGGAAGACAGCTAGTGATCACCACCCACCGCTAACTTTTGGGCTACTCTTTTACCAGTGAATAGCGGGATTGATCGTCACATTATAACGCCCTCACAGTTGAAATGGTGAACATGTTTGATGTGATTGGGATTTGAACCCACGACCTTCAGATTACGAGTCGAGTGCTGTAACCACCTAGACATGCAGGGCCCATTCATACTTATGAGAGAAACCAAAAAATATACTAATATTTTTGGAAGGATTTAAATCTTTGTAACGTAAGGGAGATAAATTGTAGTTACTGACATCATACATCATTATCCAGGTGGTTAGGGTGACACGCTCGAATCCACGAAATATGATCTCTTTTTTATCCATGGGGGTGTTATAATGTGACGGTCAATCCCACCGTTTGTTAGTAAAAGAGTAGCCCAAGAGTGGCGGTGGGTGGTGATGACTAACTGCCTTCCATCTTGTCTTTCATACTGCTAAATTAGGGACGGTTAACTCAGATATCCTTTGTGTAGTTGTGCGCGAAATTAAAACAAACAAACAAAATTGACATCATTAACAGCAGTTGTTGCCAAATATTAAAATATTTTTACGAATATGTTAATGGTATACAGGAGTGAGAAGGCGGTATTACATAAAGCAATTAATTATTTTTACTAAAACGCTAAAAACATAAACTTGAAGCAAAAGCTAAAGGACTGCATACCGGAAGCAAGTTCCTGTCATGTTTACAATCATCTTTTATTTTTTTCAATCTTCACGATAAACTTAGAAATGTCTCAGCAATGTAGTTGAAGGATGCAAGGTTTTAAACATTTGCGGGGATAATATGAAAGACAAAGTTCAAACATTTACTTTTATAGTAATTTCCTCCCAATGGCCACAACCGGGAAGCAATACTGCCAATACAATTAAAAAACAACAACAATAACCTAAATGACAACATGAGTGGAAAAAGTAATGAACAAAATGTTAAAAATGTAAAATTAACCAAATGAATAAATCTAGGATGGTGTCATGAGAATTACAATATCCAAAATGGCACTCCGCTGAGATACTTACATTTGCCCTATACATTTTTTAACTTGGGTCAAATTTCAACAGAAATCAAAATATTGTCGTGGTTAGAATGATCGAGTTAGTTCAGACTTTGACGGACAGAAAAGTGGTTTTAACTGAAAACTGAAAGTAATTAAAACACTCAAGCAGTATTATCTGTTGTTGTTGTTTTGTTGTTTTGAATTAGGCACAAAGCTCCACAATGGGCTATCTGTGCTCTGCCCACCACGGGTATCGAAACCCGGTTTTTAGCGTTGTAAGTCCGCAGACATACCGCTGAGCCACTGAAAGGCCAGTATTATCTAGATAACCTGCTTTGTTTTTTGGTTTTTTTTATTTTGCGCAAAGCTACTCGAGGGCTATCTGTGCTAGCCGTCCCTAATTTAGCAATGTAAGACTAGAGGGAAGGCAGCTAGTCATCACCACCCACTGCCAACTCTTGGGCTACTCTTTTACCAACGAATATTGGGATTGACCGTCACACTATAACGCCCCGACGGCTAAAAGGGCGAGCATGTTTGGTGCGACCGGGATTCGAACCCGCAATCCTGGGATTACGAGTCGAACGCCTTAACACAGTTGACCATGCCGGGCCACCCGATCGCCTGCAGCTCACGTTTCGCAGAGTATTAGATAAACATTTTTCTCTAGTGCATGTTGGGAAAATTGAAAATATTTATGACAACATTCGTTTTATAGAATAGTATTAGTTGTAGTGAAATTGTAATTTTTGTAGAATAATTTATTGCAGGGGTAACAGCCGTTCGGTGATGACGTATAGCTAACTTTTACTTGTACTAGTAAACAGAGGTAAAATGAATATATTTATTTTTAGTAAAACATGAAACTCTTTTGAATTTAATAAAATCAGCTTTACAATAGAAACTATGTTTAATTTTTCTTTAGTCTAAATTCACGCGAGTTTAGTCGTATATTTCTTAGATTTCTGAAACTGTCTATCAATTTCTGATTTTTCATAGTATGCTGAGGTTCAAGATATCACGATTTTACAAGTGTAACGAGTTCGTATCAAAATTTTTGTATTATTCTGGGCTTTAAATAAGAATGTTTCTAAAATGTGTTTCTTTTATTTTTTGATATAAATCTAAAAGCATTATTGCTCTTTTGTAAATATAATCCCACATTTCTGGTCTCTATAGTTACTGTCAAACTAAGCTATTTTTAGTCGGTAAGGTCATGCTGACCATTAAGTTTGGTTCACCTTGTGAGGTTACCAACTCAACAGTCACGTGAGGGGTGAGAGTTGTCGCAGACTACATTTTTGAATGACCTGGTTATCAGAGGTACACATCGTTTTACAGGTTTATTTATGTTTCTTTTTACTTCTCTCAATAATTCCCATCTTAGAGTTTATAGGATTAAACCGTATATTTGTCCAATCGCGTTGGAGGGTTTGATTTATTTCAATTATCTTTTGCTACAGTCCGTCATTTCTCTGTCGATAGCATTAACATTTTTCTATGGGTTTTGTTCATTTTTTTATTCACGTTTTCTTTAAACATATTTGGCTATAGGTAAATGAAGGCCGTTTTTTATGTATTGGGACCACTTTTCCCGCGTATTTTCTGTTATATTTTAAGCCATCATTGTAATGCTCGACACCCAAATTCTATACCTTTCAGTCCCGTTTAGCACTGGGGTAAATTCCTGGAATGGGAACACCACACATACTTAAATAAACACTTCCACGTTATCAGAGTAGGCCCGGCATGGCCAAGTGTGTTAAGGCGTTCGACTCCTTATCTAAGGGTAGCGGGTTCGCATCCCCGTCACATCAAACATGCTCGCCCTTTCAGCCGTGGGGGCGTTATAATGTGACGGTCAATCCTACTATTCGTTGGTAAAAGAGTAGCTCAAGAGTGGGCGGTGGGTGGTGATGACTAGCTGCCTTCCCTCTAGTCTTACACTGTTAAATTAGGGACAGTTAGCACAGATAGCCCTCGAGTAGCTTTGTGCGAAATTCAAAAAACAAGTTATTAGAGCAAGCTAACTGCGTCACTGATGAGCACGTGACCGCATTACACTTATTCCGCATTCTGATTAATTAAATGATAATTACACATTTATTTGAATATTTGTTAGCATTTGAATTTTCTATAACTTAAAACAGTTAATAATGCTGCATATAACATATTTCTTGCATTTTTATTATTATTTTGGTACAGTAAATAACTCGTTTTGTTTCCTTTTCATGAAAATTATCACTTAGGTCCGGTAATCATTCGTGAGAGTACACGATTGATGTGAAAATTAACCGTGCGCCTGAATGACTTCTACTCCCTAAATATATTCATTGTACTTCTGATGTCATTTCTAACAAGGCGTCACAAAGATTAAACGGACTCGCCTGTGAATATCGACTAGAATTCGTTCATTTATCTTAAGATGTTCTATACTTCATTGATAAATCATGCATTGGAAGGTCGTTTTTAACTTTTTTATCTTGTGGAATGGACAATACACATATAAATGCACAATCATAAAGTCGTAGGCTTGAGTTTGTTTGTTTGTTTTATGAATTTCGCACAAAGCTACTCGAAGGCTATCTGTGCTAGCCGTCCCTAATTTAGCAGTGTAAGACTAGAGGGAAGGCAGTTAGTCATCATCTCCCACCGCCAACTCTGGGGCTACTCTTTTACCAACGAATAGTGGGATTAACTGTCACATTATAACGCCCCCACGACTGAAATGGCGAGCATGTTTGATGTGACGGGACCCGCGACCCTCAGATTACGAGTGGCACGCCTTAACATGCTTGGCCATGCCAGGCCCCCCTAGGCTTGAGATCTTCAAGATTGGTAAAAGCGAAGGAAAAGATTCATGAAACTTATTAATTTAATAACTATGTGTGATTTTAGAATGTACCTGGAGGTTTAAATGTGTACGATATTTGGGTTCCTGTGTTGAAACATTAATTAAGTCAAACATCTCTGCACTTCGAAATACAATCCAACACCACGTGCTGGTAAAATTGACAAAAACAGCAACAAATATATTCGTAAGAGTTGTCACTAAAACGTGAAATTACACTATATCGATAAACATGAAAGTTATAAGGATTATTTATATTTAACGTAAGAAAAGTTACTTCTTGTTATTATAACTTTGTTGTGTACAAAACTATATATAATTCCTCTTTCTTTACACTTAGTTTCGTTTGTTTGTACATAAGAACAAAGTTTCACATTTCATGGTGAACTATCTCCGATTTGTCCACAATGAGTATCGAAACCTGATTAATGGCGTTGTATATCAACAGACATACCGCTCTGCCACAGGGGGGAGAGCAGCAAGCAAGGACTAATTGTATTAATTGTACTAATGTGCGCGTTTGTGTGTTTTTCTTATAGCAAAGCCGTATCGGGATATCTGCTTTGTCTACCGAGTGTTGTTGTTGTTGTTTTTGAATCAAACACAAAGCTACACAATGGGCTATCTGTGCTCTGCCCACCACGGGTATCGAAACCCGGATTGTAGCCTTGTAAGTCCGCAGACATGCCGCTGAGCCACTGGGGGGCATCTACCGAGGGGAATCGAGTCCTTGATTTTACCACCGGGGGATAATTGTATTAGTAAACTGTAGACCAATAGTTTGACAGCAAATTTCCAAGAATACATATATTGTGAAAGGATAGGCTAAGCGATAAAATAATCTTTCTCCCTACATTTTGTTCAGTTATTTTTTTACCTTTTTATATTAAAGTTTTCGTGACGTTACTATAAAATATCGAGAATACGACGCAAATAAAGGCTGTGGGAAGTTTTGAATTTAATACAGAATACAAATGATCCAGAAGAGAAACAGGCGCTTAATACATCATCCTGATTAACTGTTTCTTCTTCTCCGTATCAACAACCACTTTATATGATTACCATTTTACTTAATTAAATCTTATATAGAATGTAAGTATTGTAGTATTCGACGCTTCTAAAGGTTTTTTGTTTTTTTTGAAACGCCTGATGTTAATTAAAGGTGTATTTTTGCTTCTATGTAAATACCAAGTAAACATTTATATTAACTATTCTACGGAAAATTTATTTTGTGCTCTGTTAAACGACAATATTAAACATAAATTTATACGAGTATTCATAAATGTGACTTTATGCAGTAGGGTTTATCAGTTTTTTACTATACTTCAGAAAAATGAATTTCAGTACATTTAGAGTGCTGAATACCTGCATATCTAACATGTGTCAATAAAATAACGCTCTCTTTCGGAGAAAAATGCAATATAATTTGAGAGAGAAAACTCAGCTTTTACATCTCTACCAGACAAAATAAGATTTTAAAAATGCAAGTCGATACAACGAAAAGTTCATAGAAGTCAAATGAATAAACCTTTTTTATTATAAAAATAAAATGAAATAAAGGTTTGTTAGGAGTAAGTAATGTACTCACGAGAGTAACACGAAGGTATCTTTTAAACTGTAACTATACCCTTAACACCAGGGGGCTTTAAAATATTTTATTTTTTCACAAATAAAAAACAGGTGCAACTGTCTCCAGATTAATTGAAATATCTAAAACAGAAATAGCACATTTAATTAAATAAACACTGTAATAACTTCTATTTTATTCGCCAAAAGAGGAAACAAGTAAAATCATCAATATAAAACACCGATTCTTGTTAGTTAATGATATATTCGAACAACAAAAACTTTTTTTATCATACCTGAGGTTGTGCAATAAACAAACGTTTTCTAAATCATCGAACCGCTACGTCTTCCACTTTATTTGAATCAAGTTTGTTTGACAAGTATACTTTTCCCTCTATTTGTGAAATTATATTTAAAATATTTTTGGCGAGTGTATATTAAATATATTTGGCATGTGAAAGCAACACAAGTAATTTATGAAAACGTTTTAAGACATGTATTTTTTCATGTCATTTACTTCCAGTAGGGAGCGCTAAAACATTAATGTATGAGATTTTGGTATTTAGTATTTGGTCTTCATCATAAAAAGTAAAATAAATTAAACATAAGCTTTTTACTTAGACTTATATATATTATTTGCAGTCACTTATCCATTAATCTATTTGTATCTTCAAAAATAAAGCCAAGTGTCGTTTCCTGGCAATAAATTTTGTTGCTATAAATCATATAACATCTCAGAAAATGATTGGAAAACACTAGACATTTTTTTTGTATTTTTCTGTATTTTTTTCAAGCTCTATAATCAGTCTTATTGTCTGTAAGTAAATTTCTTTATGAGAATAATGCTTTACTAACGATATTTTTTACAGTAGTCTCTCCTTAACGAAATTAAAAGAAAAACAGATGAAACTATAGAATTATTATATTTGAAGCTGTGTTAAATAGAATGTACTGAATACTTTCTATTGAACAAATGAATATTGTCTTGGTATTCAGTCATTAACAAAAAGGTATTGATACCTTCCTACCTCCCCCTTATTCTTCTTTCAGGTATCTGTGGTTAATTTTCTTTAAACTTTCAAGGCTTGTTGTTATCTAGAAGAAAACGTTTTCAAGTTTACTTAAATTTTCTTTCCCATACACACTTCAGCTTATATGTATTAAAGATTACAATCTTTAATATTTCACTTCTATCAAATCCGCAAAGTGATTTCTTATTCTCGAGGTTTACAGCTGAACCACTTGGTCTAACTTAAGCGTCTTATCAAAGGACCACAGTCATATGGACACAGATAATACTTATTTTTCCAATTTCTCCGTTTAGTAGAGAGCAAAGAGATGGCTATGTGATAAAGTATATTAAGCGACATAAGAAGTAATATAAATGCATAAGAAATCATAAGACCAAAATTTACTACGTTTTTTGCTTAAGATGATTCATTTTCACAAAATCGTGAGATATATGGTGATCAAATATTCGTCTTTCACCACTAAGAACACAGCTATTTTACAGAGTTCATAATCTTTTGGGAATGTCTTATGATATGGTTTGTAGATAAATGTTGATAGGAGAAATTTCGATTCATTTGATGATAACCAGATTAATATGTGTAAAAACAGGTTCCCTTCTGCTAAAGTATTTTTTATTTTAGAATTATTGTGATGCTGACTGCGTAATACCTGATAAAATATGCAGTTATGCAAAGTCTGTTAGAAAATGCGTAAATATTTTCCAGATTATGCTGCAAAAAATCGAAATATATTTTTTTTTGGTACACAGATCTTCAGAATATTTTGAAAGATTACTTAATGAACTTGCTGTAAAAAAAATTACAGATGTCTCTCCATAAGATGAGTAGATAATTTCACACATTTTATTTTTAAGAAATGATTACTATGAAAAAAAAACAACACTTTAATACGTGTCTAAGTAAAATCAAGTATATACCAAAAACACATAAAACAATTAATTTAGTAAAGAGCTCAAAAGTCGTTGCCTCGTTCTACAGTTCGAGAGATTCCGAAACTGTCGAAAAATGTTCCGTTCAAATAATATTTTAGCAATATTTTGGTTTGTGTAAAATTTCGCGCAAATCTACACATGAGCTATCTGCGTTAGCCATCTCTAATTTATCAGTGTAAGACTAGAGGGAGAGCTGTTAGTTATCACCACCTACCGCCAACTCTTGGGTTACTCTTACCAACGACTAGTGGGATTTATCATCACATTATCGCCCCCACGGCTGAAATGGCGAGCATGTTTGGTGTGATGGGAATTCGAACCTGCTACCATCAGATTACGAATCGAATGCCTTAACCACCTGGCCATGCTGGGCCATATATATGAATGATATATCAAATTTATTAGGGATATCTAATGGCTGAAATTTCGTTAAAGACGTTATAAGCTAGTTACAACGAAAATAATATATAAAAACTCCATAGAAAGGCTTAAATAGAACTTCTAGGAAGCAACACTTTAGAAATACTTGACTGCAAAACTTGTCTTTCCCACAGAAATCAGTTGCTTGTTCTAATTTTCTTACTCAATATTGGAATTATGTTTTTCTATAAGACGTTAAGAAATACATATTTTGAAGTTTTTTTATTTTAACTTAAAATAAAAATTTCTCAAAATGCTCTTTTGAGCTTTGCGCTAGATTATCAATAAAATTAATAACCAAAACTGAAAGTCGTATAAAATAGAAACTTCTCTTTAGTGTGTAATCAGGCTTGTCGAGCGGAGTAAATGTCACACCTCCACAAATCTGTCATTCTGCTTTGGGCATAACACCGAATCATTCTTTCTGTATTTTTCCTTTTTCTTTTCTTCAGAGAATAATACTTTGGGGTGGTAAGACTATCCGTGTAGAATTAAAACGATGTTGTGGCAAGACGTAGAAAGAGCCAAAGTAAGCGGTAGATTAGTTGAAAAGGTTTTTTTAACCTTTTTATTTTTGGAAAACACGAAAAAGCACTCGCTTGAAAGAAATGAGGGTAAAGTAAACGTCATCATACCTTACTCGACATTCCGGTGAAGAGAACCCATCAAAAATACAAACTTATTCTTATTGTTTCAACAGAGTTTCTACTGTCAATCCAAGCAAAATCCTATTTCCAGCTGTATCAATGAAAATATGTATGATAAATCCATATTTTATCCCGAGAAGAACACGGAAATATATCAAACACGTATGAGAAACATACATCTATAGATCATCGAAAAATATGTTTCTGATTTAGAAACACCATAAGAACATGTGAATGTTTTTTTTTTTGTTTTTAATTGTAAATAGAAATGATCTAGTAAAGAGGAGGAGGGGTGGAAGATAGCACGCTGTTAGAAAGTTATGTACATCAGTTGATGTTCATGTTCTTACAGAAGTCGCATCTTCTATAACTCCATATAATGAGACATAGTTATTACCATTAGTCACATTGAAGTTGGGATCTGCAGTAATGAAACCTATGAACGATAACTGCTTACTTTCAGACAATATTAAATAGTCTTGACCATGGGCTATCGTGACAGTTTAAAAACTGAGAAGATATATTTTGGACTTTTTACGTATAAATACGAATTAACACCTTTGAATAAAGGTTATTAAAGACTCTAACAAAAAGCCTAGCCTAGTATATTGAGAATTTGCTTCATATACAGCTTCACCAACGTAAAGTTGTATTTCTTTAAATACAGTATAGCATTCTGCATTTTACCAAACGTGTGTATACACGTAACTTGTGATTTCCAATTAAAATTATACTGACATCATGCAGCTCACCAAACATGTGTTTACACATAACGTGTGATTCTCAATTAAAATTATACTGACATCCTGCAGCTCACCAAACGTGTGTTTACACATAACGTGTGATTCTCAATTAAAATTATACTAACATCCTACATTTCACCGATAATAATAATAGACATTTTTGAAACGAGGAATGGATAATTAAGTTCGAATTAATTATTAAATGTCTCACACATGTTCTATTTATTTACTCTAGTCGTCATTTTTCATAACAGGTATTTACTTTGAAATTCTAATGTGGGTTTCACTTTACAGGAAAAACTGTTTCTTTATACATAAAAAAATGTCAAAGTGAGAGTAAATTTTCATCATATATGTTCATTTCTTATACTCAATAATGTTGTTGTTGTTTTATACCGTTAAGTATGAACACTATGAAAACTTATACTGATTTTGACGGAACGTGGCCAAATTGCAAGCACGCCAGGTTGCTGATTGTAAGGTCTAACGCTCAAATCCACACTATGCTACTGAAAAAACTCTGCACTTTCAACTACAGGCGCGTTGTTAAACTAACAATCGATCCCGCTGTTCGAGTAAGATGAGCTGTGTAGGCGGTAGGGGTTATAGACTGGTTGCCCTCCTTACGGTCAGTAGTTTTAAATTGGAACGACAAAACATAAGCTTTGGTATCTCCCACCTGGCCTTTTATTCCGTATGCCGCATATTGTTGAAATTATCAAATGTATAGGATTAGTGCACGTGGATTTGGAGCTGTGTCCACTTATTACGGTGACAGTTGGTCGCACACTTCATAATCTGTGTTCTTATAATACAGTGAAGTACGCAATATTCCGTTAGATAATAATAGTTTGAACGAACACTCTTGTGATAAAATTCAATCACTTAGAATTAATCTTTATTCGCTTGTACTTCCAGTTTAAAATGTCCTAAACACTGATCTTCAGAATGTCACCCATGCGGTATGTGTTGAAGGTGCAGAATGTCACCCATGCGGTATGTGTTAAAGGTTAAAAATAAAAGCGATAAGATAACAAAAGAATAAAAGTAAAAACTAGGGTTCTGGTAATAAGTGCTTGAAGCGATTAATTTAATATTTTCATTGACTCTTGTTATTGTTTTATTACTCAAAGCTTGTTTGTTGTTTGCTTGTTTTTGAATTTTGCGCAAAGCTACACGAGGGCTATCTGCGCTTGCCGTCCCTAATTTAGCAGTGTAAGATTAGAGGAAAGGCAGCTAGTCGTCACCACCCACCGACAACTCTTGGGCTACTCTTTTAGCAACGAATAGTGGGATTGACCGTCACATTATAACGCTTCCATGGCTGAAAGGGCAAGCGTGTTTGGTGTGACAGGGATACTCAAAGCTACATATTTGGTTATGTGACCGTCGTTGGGAATTAATTTCCGGATTTTAGCATTGCAAATCCTTAAAGTTGCTGTGGATCCACCGGACGGCTTATGAAGAATCTACATTATATCTTTATTGGTAACATATAATAATCTTGTACACCGGTAAGTCTACAGATTTACAACGCTAAAATCAGCGGTTCGATTCCCATCGGCGGATTCAGCAGATAGCCCGGTGTGGCTTTGCTATAAAAACACACACTGTTATTATTCGGTAGTTTCCTTGTCGTATTGCAAACTTTAATACTCCGTCTATGGAAACTGACTTCTAACCTCGCTATTGTAAAATACATGAAAACACAGTGAAGCAAAACCTTAGAAACTATGTAGCGAAATAAACAGAAACAATTACTGGCAGAAAGGAGCTTGTATTTCCCTTTTCTGTTTAATTTATAGTAAACTTGGGATTTTGTTATTATTTCGATTATTAAAATGCTTCCAAAGATCAGAGAGCGAATCTCCAGTTTACATTTGATAAAATTTTCCATCATTTTATTGTCACTTATATCATTATATATATTCAGAAGATCCAGTTGAACAAAGTCAGCTGATGATATTGAGACTTCCGGTTCTGTTCGTGATTAAACGTTACTGGATAGTGGGTTCTTGCACTTCTGGACTTATTGTTTTATTTTAAATAAATAATCAGTCACGTTAAATTGTCTAGTCTAATCATCTACATGTAATTTACCTTTATATGATGTTCATTCACAATCGTAAACCTAGAATTGAGGAAGTACTTGGTATTTCTAAGAATTAATTTGTATGTTCGTAAAAACAGGGAAATTCTCACAATTACAGAGGAAATTAAATACCACAAGGGTGATTTCACAGTTGTATATACATTTCAAATGTAACATTAAAATAAGCAGGTTTAGATGATATTCTGTAAGAATATTCGAACATTATTTCTATTTTTGTACGCCTTTTTCGCGACTAGTATAACTGTATTTTTTTTATCAAACTGTAAGTTTTGCTTATCATTTTTACTCCAACAAAGTAATTTATTTGTTCCGTTTTGAAGTACACTAAAATAATACATTTCAGGCTCCTTCAAGCACATCCGTACATATTTCATTTAAATGTTAACGACAAGTAACCATGCAGTGATTATAGTCTTTCATATTATTTTATACTCGCCAGTTTCAATTCAAATTCGGAGGTGTAGCAGTTTGAAATGGTAGCCTCTCTTTGCAACCGATTCGCGAAGAGAAGTGCACAGAAGGGGGCATGAAGATCTGTTATAAACTAACCCGTCTGTCGGCCCCTTCCTCAACATGATTCTGTATTCTTATCGGAGATAGCATGTCTCTCGCGGTGGTTGACAAATGGGCTTGTCAATGTAGCCTCTTAGACGTATAGTGATATGCTGTAAACAATATTTGGTCTTGGCAGACCCGGACAGTCACAATGACGTCCAATGCCCTTCTGTAATATTATAGATCTAACAAGGAGGTGTTTTTTCTTATTCGTTTGTATAGCAATATCCAGCTGTTTATGTCTTAATTAGCTCAACAACTTAAGTCAATTTCATATAGTATGTCTGTACCCAATACCTGTTCGTATCATACCTCTAAAACCGTTTATTAGTTTATACTATTTGGCAATCATATTTTAATCTATGATGGAATATGTAAGAATGTGTCCCTTATTCATTTAAGTTGTTATGTGTAAATTGGTTAATGTATAAATATAAACACTGGTGAAATCACTAGATTTATAGTTCAAGTTAATCATTGTATGAAATCAAGTAAGTTAATCACTAATATAACTTGTTATATTTATAAGGTACTTGTGTTGGCTCTATGGATATAAATACTGTCTGGAACCAGTAGGTTTATAATTAATTTGTGGTCTGACCACTATTTTTAGCAATAATTAATACATCTAAACCATTCGCTCTTTTATTACATTTATTTATTTAGATTAACATTATTCTAGGAGTCCTAGAAGCTCATTGGAATCTGAAATAACCTTTATATTAATACAACTAAAACAATAGTTTTTTTGGTGTATTTTCAAATAGTTAGTATATTTGGGCTCAAAATACTTGCGTGAAATATCAGATGTCTCTAAAAAACAAAACAGAGGATACAACTAAGGTCCTATAAATTGAAGCCAGTTTTTGAAATTTGTTCTTGTATATATTTGAGATATAACAAGCGTGAAGGTGAGATGTGACAACTTTGGGTAAAATTTAAATAACAATCTACAACTTCTAAACTGTACTATGCATAATATCAGGGTACAGAGAACAACATCTAATAAATCAAATTTTCTGTTTTTTGTTTCTTAAAATAATTAACTGATAAAATTGTTCTTAATGCGGATATTACTTTGTAATATAGTAACAAAGGTCTTTAAGATGTTCCTAGAATAATAGCAAGTAGGCTTTCCATTTTTGATCAGCCTGGATCCTTTAATTAAAGTTTTTGTTTTCTTTTTTCCAATATGATCTTAGTCCTAATCGCTTTTCCATTTTACGAGAGCCACAGAAAGGTACATATTCTTTCAGTATCTTGTTTGATCTTTAAAACGTTCAATTATATCATTTAAAAACGTAATTTAAGTATTTTGTAAAATGGTTTAAGGATATTGAAAACAACAACAACAACGTATATAAACTAGCCGTAGCTGTTTAGGTTTGTTTGTTACTAAGTGCTCAAAACTATACAGCAGTTTAAGATTAATGCCAAACATTTTGATTGGTGCAAAGGATAATAAATTGACGACATTTTGTAAATTTACGTCAGTGTCTATTTATTGTTTTAAAAGCAATTTCTGGTGGTTGAAAAGCGTGCCCCGGCATGGCCAGCTAGTTAAGACACTCGACTCGTAATCCGAAGGTCGTTGGTTCAATTCCTCATCACACCAAATATGCTCGCCATTTCAGACAGTGGGTCAATGTGACAGTCAATCCAACTATTCACTGGTAAAAATAGTATCCGAAGAGTTTGAGGTGGGGGGCGATGACTAACTCCCTTTCCTCTACTCTTACACCGTTAAATTAGGGACGGCTACTGCAGATAGCCTTCGTGTAGCTTTGAGCGAAATTCAAAACAAACCAATCGTTAGAAGTGAATATTTGACTTATTATTTTTGCCTTCGTATTCATTATTACACAAAATTTGTTTTATGAGGTTAGTTTTAACACCTCTTTCAGTCAGCTACCCTTGTGGTACTCGTCGTAAGGCATCTGATTACTTTTAAGTTTTACCATCTTCCTCATAAAGTTCCCATTTTAAACTCATTTCAACATATCATCGTCAATATAAGAAGTTAAAATTTATATTTTCAACATTCTTTTAATTTATGATCGCCTATAGATATATTTGAATTACTTATTCTCGTCCTATCGGCAGTCTTCCAAAGTGGAAAAAAAAAGCTTCCTATCCAAGGGTATGTCTCTTTGTCTACATGTCGATCATTTTGTTTTGCTAGCTATCTACTTTAAGCCTTTTTGGATAAGTAGGAAAGTAGGTCGTTTTTCAAAATAGAAAAGCATGATAAAGCTCGAAATACGAAAATTTAAAAATATAATAAAATTAATATCCTGAGTTCTGTAAAATGTTTGTTTAATTTGCACGTCAAGGTAGCGCTTCATTAGTTAATGATACATAATGTGTATAGAGAATAGTTTTGAATTAAGCACAAAGCTACACAATGGGCTCTGCCCACCACGGGTATCGAAAGCCGGTTTTTAGCGTTGTAAGTCCGCAGACATGTCGCTGAGCCACTGAGGGGCACGTACAAAGAGAGAGAGAACAGAATATAAAAGAAAAAAAAGGAACTACACACAGACAGTGTTGAGTATATTTTAATATTTTTGTTAAATCGATAATTACTAATTATTTAGCTTTAAATTTTTCACCAGATTTTTTTTACTTTAAAGTAACCATTGTTGTTTTTCGAATCTGATGTCTTATCTCAGAATAATGCGCCCATTTATTTAATTATTTTTCATAAATCTGTAGTCCGAATTAAGATCTGACAAAGTGTTTCCTGAGACATCACTGCCTTTTTAGTATCTTATGATTTCTTGAAAACTCGGTTGAAGAAAAGTCCTTTTTTACCACGCGCTTATAAATGCAGATGTCTACTTACGAACAAGTCGGGTGTGTTGTGTATTCCAACACGAAATGTGCTTTTGACATATAAATTGTCTTTGTCTCTCAGTCATTGGAGAGATAATGTTTTGGAACAGATCGATTGTACGTCAGATTTCTATTGCCCTGCACTTTACAGAAGTTTGTAATGGGCAATTTGCCACGCATGCGCGTTACAACGATTAGCGATAGGGCGGGGATAGAGCCCAACTGCCAGGCCTACAAGTAGATGAAGCAGAGATAGTGCGGAGTGTAGTGTTGCCCACGTTACTTGGTCTCGAGGTATAACCTAGATGTTAAGAGTTATATTTTAGTAGGCAGGTAGCCTCCTCTAAGCTCCTATCACCATGGTGTTACAAGTAAGTAGCTGCAAACTGACAGAACTTTAAAACATAAGCGTTTCAGATACCTTACGAGAAAATCCACAACTGGGACCTTTCTAAAATTGTTAAACTGACTCAGAAAATTGCTTTTAGTCAAAGTTTACTACTAGTCTTAATCTTACGTGTTTGAAGATAAGTTTAAGACTGTTTAAACTTAAGATACCTCGTCTTTTATTGTTTCATTAGATTATGATGTCTGCTCTTCTATCCGGGTCGAGAAGCTCAGAACATTTCGCTAAAATAATTTCATATTGGCGCTGAAGATACTTTGCAAAGCCTTTGAGGTTTTCGTGAATATTTGGTTTAGTTTTATAAATAAAAGAAAAACAAACTCCCGAAGGTTCAACTCACAGGCTCTCTATTCATGTCCAAAGAACGAGACATGGCATTAAGACTAAAACAGATTGAATGAAAGCTTGACAAACTTTCACCGACACTCTGGAACCAACTATCTTTGAACTAAAGCCATTGTAGATATAACCTCTCGAAGTGGTATCAGAAAAAGGCCCGATCTAACGGTTACGACATCGTTTGAGAACAACAACAGGGCAAAGGTGAACAGCGATGACTTCGGGACAGGACAAGGCTTGTCACACTAGTGTTATCAACATCTTATCAGTAAGTATACTATACTCTTGTTGGTTATCATATCGTGTATATACACCTCGGTACGTGGAACATTGAGGCCATCAATTTAACTATGCACCAAAAAGAAATAAAAATAAAGAAATCCTAAATAAGAAACCGGAGAAACCTGTTGAGATGATGAGAAATAAGCACAAACCAGTAACAAATTCCTTAATGATATTTTAATAGGTGTCTGAAACCCCTCAAACAAGTACCTTCAAGAACTGCTAGAGTCGTCACGTTTCAGGTTTTGTTATTCTTTACTATATTGTAGTTTATTAAGCAGCAAAGATAACCTGACTGTCGTAATCACAAGTCCGCTCAGGTGGGTATAACGAACAACCTGTCCTTAGTGTCGTTAAAGATCGTGATTTTAACTTAGTTTGAAAAACGTTTGCCCTCTTGGTATTATGTACCTCTAACACTTGTGAATTTCACTAATTTCAAAGTTGAACACTGTAAGTTAGCTAGAAAATAGTATATCCAATTTATTCATGATAGTTCAGGCTTTGATGCGACGATTCGCTGCTGTCATGTGCAATAATAATAATAATAGGATCGTTGTAGCAAAAGATACCCATTTCGTGTCACGACAATAATCAAACAAGCGGCCAACAACAAGTGCATTCAATTAATTCCACGGAAGGTTAATAATATGAAAGCATGGATTTCAAATGAGTATGTTCAGTGCACGCTTTGTTCCAAATATCTGTTTTATCTCGTGAGAGAGAATTCTGACACTACTTTATCAAAGCGATATTGTATTTTTTGAAAAATAAAAAAATGGGTACAAGTTTTATAACATAATTAACTGTTTATTACCACATAAAATTAAAGTTTAAATTGACATAGATAAATATTAAGTTATAATTTTCATAAAAGCTGAAATAATAAAAATGCCTATAAGGATATCGATATCAAAGTATATGAATGAGTGTAAGTTACAAAATTAATTCTGCTTAATTTGAGAAATTTTAACGTCTCAGAATTACAAGCTGTTCGAAACAGCTAAACTAAATAGTTAAGCTTTTACAGTTCATCTTCTGAAAAATTCTAACATAATTGATCAAATATATTAAAAATAATATGAATGACCAGAAACTAGGTTAAGACATTACTGTTGACACTAGACCTAACGTGTTCATAATCTGAACATCTGCTAAACCTATCAACTCTAATTCTGTGGTGAAAAAGTTATCTAAAACTCGTCCCAGATGTTTCAAAAATGTTTTAAAACTCGTCAGAGCTAAAAAGCGACGATTACACAAAATGAAAGACTTCTAGAAGCAAACGGCAAGTCTAAGGACTTATAACTAAAAAATTAGGTTTCGATACCTGCAGTAAGCAGAACAAAGATAGTCCATTGTGTAGTACTATGCTAAATAACAAATAAAACAAAATCATAATCTATAACTAACAAGAACTGAAACTAGTGCTAGACATTTCAAGAAACTGATGAAAGATCCGAAATTCCGTAACTCAAACTAACCCCCGAAGTTTCAAGAAACTACGAAAATTTCTATAGCTCGCTGGAAAGAAATCTATTCCAATATTTTTAGCAAACGACAGGAAGTTTTAGAAAAAGCAGAACTGAACGTTGTCCTAACTGTTTAAGCTAATTGAAGAACTTAAAACTATTCAGAACTAAAGAACTAAAACTTGTCTTAGACATTTCAACAAAATTAATAAAAAAAGGTCTAAAGCTTGACGGAACTAAAACGGGTTCAACACACTGAATAAATATTGTAGAGCTAGCCAGAACTGAAACTAGTAATGGACATTTCAAAAAAGTGAAGAGAACTCTTGAATTATTTACATACATTGTTTGCTTATTCTTTCCACAAAAGCAAAAATATTTCTAAAAATATCTAAAGGCATGGCCATTCGATGGTTTGTAACAAAATTAAATCATTCGTAAGCAAATAAAAGCTGAAGTGTAACGCCCGCTTGTGATTGGTCTAAAGGAGACAATGTGTAGGTTGTTTTTCTCAACAGTGTATTAGACGTTTCGCTAAACAGTTGAAAGTGCTCGAAGAAAAGTTAAACCCGCAGAATAGAACAAATCTTCTGAATCGCTTATACCTTGACACTATGCATAGATAGAAAAAAAAAATAGATTCCATGTATCCTGTTTGTGTTAGCTGTATTTGACATTAAATATCAGTCGTGTTTCAGCAGTTGTTTGTAAATCTTCATTATGAATTTTTGTCAAAAGAAATGAGAAAGAAACAAACAGTTCAATTAGTTTATCGTTCTGTAATTGTCCCGCTTACTTTTTAATTGTAATTTTAGTTGTTTCTCCATCGTTTAAAACAAATCGTAATTGTAATACAAAAATAAGGTTATCGTTTAATAGCATCTTAAAATGTAATAACATTTTAGGTCCCCATCAGTAGCTCAGCTATAAGTCTGAATGTTCATACTTCTGAAATCAGAGTTTGGATACTCGTGGTGGGTACAATCGATACAGCCCAATGTGCATCTTTGTTTTAGCCCTTCTCTGGCTCAAGAGTATGTCTGCAATCTTACACTGCTAGAAACTAAGCTTCGATACCCATGTTGGACAGAGTACAGATAGCCCCTTGTATAGCTTTGTGAATAATTGTTTGTTTGTTTTGAATTTCGCGCTAAGCTAGGTTCCATTTTGTTTTTCTTTCTTCAGATGGGGCTGTTATTTGTTGTTGTTTCCTGTGTGCGTTTGTCGATGTGTCGTCCAATGAGGATTATTGGTTTGGTTTGTTTTTAATTTCGCACAAAGCTACTCGAGGGCTATCTGAGCTAGTCGTCCCTAATTTAGCAGTGTAAGACTAGAGGGATGGCAACTTGTCATCACCATCCACCGCCAACTTTTGGGATACTTTTTTACCAACGAATAGTGAGATTGACTGTCACACTATAACGCCTCCACGGCTGAAAGGGCGAGCATGTTTGGTGCGACCGAGATTTGAACCCGCAACCCTCGGATTACGAGTCGAATGCCTTAACACGCTTGGCCATGCCGGGCCCGTGATTAATTCCAAAGAAACAAACTGATTGTTGTCTTAATAGTGAAATTACGTTTAAGCAAGGGCCTTGTATGACCTAATGAATAGAATACCAGACTATGGATATGAGAGTCTATGACTGTGGTCACGCTGCCAGGAAAAACAAAACAAAAAATGGCTCTCTGCATTTAGAGCCGTGGAGACGTTCTAAGAATGAAGACCAAATCCGGAATTTTGATTACAGTAGAATAGGCGGTGATTCCAGTTAAGTTCATGTCTTTTTTCTAGTTCAAAATTAGGGACAACTAACGTAGATATTTAATGTGTAGCTTTGTCCGAAAGTCCAAAACAAACGAACAAACTGTTTAAATAAAGGGCAAATAGCAGTTCAGATAATTTCTCCATATTATAAAAAGTTTCAAAGTCTTGTGACACTTATAAAGACATTTAATGTTTGATGTAATGTGTGTATTATAACTTCTACCTACTTCTTGTGTTGTAATCTAAAGAACAAGTCTTGTAAAGAGAACGAACTACAAAATATGATTTTGAGAAGTGATGAGCTTTGATTTCTTTAGAATACAAAGTTAAGTGTCCATTTACATGTTCTTGGCAACATTCGTTTACGGTTTCCAGCGTATGGCCTAGCCCAGCAAAATGTATATATGTATGTATAGGTAGTCTGTTTTAACAGTTTCCTTTGAGAATCAGTAATGCTACAGTAACACAGTAATACAAAATTAAAACAAGTTTCTTTAAAAGCTTCGGCCCGGCATGGCCAGGTGGTTAAGGCACTCGACTCGTAATCTGAGGGTCGCGGGTTCGAATCCCCATCGCACCATACATGCTCGCTCTTTCAGCCGTGGGTACGTTATAACGTTACGGTCAATCCCACTATTCATTGGTAAAAGAGTAGCCCAAGAGTTCGCGGTGGGTGGTAATGACTAGCTGTTTTCCATCTTGTCTCGCACTGCTAAATTAGGGGCAGATAGCCCTCGTGTAGCTTTGAGCGAAATTAAAAAACAAACAAACAAACAATCTTCAAAAGCTATAAGTGAGAGTCACTGCTTCCGGCGTTCGATTTTAATTATCTTACAATAACTGGTTTAGTTGTTTGTGAAATAAGTAGTGGTATACGTTTGAGAAAGTTACACAAAATACATAATACCTTCATTCGGTATTACTTCCGTGAACGATAATTGTACAGCTACGGAACGTAGTTCATTAACATCACAAAAAGATGTGACGTCCCTAAAGGGTTACGTGATTAGTACTTACTACTAGATGGCAGCACAGTGTACCGGTTCTTCTGTACAACGCTTTGATTAGTCAACGAAGGCGCGTTTCCCACATAAGGACATTTTATTTTCTAATTTTCTGCTTAAATATACAGAGAAGCCCAAATATAGGTAGACAGTTGTATATGGAGTTTATCTTCTGGGGAGTACTCAAGGACAAAGTGTACAGTAGAAAATCACGTAATGTTGACGAAATGAAAAGGCACGACCCAGACGCATTTACAGAACTCAATGAAGAGACAGACACGTGTTAGAAAGTTTGCAGAAATGTCAGACAGACAGACGACAGGATTGTGTGAACACCTGCGGGATTAACTTAAACTAACTTGCCCATAATTTAATGTCATGTGTAAAATGCCGTTAAATAAATTATCAATTCTATACTTTAATTTTAATTCAATTACTTTAAATTCATCAACACTTATCCACTGCATACCTACTTTTGGGCCACCATATATACATATATATATAAAGAATCAAAGATATTTTAAAATAAAATATTATATCCAGTTTTTAAATATTTTAAGTTCCTTTGTTCATTGTAAAGCACAAAACTACACAAGAGGCTGTTTGTATTCTGTCCTCCACGAATATCCAAAACCCGATTTTTAGCGTTGTAAACCCTATGAATTAACGCTGGATCGCCAGAGAAGAGAATATTTCTATTATATATGGATTGAAAAATAACAATTTAATATTGGTGTAAATTACAATTAACCACAAAAACGGATGGCATAGTCAGGTGGTTAAGGCACTCCAGGCGTAACCTGAAGGTTGTGGGTTCGAATACCCGTCACACCAAACATGCTTGCCCTTTCAGCCGTGGGGGCGTTATTATTTTACGGTCAATCCCACTATTCGTTGGTGAAAGAGTAGCCCAAGAGTTGGCGGTGGGTGGTGATGACTAGCTGTCTTTCTTTTAGTGTAACACTGCTAACTTAGGGACGGCTAGCGCAGATAACCCTCGATTAGTTTTGCGCGAAATTCAAGACAAACAAACCAAACATAAAAATGCGGATCATGGTGTGCTTATGTCATCAACTTATAGAAAACAAAAATATTTTCTGTACATATCTTTGATTACTTTAATCAGATTATTTTAATATAAATCATGTAACAAACAAAAATATATTTTTAAAGTTTCGTACAATATTAGTCAAGCGATAAATGTTTCACTTGATGTTCAGTGGAAAAATACTTTTTTGTTCGTTTGTTTGTTTTGGAATTTCGCACAAAGCTACTCGAGGGCTATTTGTGCTAGCCGTCCCTAATTTAGCAGTGTAAGACTATAGGGAAGGCAGCTAGTTATCACCACCTACCGCCAACTCTTGGGCTACTCTTTTACCAACGAATAGTGGGGATTGACCGTCACATTATAACGCCCCCACGGCTGAAAGGGCGAGCATGTTTGATGTGACGGGAATGCGAACCCGCGACCCTCAGATTACGAG
This sequence comes from Tachypleus tridentatus, assembly GCF_004210375.1. Taxonomy (NCBI): domain Eukaryota; kingdom Metazoa; phylum Arthropoda; class Merostomata; order Xiphosura; family Limulidae; genus Tachypleus; species Tachypleus tridentatus. Next base: position 39,199,773 of record NC_134837.1, on the reverse strand, counting down.
TCGCACGCCTTAACGCGCTTGGCCATGCCGGGCTTCAATAGAAAAAGAGCAAAATATTTAACCATCTTGTTGGACTCATGAATTCAGAACTACACGCTACAAACTAACTTTCTGTATGTTTCTAATTAACTGATAAAATTGTATCAGAAAACTGGAAAATTAGTATGTGTAGTCTATATGTCTTAGTTTCATATTAGAATAGCAAATTATAATAATAATAAAAAAGATAAAATGGACATCTGTCGGAAAATAAAATAATACGCCCCCTGCCGGCTAAATTTGATGTAAGGTATTTAATTGCGGCTTTGTCCTACAGTAACATCTAAATATCTCAGTAACCTGACAAAAGATTGGTTTATTTCTTTTAGCGCATGGTTACACAACAGGTTAACCGATCCGTGTTCAAAGAGAGGAATCGCGCCCAAAGATTTAGTGTTATAAGTCTGCTAATCCACCAGGAGCTTTTGCTTTCAGTAATTATAAGAAAGAATAAACTTGAACGAACCATGCAGGCGATATGACTAACTGCTAAAGTACACGACTACAATGTTCACATTCTCATTTCATGTAAGTTGAGATTTATAAATCACCCATTCTGAGGCAGTTCGTTTTGACAAATACTACGTTGTTTGTTTTGAAAAAAAAAAAAAATGTTCCTATTGGCTTTTATTACATTTTGTTACCGATGAGATTTGTGTGGTAAAATATTTCCGTCGTGAATATGAAATCATGTTGTGTGCTATGTTATGTATAAATTGTGCCTTGTTTTATATATAAGGTATTGAACAATTCTGACATTTGAAATTTATTATAAGACTTGTAATATTCTTAACGTCATACACTATATAGGTTTATGATGCATTGTGTCACATGTTTCATCTATTAGTGCCGCTTTTAATGAAAATTGTAGCGAACTTCTAATCATTCTTAATTAATTTTATGTCTTTTTACATACCAATTTCTATTTATGTATTTACATGTCTGCTGCTACTTCCTATATGTTTTACGTTAATGCTTCTTATAATCATCTGTAATCGTTTTCTCCAATCGTAATTATCCTACGTATTTCGTTTTCCAGCTTCCTTATCAGCCACGGTTTAAAGGAAATGATAATTGACAAAAATATCTTTTGTGTTAATTTTACGTCCTATTAAGCTTTCAGTTGTTGATGAAGCGTTGTTTGATAACAACATTAATGAATGTACGATATGTGTTGATTACCCCAGGAAATTGGTCAAGGGGGTTGTTGGTATTGTTTTCGCCTCTTTAAATGTAAGCGTTATCTTATCAAATGTGGAAGCTCTTCCGAATTTTTCGTTTGATACTCACCCTTGGTTTTGTTTTCCGTTCAACATTAAACACTCGTGACACAAGTAAAACTGATTGCCATATTTCATTGGCAGCATTTTGTGTAACAAGGCTTAACAGATTTCAACAAGTTTATTCTAAACTCAAAGACCACAAATATCGTTCATCATATTATCTCAAATAATACGTCTCTGATCTCAGTAATATTTCAAAGTGATCTTCATTTGTTATTTTACGAGAATTCCTAATTATTAAATTTGATTGGTCACATATATTTTAAATAAAATGATAGTATACCGTATATTTATCACGGTTACAAAATGGAATGTTAGTTTTCGCATTAGCTTTGATATTTAACTTATATGATATTCAAACTGTTATCATTTGATTCTTAGCTAATATTTCATGTAATATTTATATTTTCAAAGAACTTTTATGTTGCTAAATACCTCTTTATAAAAACGAAGACTTCTGGTTACAAACGTTGAAAATCATATAATTAAACTTTCTCTAAAAACCTATCTTTTGTGTTATTCACCTTTCTTGCAGCAATAAGTTTTAGAACTTCTCTTTATCGAAAAGAAAACTTCTGTAAAATCGCGGTTCTTTCATGAAGGAACTGGCATGGCCAGATGGTTAGGGTTCTCATTCCCAATTTGCGGGTTGCGAGTTCGAATCCCTTTCCCATCAATCATGCTCGCCCTTTCAGCGGTGGGGAGCATTATAAGTGACGTTCTATCTCACTGTTCGTTGGTAAAAGGGTAGCCCACGAATTGGCAGTGACTAGCTGTCTTCCTTTGCACTATTAAATTAGGAACAGTTAGCGCAGATAGCCCTCGTGTAGCTTTGCGCAATATTCCCAACAAACAAATACATAAATTATGAGGAAGAATTAGTTTGCTAAGAAAAATCATGTGAATTATTTTTATATATTACTTTGAGCTTCTTTATTAATTGATCCGTTTTTATTTTACCTTATTTGAAAAAAAAAAAAAAAACACAACAAAAAGCAATTAGATGAAACTGGTGTAAAACGTGGCGAAATGTTTGGAGTGCCTCATAAAAATCCGTTTGACGGATCTGCAGTAGGTCCGAGAACTTATAACACTGAAAATGAAGTTTCAATGATTGTGGTGAGAAAAGTATACACTGCCCATTGGTCAGCTTTGTGCTTAAAAAGAGGTAAACTTTATAAAAATATGAATATTTTAAATTTAAAATTAGTAATGTAGTTTTTATCCATAATGCGAGTCGAGCTGTTTCAAATAAAAAATATAATATAAATAAATTTCTCAGTGGTTTTATTAGTAAAATATGGCTCATTTTCAGGACATTATAAACCTGACACTGTGTTAACCGAGGTATAGATAGCGGATATTATTCGTTAAGGAACTTTAGATAAAGGCAAATAGCAAATAAATAACTTTCTCAGTGGTATTATTATTATATATTAGTAAAACATGGCTCATTTTCAGGACATTATAAACCTGACACTGAGTTAACCGAGGTATAAATAGCGGATATTTTTCGTTAAGGAACTTTAGATAGAGGCAAATAGCAAATAAATAACTTTCTCAGTGGTATTATTAGTAAAACATGGCTCATTTTCAGGACATTATAAACCTGACACTGAGTTAACCGAGGTATAAATAGCGGATATTTTTCGTTAAGGAACTTTAGATAGAGGCAAATAGCAACACGTTGATTACCTCCTTCTTCCCTAAAGTTTATGTGAGATACAAAACTGCAATGACGAAAACGTTTCACATTTCCAAACAAAGTAATTTGAAGGTATACCGGAAGGAAAAATCAGTGTGGCTGGAAACGATAGCCTTCAAAGTCAAAGTCTCATATGTACAAATTATAATTACTTCTTCTAATTACAGCGGAGATTTATGTTTATACGTTGACGCATGTTTATTAATATGTCTAGAGTTCAAAGTTCTATTACATTCACTATAGCTTAAAAATGGCGTCTTCTGGTGATATATTCAAACGAGGCATTGAGATACAGCCTGAGACAGCTAGTTTATTTTATTGATGACGTGACAAAGTTTCATGCATTTGTATAGAAAAAAGAAAATAAAGTACAAACGAGGAGTTTTCCTTTAATGAATAATCAACCTGTTTTGGTGTTGTTGTTAAAGCTAAGCCTACTTTGCGTATTACTTGTGATTTATGGTTATCAGCATTAAAATCTCACGAAACATGTATATTGCCAATAAAAGATATGTTCGTCCTGAACTAATTCCATCACATTAACTCGTTCTATTTGTCTCGAGCTTTCGCTCTTAACAGAATAAACCTAAAGGTCGTCAATACATTATGTTAACAGAACTCTTCACCGTGTTTCAAGGGTCTGTTAATATAGTTAAAATTTAACTCCTTTAACTTGTCCACTATTAATTTCCGGTCAGATTCAACATTCCTTTCAAACATTTGTCTGTTGTTTACCTTATTCAAGTTCTAGCAATGAATTAAAATACAACGTTTCATATTAACACAATTAGGAATATATTCATTAAAATCGTCAACGATAAACACTCTACATATTGCATGTTTTGACGCCTTAAGAACGACGTATAATCTGTTCACATTTGGTGAAGTAATATTCACGGTCATACTTCAGAATGTCCTTTAAATGGCCACATAATTGTTAATGGAAGTGGAAATATAGTGTATGGAACCCATTGTGGTCCCCAAGATTTAAAAAAAATATATATCAGTCCAGGAACAAAACAGGCAGAGGACTGTTTCTTTTTACCAGGTGATGGAGAAGACCTACTGGTGTGCCACTGAGGGGACTCTAGCTATAAGGACCAGCTTCAATAATTCAGTAGTAGAGATGATTCTAAATACTTATCTAATTCATTTTTAGGAGATGTGATAAACCGATCCCCTTAGTTTTTATATGTCTTTGTCTATTAAATTTCGCGCAAAGCTACACGAGGGATATCTGCGCTAACGGTCCCTAACTTAGCAGTGAAAGGGAAAGTCATCACAGTCCTCAGCCAACTATTGGGCTACTCTTTTAGCAACGAATAGTGGGATTGACCGTCAAATTATATCGCAAGCACCGCTGAAATGGGCGAGTATATTTAGTGTGACGAGAACTCGAACCCGCTACCCTCAGGTTATGAGTCGAGTGCCCTAACCACTCGGCCATGGTAGACCAATTTTTACGTCCATCTTATGATTCGTAAGTGTTTATAAACGACAAACATTTTTAACGAACATGGCCGCCCAAATATTATAGATTTTTCATTTATTTTGACGAACTAAGTTATTTCATTATCAACTCGTGAAAGAAAAACGTATTATAATATGATAAGTAACAACAGTACATAATTAATTAGCGAGTTTCACTAACGTGTTTATTTGTAGCTATGATCTACGTAAGTAGTTGACTTTAATTAGAAATGAGCATTCATTATATAATTAAACAACGAAATAGGTATAGTATTATCAATATTTTATTTTATCATATGTATAATTAACTTATACGAAATATTTATTCTTATACAACTTTATATGTTTAATACGTTTCGAACTTTTCTAACGTATTTTCCATAATAATGATGACGGAGCTCGTGGATAGAAATGGACTAAAAAAACAGTGAAAATCCATATAATTAATTATAATATTCCATGGTACACATTATAGATTCTAAAGAAATCAGTTTTGCTATAAAGCTTTGTAAAACTCATGAAACATTTTTCAAGCCGAACACATTTTTGCACCATAGAAACCGTGACTGCTTCTTGTTTGTTCCCGTCTTTCTAGTTAGAAGTATTTGTCTTTGATCTTGTTATCAGAAGTATTTCGCAGAGACCTCTAGGAAACAATCAACAACAACAAGAAAAAAGGCTTATGCGACAATGTGTCTTCTTTTGGACCTTGACACAACGTCTTTGAGATTATTTAAGCAAACGACATTACGAGCGTACTCAACTGAGTATGGGTTTTGATCGAGACGCCTGGGTTCGAGATTATGGCAATAGATTGTAGTATCAGTCAATGAAAAAGGCGGGAATAAACTTAAGACTCTGCAACTAGCATATTTTTAACAATCATTTTAAAAACACAATTCGTTGTTGCTTGTTCTGTTCTATTTTTTGTGCTTGATAATGCTTTGGCGGTCTAAAGTATACCAAGCAATAAGTAAAAAAATGAATAAAATTCCCGAGTTTCAAGGCATATGTGTATGTTAAAAAAAAAAACTTTACAATGTTCCGTTTTGTGGCCTCTCAACTTGTGAATGAAGTCACTTTCCTACTTTTTATAACAACCGGGTAAAATATTTCCTGAAAAAAAGGTGGAATGTCTAACGATTATTACATGTTTCAAGCTTAAAAAAGGTTTCCTTCAAGGTCCAACAGTATCCGTTTTGCTAACATAAAAAGAAGACAAACTTTACACTGTACAGTGATTCTTTTAGTCATTCTAAAAACATATTTTTTTCATTTCTTAGTATGATATCATTTCCTTTTTTTAAGTGCAACAATAAAAAATAACGCATTTTTTACTCCAATTAACCTCTCATTGACTGGTTGTACTAGAATTGGCTAAAAAACACAGGCGTTTGAAAAGAATCTTATTGTGTTAGCAATCGCAAATAATACCATTTTTTTAAAAACTTTCTATTGGTATAAATATGTTTGAAAAAAAAAAAAGTTTACCACGTAAAAGACATTAAAATGCCGAAAAGTTAGGCCTACATTTGTAAACAACTAAAGTATATGAAGTATAACTTAAACTGGACATGTTACATGATGTTGGCCTCTTTGTTTTCACAAACGTGAGGTTAATTATGAAGATTGCTGTACCAGGATTTACGTTTTGAAACAAATATTCCATTTATTATTATAATTTAGTACGGCATATGGTTTAAATTAGACGTGTTACTTGATATTGTAGATTATTTATGAAAGTTACTGCGCCAGAATTTATGTTTTTAAAATAAATATTTCATTTAAGGTAATCAACACTTATCTCTAATCCCACCGGGAAATTTATTTGTTTGTTTCTAGCGTTGCACGTCTGCAAACATACTGCAATGCCACTAGGTGGTGCACCGGAAAATAAACTTATTGCAAATCAAATCAAGGTTGTTGTTGTTTTGAATTAAGCACAAAGCTACACAATAGGCCATCTGTGCTCTGCCCACCTCGGGTATCGAAACCCGGTTTTTAGCGTTGTAAGCCCGCAGACATTCCGCTGAGCCACTGGAGGGTTCAAATCAAGGTGTATGTTGGTGTGACAGCAATAAAAATATTTGAGTAGCAAAACAATTACTCAATATCAAATATTTTAAAATAAGAATTTGTTTTATCAAATAACAAGGTAAGTTGCTACGATATTTGGCCTGGCATGGCCAAGCGCGTAAGGCGTGCGACTCGTAATCCGAGGGTCGCGGGTTCGCGCCCGCGTCGCGCTAAACATGCTCGCCCTCCCAGCTGTGGGGGCGTATAATGTGACGGTCAATCCCACTATTCGTTGGTAAAAAAGTAGCCCAAGAGTTGGCGGTGGGTGGTGATGACTAGCTGCCTTCCCTCTAGTCTTACACTGCTAAATTAGGGACGGCTAGCACAGATAGCCCTCGAGTAGCTTTGTGCGAAATTCCAAAACAAACAAACAAACAAAGCTACGATATTTTATACTAAATCACATATTTACTATATTATACATTCGGTACTTCAATCACCTTTATTAAATATCCACATTGATTAAAAGTTTAAAATTTCAGAGCGGATCCTTTTATATTTAATTGTTAATTGTTTTATCAAAATTAAAACATTATAGCATGGAAAGCATAAGTATTTATGAACATTAACTAAGGAGGATCAGCGGTGGTTCGACACCGTAAATTTTGGTTGTTGAAAAGGTTGCTTTATATTTGATTCAGCGAAGAAAGTCGGAATAATTTTATTGCAGCACATCGCAAACGACCATAGGATTAACGTTTTATGTATTTTCAGGCTCGTATTAACAATAGATTTAGGCTTTATAGCTCAGTATAATCAATAGGGGTGGTTTCATAATTTCAACAAGTTGAAATAAAAGTAAGTTTGAACTAGTTTTGTTCGTGATAATATGAAACGTGGAGTGAGGTACCGAGAACGCTCGCTGTTTAATCTATAAAACTGAGAGGTTATGAAACATAACGCCCCTACAGTTGGAAGGGCGAGCATGTGGATTCGAGCTCGCAATCATCAGGTTATGAGCTGACCCTCATCGATGTATTTTTTTTATTAGAAAATTAGATTAGTCAATGAAATCTATTCTTGGTTCCTCTTTGATCCGATACTAGGAAATCATGGTCTTCTAGTCCTTCCGATTCTCAATCGATCTTTTCATTTTACACATTATTTGATATTCAGCCATTTTGTGGGTCATCCAGAAACATGTGTCTTGCCGATCATAGGCCAAACGAATAAACTGCTAATGTATAATAATTAACATGGAATAATGACGATTAGTAGTTTGGGAATAATAATCTGTCATGACTGGTTCATTTTCATATTCATCTAAAAGTTCCATAGTCATAATATTCGTAAAATGTTTTCGACACCTTTAATCGACGTTCAAATCAGCACCATTGAACATGTATATGCAAAAACGGCTCGTTTGGGTTGAGAAAATATTTTACATAGAAGTGCGAACAACGTTCCGACCTTCTTCGGTCATCTATGTAAAATATTTTCTCAACCCAAACGAGCCGTTTTTGCATATACGAGGTCTGTTCAAAAAATACGCGGACTGACGTCATAAAACAAAATGTATTTTATTTAGAAGTTACAGGTCTGGGACCCCTTCAAAGTACTCTCCTCTCCAACGCACACATTTATCCCAATGGTGCTTCCATTTGTTGAAACAGTCCTGGTACGCTTCTTTTGTAATGTCCTCCAGCTCCTTTGTCGCATTTGCCTTAATCTCGGGAATCGTCTCAAATCTTCTTCCTTTCAAGGGTCTTTTGAGTTTGGGGAACAAGAAAAAATCGCAAGGAGCAAGGTCAGGTGAGTAGGGGTGGAGAAGAACAGTGATCGAGTGTTTGGCCAAAAACTCACGAGTTTTGAGGCACAAATTTCGCAGCAACGCGGTGCATCTTCAATTTTTCGGTCAAAATCTCGTAACAAGATCCAACTGATATCCCACACTCTTCAGCAAGCTCTCTGACAGTCAGACGTCGATTTGCTTACACCAGGGTGTTGATTTTGTCGACGTGTGAGTCGTCAGTTGACGTGGAAGGACGTTTAGGACGCTCATCATCTTCAATGGACTGTCGACCATCCTTAAAAGGTTCATGCCACTTGAAACATGCCGTACGCTTCATAGCAACATCACCGTAAGCCGTGTTAAGCATCGCAAAAGTTTCAGTCGCAGATTTTCCAAGTTTATCACAAAATTTCACAGCAAGTCGTTGCTTCTTCAGGTCATTCATTCTGAAATCCGCCAAACGAAAAAATCGCACTTCACTTAAAACCGCGTAACTGATACACAAATGAAGATATTTGCAATCGGGAAATGGCGTCGTAATCTGCTGATATGTGCGAACCTAGCGACACCAAGCGGATTACCCTAGAACCAACTGGAGCCGCGCAATTCAAACAGTCCGCGTATTTTTTGAACAGCCCTCGTATATTTCTCTACAAGTGGGTTTTCTCGACATCACTGACCATTGAACATGACCCTTTTGGTGCGTGTGCGTAAGCTCCTTTATAATACGATATCAAAGAACATTTTGTTTTTAAGAGAAAAATGATGACCTAATTATCCGAGCTAAGTGGTTACATACACATGGGAAAACATGCACATCTTTATCAACGTAAGATTTTGATCGTGTTTGCAATTGGTCAACTGTCATGAATTCCAGTCTTTCGAGACAATTATCATTTAATGGTTATAAAAATGACGCCTATACCTACTGATATCTCACGCTTCTGGCGTCATAATGGTTTATTTCATACCTACTTACTTCGTTAAGGGATTTACAATATTGATATAGGAATAAACAGAACAAAGAAACGTTGCTTAGAAGACAAATTCATGTAGTATTACTTTGTTGCAACAAAGCTATTTTCTGAATTATGTAAAATCATCACGATCAGTTCACAATGGTGGCAGTGAACAATAGTAAAACCTTACAATAAATGGACTGTCATTATTCTGTCCTGATGACTGTTGTCAAGTAAATGTTTTAGTACCTCCAACAGTATTAAAAACTAAAGTGTTGTTATCACTACGAAGAGCCAGGCCTATATAGCCGATACTAAGGCTAAAATCCTTCATCTGTGTCAAGTTAAGGCATCTTCCTACACTAAACAAGAAGGAATCCTCATTAGCCGCGGTTGTAATTAGATTTTAAATCAGTCAAGAAATGGAGTTATGAGCTAAAAGTATGTACTTGAAAAAAAACCAAAATAAAACAAATTAAGAGTCATTTTATGAGCCGCTATGTCGCGGCTAAAAACGTTTTATTGGACAAAGATTTTTTAAAAAAGAAATAATGGGTTATCTAGAAGTTTCTACCTGCAGAACTTTAAGGATAAAACTAATAGTTTAAGCTTATTAACATACACTAAATTTCTTTATGAATTTGTTAACAAATTTGTTAAATTTTATTAGCAAGCCCAACATGAATAGGTGGTTAGAGCATTCGACTTGTAATCTGAGGGTCGCATGCTCGAATCCCAGTCACACCAAACATGGTCTCCCTTTCAGGCGTGAGAGCGTTATAATGTACGAGTCGAGTGCCTTAGCCACCTGGCCATGCTGGCCGTATCAAATAATGTATTACTACGTATTGTTTAATTCCAAATATCTGTAAACTCGTACTGTCTCACATACTAATATAAATGCTCTTAAAATCCAGAACTGGTCAACTCTTTCTTTAATTTCTGTGTAATAGAAAGAATCTTGGAATTAACACTTGATTTTAGTGTGGAATAGTTACTGCCACGTGCATGAAAACTTTAATATCAATATATTGTAGTGTATGCTCTCCAGTATATTGATATCAAAAGTTTTCAGGTGGGTAGCAGTAAAGATGCCACAATATCAATATACTGTAGTGTGTGCTCTAGTCCAACGAATTCAAGTAACGTATTGAAGACTGTAAGTTTTTGTAAACATTAGTTGTATTGATTATCTATACGTTAATACTTAGAAACACATATTGTAAATGCAATAACAGCAATAAATAATATAAGGTTTTACATTCTATCCGACAAAATACAAAGCCTGGATAGCGGAGGGACCTGGAGGCTGTATTATAAATCGCAAACATTAAACAACGAAAACAAAACGAACAGAATACAAACAATGAATTTTGATGAAGAATGCCCTGTCTTATCACATGGTTCGTGTTTTTGATGAATTAAGTCCTATCTTAATATGTATCGTGTACAGTGGCAGCTTTAAGGTTGCGTGGGCCCAGGGGCTAATAATGTTTGTGGGCCCTCCATCACATATAATTTTACATAGAATATAATTATCAACAAGCCCCTATTAAGACCATGAGCCCCTCTGTCCTTTATCTGAATACGCCACTGGCCGTACAAAATCAATTTGGAAGGCTCTACTTAATCATATGCTGTGTAATTTTGGTGAAGAAGGCCTTGTCTTATCATATGCCATGTGATTTTGGTGAGGAAGACTTTATATTAATATATGCTGCATCGTGTGGAAGATACAATCACATTTTGGATTACTTCTGTATAACCTCAGCCAAATTATCCGTATTTTTCTGTATTTAAAGTTGTGCGAAATAAACAGTTGTCACATACAAAGAAATAAACTTGTACACGTGTTTTCCATATGAAAACCCTCCTTGACGTAAAAAAAAAACGATTTTGTATCTTTGAATTACACGAAAAATTGGAGTCCTATTTATGAAGGGTAAAAACGTTTTTAAGAATAGTAGGTAAATACAGAGTATCGCATAAGGTAATCTAAAATAAAATTTAGATCCATTACAAGGGAACAACAACAAATTTTTGTGGATACAAGTTTCGATACCTTCACAAATGTGTATTAAAAAGGATAAGTGGAAGTGTCGAAACATATATCGAGAAAAATTTGTTGTTGTTCCCTTGTAATGGATCTAAATTTTATTTTAAGCTATAAATAATCTCTGAACTGTTGAATATTCAGAACTGCTTACCATATCTTTAAGTATTTCCCAGTACAACTTGTCTTTCATTTTAAATTTATCATACAGTACTGACGAATGAGATAATGAAAGTTGTCTACAGACAGGAGACAGGTACGTACATAACCATTTTACGACGTAAACTAATATGTCTGTACACAAACTGGCAAGTGTTTAGGACCACAACTAATGGCAGAGCTATTTGTTTGCTGTGTCTTTAGACTGAAGTGAGATTGCTGATTGGATCGCAAAGGCTATATGGCGACAAGAATCACGAACCTTCTCAGATTTGACTACATCAGATCAATCATTCTCTGGATTGCTTTTTGTCTGTTGTGATCCAAGACCGTAATCATTGCTCTTTTACCACGATTTTTTTTTTAAATCTCGAGTGTATCCTATAGCCACCTACAGAGGTCTCTCTTGTAGAGATCGCCATTTTCCCAGTTTCGTTCCAATATTGTTTTATTTAATTTTGTAATTGCTCAAATCATCGAAAGACTTATTATTTTAAAACTATTGTAGTCTGAATTACATAATTTAATGCACACATTCTCTATCTTGATGCAAAACCAATGCAGTCTGAATTACAGAATTTAATTCACACATTCTCTCTCTTGACGCAAAACTAATGTAGTCTGAATTACAGAATTTAATTCACACATTCTCTCTCTTGATGCAAAACTAATGCACTCTGAATTACAGAATTTAATTCACACATTCTCTCTCTTGATGCAAAAATCTACATCTAGAAAATAGTCATTTTATTATTTTATTTCATAAAATTCTTCCTAAGAAAATGTCGACTCGTAATCCAAGGCTCGCGGGTTCGAATCCCCGTCACACCAAACATGCTTGCCCTTTCAGCCGCGTGGGCGTTATAACGCTACAGTCAATCCCACTATTCGTTGATAAAAAGTAGCCCAAGAGTTGGCGGTGGGTGGTGATGACTAGTTGCCTTCCCTCTGGTCTTTGCTAAATTAAGGACGGCTAGCGCAGATAGCCCTCGTGTAGCTTTGCGCGAAATTCAAAAAACAAACAAACAAACTCTCAGTGGACACAACCTATAGTTCAGTGTGACTCTAAAACAAACAAACACTTATGTTCAGTTTTAAGGTGTCCCATTGAAGGTTTATATATATAAACTACATGTGTTTACACATACGTTAGGTTTGTTTCAGCAAATAAACCAGGATGTAACAGGACGTAGCTCTAATTAGTTTATGTAGGACTATTTTGATTATCAAATGCCAACTCTCATTCACGTGCGAGCCACGTTGATATCACGCTTAGAATAAGCTATACCTAAAATGCATGCATAAGGTTTGTTTGTTCTACACAGAACTGAATTTTTATTTATTAAACAGAAATTTTACCTTTGAAAATCCGAAAGGCGAAATTACAGTTGAATTACAGTTCGCACAAAGCTACTCGAGGGCTATCTGTGCTAGCCGTCCCTAATTTAGTAGTGTAAGACTAGAGGGAAGGCAGCTAGTCATCACCACCCACCGCCAACTCTTGGGCTACTCTTTTACCAACGAATAGTGGGATTGACCGTAACATAATAACGTCCCCCCGGCTGAAAGGGCAAGCATGTTTGGTGCGACGGGAATTCGAACCTGCAACCTTCAGATTACGAGTCGCACGCCTTAACACGCTTGGCCATGCCGGGCCTCTATTGTTTTGAACAGCTTATACACCAAAAAGCTTCAATTAACATATGTTTTAATGGCATTTCACGGTATAATTAGAAAAATAATTAGTTTTAACAGCATTTGTTTTATATGTATATGCAGGATATCTTCTGCGCGAAAAATGATGGTAAATCAATGTAATTTTCCAATAACTTATAGCATTAGTGTTTCTTTTTAAAACAATGAAGACTTGCTTATCCATTTAAATTGAGACTTTACACATTTACTTTCGAGATAATCCATAACGCTTAGTCATAAGTGATTGTCTTTCATTATAAACACAAGCCTTCTTTCGATCGGAAACTCGTGCACTTGTGTTAGAACGTGAGCAAATTGAGCATGGGTCAAAATAATTTGTGAAAAATTTGTCGTTTAGTCTTGTCTGATTGGTTTTCTTCATTATAATTTCAATCGTCTTGGAAATACAAAATCTAAGCATGATAGTTGTAATAATAATATTTGTGATGTTTTTATTAGAACTTGATTTGGATTCGGAACTTTAAGCCGAGTTGTGGATGGGAACAGACATTCGTTTTTTATTCTTTAAACGTAGTTGTTTACGTTTAACAGTGAGTTGTACAGATAAGAAACTCGTGAAAAACGTTACATCAAACAATGGGCGGAACTGAATTAAAGTATACAGTACAGTACGATATAGTTTGGCAAAATTCCAGCTACGCTGAAATCAGAGAGAGACAAAAAAATGGTATTGTAACTTTACAAAATCGTAAAAGACAAATCGAATATGTCGTAATAGAAATAACAATCTTCACCAAAGTCTCCAGCGAAGACTAACTTTCAAAACTTTTGTAACCTGATTGGTTGTGGCTCAGTGATTAACGTTAGTAGAACATGCATCCGATAGTTCATGGTTCGAGCTCCATAGTCACAAAAATCATACTCCTCGCTCTGAGACACAAAAAGAGTGACTGTGAAATCCCAATATTCGGTCAGGCAAGAGTAAGGCAATGTAAAATGGTTGACTTCTCTCTAGTCTGAGTTCTAAGTTAAGGAAAGATATGCGAAAATAGTCCTTATGGAACTGTGCCCTAAAATTTTGAAAAAGGAACTGTTTAACTATGTACATGGTGAAAATTCGATATGTATTTTTAAATTACATATTTAAGTGTATTTTATCTATAATGTGAAATTTATTTTGAAAGTCACAGATTTGTTTATCTTGTCCAAACGTGGAAGTTTGTTCAGGTTCTTAGTTATATTGTGCGAGTACCCAATTTTTGAAACTCACATTACCTCGAGCAAGGGCCCGGTATGGCCAGGTGGGTTAAGGCGTTCGACTCGTAATCCGAGGGTCGCCGGCTCGAATCCCCGTCACACCAAACAGACTCGCCTATTCAGCCGTGGGGGCGTTATAATGTTTCGGTCAATTCCACTATTCGTTGGTAAAAGAATAGCCCAAGAGTTGGCGGTGTGTGGTGATGACTAGCTGCTTTCCCTCTAGTCTCATACTGCTAAATTAGGTACGGCTAGCGCATATTGGCCTCTAATAGCTTTGCGGGAAATTCAAAAAACAAACAAAACTAGACTTTGTTTCTTTTCAAAAGAGAATAATAGGTTTAATTATAAAAGTCATAAATTTAAACCAGCAGCAAAATCTCTTCTGAAAACAGCTTCAGATACATCAACCACTCATTATGCAAAAATATTTAATCAGCACCATTACAAATTTATCAACGACCTGTGAAATGTAATTTATAGTTGCTTTCATTGGAAGTCTTTGTAACAAATCAAATACTGGTCACTGAGGAATTGAATAAATTGACGAAACACTTCGGATAATTTGTAACTTTTTCTAAAGAGCTGGTATCTTATATAATATAACTTTCTTTCTTAATGTAAGCTGTGCGATGTTTTTATTATATTTTAAAGAGCGTAGTTAATTAGTGCTTCTCCACTGACTTTGCGAAGCACCAAATAACCTGCAAAAGTTATTGTTATTACAAACGACATAACTTCAATATTTGCGCGGAACTGTCCCAAACAATCCATTAATGTGAGATATGACATTAAGTACATAGTACAGTATGCAACCGAGTTGTTGCAAAATACTTGTGTAGGGAAGGATACATGTTAAACTAACACAGTAGTAAATTAAAAAAAAAAAGCTTTATTTAAGCACAGTGATATTTATTTTAGAAAGCATGCTGCCTGTTTTGATAGTATCTTGGAATGCCTTCTGCAGGTGTGTCCAAGATACTTTCGAAACAAGTAGTGTGTTTTCCTATACAACTCGTTGTTTATTAATCATTGTTGCATTTGATACCCGTGCACACTCTCGCGAGTATGCTTTTAATTGATGGATACAAAATATTGGTGTGTTTTTTTAAAGCTATTAAAGATGCTCCCCGCCAGTACAGCGGTATATCTACGGATTTACAACGCTAACAGCAGGGGTTCGATTCCCCTCGGTGGGCTGAGCAGATAGCCCTTTGTGGCTTTGCTATAAGGAAAACACATGCTATTAAAGATTTGTGTAATGAGGTTTTTGTAAAATAAATTTCTCTTCTATGAAAGTACATCTTGAGTGTTGTTTTTTTATTTCGCGCAAAGCTACACGAGGGCTACCTGCGTTAGCCGTCCATAGTTTAGCAGTGTAAGACTAGAGGAAAGGCAGCTAATCATCATCACCCACCGCCAACTCTTGGGCTATTCTTTTAACGCCCTCATGGCTGAATGGGCGAACATGTCTGGTGTAACGGGAATTCAAACCCGCGAGCCTCGGATTACGAGCCGAGTGTCTTAACCACCTAGCCATGCCGGGCTTTCAGTGTTGTAAAATTCCAAATGTAATTTATTCTAAAACGGGTGCTTCACAAATTTTTTTTTTTCACCATTAACTGTATAATAAATGTATAGTGTACTCATATTCTACAAGCAACATATCTGTGTTTGAACAACCAGATGTAATTTTCTAAAGTTACTAAAATGGTAAGCACACATGGTGAAAAGTGGATAATTAAATTACGAAATTTAATCTACAAAATGTTTAAGAAAAGTTCATTTAACCCAATATGAAAAATGGAAAAGAAACTGGATATTTCCACAAAAAATTAGCTAATGGATGCAAGGGCTATGTTATTATGCAGTAATTTATTTTATTCTAAATAAAAAGTGGCTGCCGTTTTTGTTTTGTTTTGTTTTTATCCACGGCATAAGTGATCTAAGTTTTCGTTTTTCCAAGTACAAACTTTTATCTTATAACTCTATCCTCTTTTAACCTATTTGAGTTCTGTTTAAATTTCTGTACTCAGATGGTCAAACCCTTTCGATTATTGTAATTGACTACGCCCAAGGTTTCGTCGAGTAATTTATTCCAACCCTGTTTAAAATAGTTTAAATTCGAGGGTAAGCTAGTAGAGATTTTGATGAGTAATAAAATTGAATCGGGTATTCGCGCGCCCCACACTTCGTATTGCTGGCACACAAAAATATAGCTAATAAAAATGAAAATAAAGACCTTATAGATTAATTTACTCTAATCCTACCTAAAAGAATTTCAAGTGCCTCTGCTTTTGAGGATTCCTTCTTTTTTTATATAATATACGAAGAAAACACATCCACGATTTATGTGGTTGGAAAGTGTGTCAGGTGCATGTTAAAAAAGTTTATTTGTTTTAATGCTAAGCCACATTGTGCAATGTTCTGTGTCTATCGCGGGGTATCGAATCCCGAATTTTAGTCAGTCAATAACTGAACAATCAGACATGCGTTAACTATCAGCTGTCGTGTATCAGTGCATATATGTGCATAATTGCACAAATAAAAAACTGTTAGTGATGACTTAACGGTAGGTACAATTAATTGCCAGAACATTGGAAACGAGAATGATTTGGAACGTCTGTATGTATAAGTAAATAATGTACATCTCTCAGATTATTTGCTAAACCAGGTCTACATCTTCAGGGCTGTTTCATGAACAAGGTCTACATTACTAAGGCTGTTTCATGAACCAGGTCTACATCTCTGAGGTTGTTTCATGAGCCAGGTCTACATTTGTAAGGCTATTTCATGAACCAGGTCTACGTCACTAAGATTGTTTCATGAATGAGGTCTACATCTCTAAGACTGTTTCATGAACCAGGTCTACATCTCTAAGACTGTTTCATGAACCAGGTCTACATCACTAAGGCTTTTTTCATGAACCAGGTCTACATCTCTGAGGTTGTTTCATAAGCCAGGTCTACATTTGTAAGGCTATGTCATGAACCAAGTCTACGTCACGAAGATTGTTTCATGAATGAGGTCTACGTCACTAGGACTGTTTCATGAACCAGGTCTACGTCACTAAGACTGTTTTATGAATCAGGTCTACATTACTAAGGCTATTTCTTGAGTGATGTCTGCACTCAGAAGATTATTTCAAGTTTATCTGTTTCCGTGAATTATGTTCGGCAAAGATACTACAAAATATTTGTCCAGGTTTCCTTTATTAATGTACTAAATAGTATAAAAGAGTATAAAAAGGAAACTTTAATGTTTAACAGTATGAAACGGTTTTTACGTGTGTATTTTTTACTAAGGACTAATAATTCGAACATTGGCATTTCTTTGGATTTTTCTCGCATTTCCTTTATAACCTTTACTGGAATTGTATGAGCTAGAAACGAACATTTTTTTTGTGTTTCACCTAGTAACAACTATTTCTGTTACTTTTCAGTTTAAATATCAAATTTAACTGATACTGTAAAAATCTAAAACCTGCATTAATTAAAACGTATTAGGGATTCTATATACTAAATATTCGTTGCACTGTTTATTTTCTATGGTGCCATTACAACGTTAATTAATTTGTGCTGCTACTTCTGTAATAAAAGGAAATTATAAGATGCGTTATTTATAAAGTCCAAACGTAGTTCATAAATATGGTATAAAAGTAGCATGAACTTACGCGCGTGTGTGTGTACTCTATATACTGTTAAAACGAACTTCATGACTCTGCATAGCATGCATGCACGTGAATTTACTTGCTCACTGGTTTTTTTTTTCCTCTCCTAATCAGAACATAACTACAATATTGTGTATGAGAATATATATTGGACTTCTTGTTAATTAAAATCACTTCAGTCCATAGTTTTTTTATTTCATATCAAACATTTTTTTTGTTAAACCCAAAGAATGTAGCTGCTTAGTTTTGCAACTACACCGAAAAGTATGAAACAACTTAGGCATACGTATCAGTCGAAAGGTTAAGCCAATTTCATCCAGGCTTTCCAGAATGCAAAACAATCGTTCATTAATCGCTTTAGATGATCCGCCTTCTGAGATCTGCGAGGACGACGGAGACAACCAAGATGTTCATACTTTGAAGTAGTTTGGCTTTTGTATCAAGTTTAGCAGTTGTTTATTGCGAATCAATGAGAACATTTTAAAACCTACAAAAGGAGTGACTGTTTAAAGGTTTAGAACGGCGAATGCTCATACAACCACCCTAACTCTGAACGACCCTTGTTACATAATTACGTCTTTTTCGATGCTCTCTCGTTTCCTCAAGTTTATTATTATAGAAAGCTACGTGCCTAAGAAGGAACAAGGGTCACTGTAACATTTGACCGTAGAAACTTCAGTATAGTCCTTCAGTATATTCAAGTGTATTTATTTGTCATTCAAATATTCATTTACATTGTGTTTTACGTGAATTATGAAGTATTTGAAGTAAAAATAATTTAGCCTTCATCCTATAGCTGTATTCTGTGTTTAAGATATTGAGTCAAAAACTGAGTTTGTATGTTTTACATGTATCGCTCTCATGCATGCGTTTAGAAATTCTGACGAAAAACGTCTAAATCTAAACGTATATCTAACTAAAGACGTTAAGGTTCAGACATAACAAGTTGAACAAAGTAACTGCCTCAAAATAATACAGTAACGTTCACCAAACTGTGAGAATTTTTTGAAAGTTAAAAAAGAGTGAAATTTAAACGTGCATCAGTTGAATACTTTTTACTCGTTTCTTTTAGAGGAACGCGCCATTAGCTGTGGAATCGAACCTCAAATTTTAACGTTATAAGCTTGCTGTCTTACGGCGTACAGAGTTCTAACTCAGTTTTCAAAGATACATGTATTAGGACCCAATTTACCACAGCTATTCTTTTTAAAGTTGTAGTTTTTATATTAGACAGGATGAATAAGGCATTTCTGAAACAATTATCTTAAAAACAACATTTATATAAACGTTATATAAAATTTAGGTGTATGAATTCTTAAACAAAATCTTTGTAAATCTGTTCTACAATTTATTTGTTAAATTTTGATGCCAAGCAACTCGAGGGGCCACCTAAACTAGCCGTCTCTAATGTTGAAGTAATAGACATAAGACAGCTAGCCAACACCAATTATGAGACTACGTTAAACGCACCCACAGTCCCAAATTTTGGATTGAAATTTTTGGGCAACGTGTCGCGAGCCATGAATTTTCGGATTCACGACTGCAGAGAAGCTATCTAGTCATAGCCTGCTTAATTTTGGATTAATAAACAAGAAGAAAAAATATAAGTCAACAGCGACTATCGCCAACTCTTGAGAATAATTGGATTTGACCATCACTGTCACAGGGCAGCCCCGACCCCAAACATACGGTGCACGTTTTTGAGGCAGTGAGACTTCAACCGCAAACGCTCGACTTCACAATCCGGGCACGAAGAAACTTAGCCATATCTGTTCCTTAATGCTGCTAGTACATTTTTTTTAACGGCTCGAACTAGTACATTGGAACATTAACATTTAAGCCACACTGCCCTGAATGTAAACTGTACCATGTTAGAGTATAATTAAAAAACAAAGCACGTTTTTAAATACCACGAAAATCCACAAACAAAATCAAAACATGGTTTGCAGACAGCCTACAACAAAGAGGTTATGCATTATCGCTGTTGATAACAGTTAAGTCATAAAGAATTCTTTCTTCTGTCTAATTCACGATAAAATTATCCATGCCTAATTGATTTTAAAGAGATTGATTAAGACCACGAGGCTGTTGGAACAACAAAATCATAAGTTTATGGTAGACAGTAGAAGATTAATGTTTGGATAATTGCTTAATTTAATTAACCAAACATGATTTTTACGTTAATGACTGGGACATTTTATAGGGTAAATTCGCGTTTACAAGACTGAATATTTCACGACTCTTTTAAATTATTTATGACGTATCGTTATTAATTAACGATCTAACGACATTAATTTTAAATCTCTGTCCCTTTAAAAGTGATCATTAGAAGTAGCTAAACCATCTTTTTTATATATATCCGTGAACATCGATAAAACTATATAATTAAATAATACACACGTAGGTCTGTGTCAGTTCCCGTAATTAAAAGCTCTCCGTTTAGTTTTTGGTTGAGTTACTTTTAACATATTACGTTTACGTGATTAGTATTGTCTAAATTATAATCGGAACTTGTCCTTAATACGTAGTCAGCTAACAAACTTCTTCGAGCGTATACAGTCAGCGCCTCTTTAGTTCAGTGTATAAGATTTCATATGTTATTGTAATTTAATTTTGAGATTTTGTATCTCGGAAGAATACTGGTGGTTAAAACTCATATTCTTGCGCCATCGTGGTCCACCCTTAAGTCATTTATTTATTCATTCTTTCTAAAAATCAAAATAAAATGTGAATGAATTTCTGCTTTAGTTTTCATCGTTATAAGACAGAACAAGTGGCTAAAGTGTTATTAATTGCACTGTTTGTGTTCCATGGTGGCAGAACGGTGAAAGTAAAGTATTAGAACTCTAGTATTTGATTCCTCTGACGAACCGAGCGAAAATAGCCCATTGTGTAATTTTGAGCTAAAGCAAATATCATATTTTTAGAATCTTTTATATCATAAAATATTTCATATACCTGTCCGTGAATCCATTTAAGAAATTTGGCATTTCTTTACTTTACGTGGTCAGGTGGTCAGGGCGCTCGACTCGTAAACTGAGGGTTGAGGGTTCGAATCCCCATCACACTAAACGTGCTCGCCATTTCAACTTTGGGAGCACTATAATGTTATTATCAATCCCACCATAAGCTGGTAAAAGAGTAGACCAAGAGCTGGCGGGGAGTGGTGTTGACTACATGCCTTCCTTCTTACTTACATTGTTAAATTATGGACGGCTATCGCGAAATTAAAAAAAAAACAACAGACAAATCTTTACCTTACTTAACACTAAACTCTAGTAACGAACATCTCACACTACACTTGCTCAGTTGGCATGTCTTTAAATTCATGCAGGTTTTCTGCATAATGGTTCTTTATTTACAAACATGAATACAATTCTCATAAAGTCAAAATAATAAAAATGATAAAATCTATGAAGAATATTGTTGGTCTTGTATCTAACACGAATATAGTCCAAGACTTTAATAAAAATGTATTGTTGTAACTGTTTCTACTGGCGGGTAAGTTCTGTTTTTATTTTTCCCTAACACGTCTTGGTGAGGAAGAAAGCGTTTTATTTCATGAGCTACTGGTTCTAAAAGTAGTTTAATTAGTATTCATTGAGAAAACTACGTTCACAGTAAATGCGTGTATAACAGTTTGGCTACCGTGTTTCTCCGAAAATAGGATAGGGCTTATATTAATTTTCACTCCAAAATATGACACTAGGGCTTATTTTCGGGGGATGTCTTATTTTGTGCGTGTTTTTCGTATAGCAAAGCCACAAACGGCTATCTGCTCAGCCCACCGAGGGGAATCGAACCCCTGATTTTAGCGTTGTAAATCCAGAGACATACCGCTGTACTAGCGTGGGGTGTCTTATTTTGATATATTAAAAAAATGAAGTTACAAAGTAAAACTATTAAACTAACCATTTAAAATAAACTATTATTAAACTATTAAACTAACTGATTAATACTTAAACAAACTAATTAACTAACTATTAAACTAACTGATTAATACTTAAACAAACTAATTAACTAACTATTAAACTAATTAATAAATTAATTTTTTTTATTTCTTTCCTCTTCCTGCCACTCTTAACTAGGGCTTGTTTTAAGGGTAGGGCTTATATTAAAACTATCCCCAAAAATCACACTAGGTCTTATTTTATGGGTAGGTCTTATTATCGGAGAAACACGGTAGTTGCTATTTCTCTCTGATCTATATTTTTTCATCGAAACTCAAACCTAATAATCGCAGATGACTAATAAACCCAATCAAAAAATATCTCATTACTTTAGACTCTAAGTAACTTTCTAATAGCACCAGTTAACAAACTACTTTAGCTAACTCGCTTTATATGTAGCTTAAAATATTTACAAACACTCAAGAAGACCCTGATCATTAAGTCACACCATAACGCTGCGACAAACCTCCCTGTGACCGAACATTACAAACTGCAAGAAACATTTGAACTGAATAAACGTAGAGTACCGCAGTACTTTAATAAGGGTTAAAAATGAACAAATGGTTAAGTTGCTAATCCAGAAGATATGTGCTTTACTAAGTTATTGCCTGAAATGACACAAATTTTAACTTGATGTTCCGAAAAATCTTTAAGGTAAAAATAATAATATTACGTTCGAGAACAAAGTAATGAAAAGTTAGAATACTGGTTTAAAGTGCTTTAAAAAACTGTAAGCTCCACCAAGAGAGTAAAATTGTTTCTTCTATATATTTCTATTATTGTTTTCTTTTTTTGGTTACTCTCAGCTGTTAAACGATAAGATTATGGGCTTATATCACTATAATTCCGGGTCCAATTCAAGCTATAAGCACAACATGAACAATCCATTGTGCAGTTGTGTGCTTAACAACAAAGAAACACTTTTCTTTAGGGAAACTTATAAACATAATCGCATTTTGTTACGTATTGAAAATCTTGAGGTTACTAGCAGCTGAGTTTAAGTTGCGCAATGAATCTGTAATTTCGAAACTGGAACATTTGTTAGTTGCTCAATTCCCATAAAAAAACAACAACATATGTTCCTATATGTTTCATTGTGGAAAGAATTAGCATGATGTAACTGAAAAGAAACAAAATATGCCGGTTAGTTATGAATCAGAAGAAATGTCGTTTTGTTCCTTATTGTAAATGTTTCAGTTCGATCTCGCAAAAAGAAAGATTTCAAAGTACTTTAAAACTGTATTTAATAGCCAAAACATTATGTGGACGTTTATTACAAAAGACACCTCACGAACTTTGTTAAATATTTGTAGCACAACTGCACAAAAAGGCCTACACGAACCAGCTGTTTGGAATCGGAAACACCTAATTTCGCAATAGTAACATATAAACATATCCCTACAAATTTCTTGTAGAATTTTATCCACATGGTGGTGTGAACTGTCTTTTTTATATACGTTACCGTACAGAGTCTGAAACACTATTTCAAAACGTATTATCCAACTAGAATGAACAATTGATAATGCCGAAAGAGCTGAGATTCATGTGATATTTCGCCACCATTAAAGATATTTTATTACTTTCTATTAATTTTCAAAAATCCTCAACATCACTAACGCTATGGCGCTTATCGCCGCTCTTTTGTTACTTTTGAATTAAAATAAAAAGACGTCATCTTAAGCATTTTCTTGTCTTTAGACATTTGCGTCGCTGCTCTTAGGGGGGCTATTAAACAATTAAACTACTTAATTAAAGATTAACTTAAATTTTCCAAATCTGTGTTGTAAGTTTTTGAATTATTAACGTTGCTGGTGGATAGGGTGGTCTTCAATTTTCTCTTAAGATGGTTATCGCTTTTCTCAATACAGATGTTTTTAGGAATTAATTAAACTATTCTACATATTCTATAAATAGGCCTTGTGTAAAGCCCACGATACGTATATGTATATACGTTTTTTGTTAATTTTTTTAAAGTTTTGAAGAATTTGTTTTTAAAAATATTTCTCTTTTGTTTCTGTTAAAGGAACCTGGCATGGCCTAGCGCGTTAAGGCGTGCGCTTCGTAATCTGAGGGTCGCGATTTCGCGCCCGAGTCGCGCCAAACATGCTCGCCCTTTCAGCCGTGGGGGCGTTGTAATATGACGGTCAATCCCACTATTCGTTGGTAAAAAAATAGCCCAAGAGTTGGCGGTTGGTGGTGATGACTAGCTGCCTTCCCTCTAGTCTTACACTGCTAAATTAGGGACGGCTAGCACAGATAGCCCTCGAGTAGCTTTGTGCGAAATTCCAAAACAAACAAACAAAGTTTCTGTTAAAGCGCCATCTACAAAAACATGCGCACCATAGCGATGCTATGTTGCGATAGAAAGCCAGTAATTGTTAATGTTGGTTTATTAATGTGAAAAAGAAGAATTCATAATTTAAAAAACACAGTAAGTAACACGCTTAAATAACATTTGATGATTTTGACAACACAGCGATACATATACCTCAAAATTGTGTTAAGAAACACCGGAAGTCAACTGCAAAAAATTATGTAACTGTACACGAATAAAATACCAAAAAAAAATTACAAAACAAATTGGAATCTCTCAACCAAATAAATATCAAACAAATCGTCGCAAGTTTATCATGAATAAAAATCGTGAAGCGTTTATGATATGTGTATCAGCGATTCATGTCAGCCAATATTTCATTGAAATGTAAGATCTGTTTCCATTGACATAAGATATTACACTATCTTGTTTAAATCGTTTTTATAAGAGTAGTTAAGGCAAATGATGACCTGTTTTTTTTTAGCGATTTAAAGATCGATATGACTTAAGCAATACACTCACTTTGCTAACGATGTGCAGGATGGAGATCTTGGCTATTTTTGTACTTTTACTTACTATATACTACTATAACTACAACTGTATATATGTGAGGCTTCAGAAATTAAAATAGAACATGTACATAACTGTTCATTCTTTTTTTTTCAAAGTTTTTTACTATTACAAAGAAGTCTATAAAAATTACAATGCTTTGGGTTCTTTTTTATAGAACCAGAAAACAGGTTGTTTATTTCTGATATAGCCAGATTTGTCACATTGAGATAGGAACTTATACATATCCTGTGGTCCCTCAGTGGCTCAGCGGTATGTCTGCAGACTTACAACGCTAAAAACCGGGTTTCGATACCTGTGGTGGGCAGAGCACAGATAGCCCATAGTGCAGCTTTGTGCTTAATTCAAAACAACAACATATCCTGTAACCAGCAACTGGTGTAATGGCGGTAACTTACTTTATTTCTATCAGAGGGAAATTAAGCTGTTTTCTTCTGTATTATATTTTGATACACCTAACGACCTCTTGTGTAAATAAAATTATTTTCTTAAGTATGTTGGTAATTCAATGCAGACAAACAAAGAAGCACCATCTAATAAATATGTTAAAACTGCAGATGAAAACATGGCTGGCAATGGAAGAGAAATCTCGTTTTTCTGTTACGCACGAACTTATACTGATGTAAGAACTTCGACCTGAGTCAAAGAGGGCTACGCGTGACCCGCTGGTTTATCGTGACGAGATGCGAATCAGAGGGCTTAGATTTCGAAATGTGATATCGCTGAACAAGTTTACACTTTTAAACTGGTCATGAGTTCTAGAATTGTTGCTCAGTACACACGCGCACAGCAGTTTAGGTTGAAAATTCCAATTCTATTTAAAGTATATAAAAAACAGTTACTCGCAGAATTATGTCCTTATGATTTCGATATTGTTTTTTGCGCAGCATGCCTGTAACTCTAAATTTAGGAATTATGACTTATTCACAATAAGAGAGCCTAGTGATATACCAATTAAAGTCCTAGTTTTGATAACTAATTTCAGATTGATGCATTTTTTTCAAATATCGGACAGAGGACTTGCATATTCCACTCTCCTTAATTTTTACTGAAAGAATACTCCATGTTGTCTTCTATAGATGTCACTCTAATATAGTTTCGTATTATACTATACGAACATATTTGAAACAGCGAATGGTAGAATACGCTGCGTTTCATGTTGCTCACAAAATCTTTTTTTTTTTTTTTTTTGCTGTTGTTAAGAATGCATATCGATATCTCATCAAATCAATGGCCCAGTCTTGTATATATATAATATTAGCGTAGCGCAGGATTTAAAATAGGTTCGAGATAAAGGAGCCCCGTAGGATAATATATCAGAATAAAATCACTCAAGTGATTTCTTTTTCGGTTCTCTAGAATATTAATACTTTTTTTGTTGAATATGGAACAGTAACTAAGACTGAACTTGCATGCAACATAACGATGTGGCTCGTCCACCAGGAAATATATGAAAATTGTAGAGCACATTACAGCTAGAGTTAGTACTTGAACATACTCACCATGATCTATTGTGTATTCATTTCACGAGTATTTCTCATGCTATACCTTTTTTCATAAAAGGCTGTGTACACACACACACACACACACACAAATACATACAAAAAATATATATGTGGTGTACACACGCATGTGTTCGTGTGTGGAGATAGTTGGTTTGGGCATTTTTGCTCTTTAACAATTGATAGTAAAATGTCCTGTAGACGGCGTTGTGTGTTTGTAAATCAATCATATACCCCAAAACTACATTAACTTCAATCATAAAGAACTAGCTCACAGGCATTTGTACTTCTTTTAGCATACTTAAGTGTAGTTAAAAAAATAACCCAGAATGTAGTCACAATTGCAGTATTTTTTTAAACAGTGTCGCTGTTTACCGTTTGGTGGTTCGTCCTTGTAACCTAGTGGTACATCTTTGTAATCTATACACTTTGTTAGTCTTTCTACAGAGTACCAATACCAGTTTACGTCGTACAAAATTATTGTATTTCTGGACTTAAATCGGGAGGCCCGGCATGGCCAAGCGTGTTAAGGCATTCGACTCGTACTCCGAGGGTCACGGGTTTGAATTACGGCTGCACCAAACATGCCCGCCCTTTCAGCCGTGGGGGCGTTGTAATGGTCCGGTAAATCCCACTATTCGTTGGTTAAGACAGTAGCCCAAAAGTTGGCGGTGGGTTGTGATGAGTAGCTTTGCGCGAAATTCAAAAAACAAACTTAAATCGGGTGGAAATAATATAACCGTTGCGGCCTCGAATTATCCTTACTTTAGTGAGTACTTTCAAAGGCTCTGTTCGAGTGAGAAATATTACATGCTAAAAAATGAGGTTTTCAGTCATCGATAGTTCGTAAAAGACGTTTTGTCTTCTAAACTAAGTTACTACTAGGCGATGCTGAATGAAGAACAAACATATAACTCACTCTATTCAACGTATACTTATTTAATCTGACCTCAACTAGATTATCCTACAAACGCTCCCGACAGACCCTGTCTCTTTGATAAATCTCTAGCCTGTCTTATAGTTCATGTTAATCATTAAAAGAATCCGACTATAATCTGTATCAGCACTGTATGCTAAAGTTTTAAGTATTTCTCCTATGTTACAAAGTATTTTTCCAGTTTGTAAATCATATGCTAACACTAGCAGTTATTTAATTTACATTATGATTGTATGCTACAGATCTAAGCATTACTTCTACGTTACGAAGTGGCATGGCCAGGTGGTTAAGATGCTCGTCCTTTCAGCCGTGAGGGCGTTATAATGTGTCAGTCAATCCCATTATTCGCTGGGGAAAAGGGTAGCCCAAGAGTTGGTAGTGGGTAGTGATGACTAGCTGCCTTCCCTTTTGTCTTACACCGCTAAATTAGGGACAGCTATCTCAGATAGCCCTCGTGTAGCTTTGCGCGAAATTCAAAAACACACAAAGTGACAGAGGGAGCGAATATTAAATTCTGTAAATAGGAAACATGTAGAACTGTAAGGCACAAGTGAACTTTGAAAAGGTTGGTGATCTTACCTTAACGGGGTTTCGGAAACATTCAGTGACACATAATGTAAACATTGTAAACGTTTTTTATACGACAGCATTAAACGTGATGTATATGGAAGTAGAAGAAGAGTATACTCAATAACCAGATTAGATAACCTAAAGTCACTAAAATAACATGCGTGCTTGACCGGAAGTGTTATATCACATGCACTACAGAAGTGTGCTTGTATGAAATATTGTACATGAGATAGTTAGTATTTTGTTTTGAGCTATGTCGTATATACGACATATCTTAGAGTCATCTCTGTTAACGTGCCAAACTTTGTCAGATGTGACATCTAACAGGAGTTAGATATTATTTCGTTCAGAATTCTAATATCTGTTATATTTAACAGTTTTTTTCTCATGTCGTTCTGAAACGTGCCGTGTATGACATGTAGCGAGAAATATTCATGACTTTGCTCTGAACTGTATTGCATATAATATATGAAAGGTGATGCCGTCATGTCGCTCCAAACTGAATCGCGTGTAGCATTTAACATGAAATAGTTATCGTACTGTTCCGATCTTATTTGTATGTGGTATGTAGCATGTAGCATATCGTTCAGGTTTGAGCCGTTCGCACCATGTTACAGGACATATCTATATGTTCCAGATTATATTGCTGTGAACTGACCTATGTGTCACACGTAGCAGGAGTTATTTATGTATCGTATCACTCAGAGCTGAGCCGTGTGTTTAATATATAACGAGTTATTTAACTTCATAACACCCAGAGCTCATCCGTGTAAAACACATAAAAATATTCATCATGTTTTCAAATATCTTTATATCCTATATGTTTACATGTAAACCTAAATGCGTTTCGAATAAGTAAAATTTACGAAATTTTATTTACGGTTATGAAACAATTATGCTGACCGAATCTCCTGTTTCTTCAAGTTGATATGACATATTTCAAGTTTGTTAACATATTTTTAATGAGATTATAATTATCTCAATTATTTTAGCAGTATCACAATCAACCAAATAAGCTTAACGATTGTCAATAGTGGTCAAACTTACCATTCTCACGTTTTTAGGGTTAGAAATGTACCAAAAAGAGAGTACGTTAACTTATAAGGAAACAAATGTCGCTGTAGTATGAATATTCCACTGGTAACTAGTGAACATTTTCCACAGTTATTTTTTCGTAGAAGTAAATAAATTAGTCAATAGCAAAATGGAATGCCCTTAAATCCCCACAGCCTAAGAAACAAATTGACCAATGGCAAAAGTGCATGCTCTGAATTCTCCCCTTTTAAAACGAATTAAAGTATAGCATGAGAGGATATTCTGATCTAAGTAAGTTTACTTCATTATAAGTGATTGAGAAAAACTCTAATACTGTCTTTAATATTTTTGGATTCTTATCTTACGGACAAGACATCATTAAGATCCCAATGGAACGATGCTGAACTGGGATAGGTTTTCCACAGATTAGAAGCTTCTGTTGAAGTTAACCTGAGAAAGTGCTCGACCCTAAGTTTTGACATCATAACTTTTTATATCTTTTGTCACTAAGATGTTTCTAAACGAAGAAGTCGTGAAAGTACATGAATACATAACTGTTTTCGATTTCTCCTTCAATGGGATACATTAAATTAGGACAAACACGTTTTTTTTGTGCTCTATTAACTTTACCTATCCTGAAAACACTGTAGGTAACAGGTCATCTCTTTCTAAAGATTGGTATTGTTGTGTGTGTGTGTTTGTTTGTTTTTTTTTTTTGGGGGGGGTGTACATAACGCTCTTTACACGCATCTTGTAAAATTAGTTTTTTTGGTTTTTTTTTTGCTTTTCACAAACATTCGACTACCATTGTAATATCTTATAATCACATCAGCGTTTGTATCGTACTTAGATTGTACAGACGCTTGGTCATAACAAGTCTTCAGAGACTTTAACAACTGGGAAGTTCATAGTTCTTCCTGGAATCCCATAGATAAACATGTTTACGTGTGTCCATACATGATCTATATGATGGAAAACAATCAAATAGCTACAAAAAACATATTTTTTGTGGAAAAATTACAAATGTTCAGAAAAAACTTACAAGAATCATAGAAGTAAAAGAGTTTCTGTGGAGATGTCGGCTTGTTAAATATCGATAAACTGTCGTATTAGAATTCCCCATAATAAATAAAAAAACTAAATATTTTCTTCCGAAAACTTGAACTGAGATAGAATAGTTTCATGCATAACTGCAGGTCATATTTAGTTTCGTACAGAACTATAGGTCACATTTAGTTTCATGTATAATTATAGGCCATATTTAGTTTCATGTATAACTATAGGCATATTTAGTTATGTTCTAAAACTGGTTTTATGTTACGGATTTAACACGTTATCTATTTTTGAATTTCGTGCAAATCTCCCGAGGGCTAATTTAGCAGTGATAGACCAGATAGAAGGCAGTTAGTCAACGCCTCTTACTAGTAGCTATTGAACTGATAATCAGTGATGTCGAGGAAATCCACTTGTAGAGAAGAATATATATGTAAAAACGGAGGAACAACGTTTCGACCTTCTTCGGTCATCGTCAGGTTCACAAAGAAAGAAAGAGGTAACTGACCGGAAGCTGACCACATGTTTGAAAGGGGTTGTGTAACTGAGTGTCGACATGTAGAGGGCGGTGTTAGATGTTTGAATATATAATTTTATATTATTTATTATATTATTTTTAACATAGGTATAAAGGTGTTCCTTTGTATTGGTTTATTTTGGGTTTAAGTTGTTGTATAAGTAAGGCTTCTTTAATTTTGCGTTTATGTTTATTTCTTTATTTAGTATTTGAGTGTTTTATATGGTTATGTTGTGTTTATTTGACTTGCAGTGTTCGAAAACGTGTGAAGGTGACTTTTTATGTTCTTTGAATCTGGTTTTCATTTTTCTACTTGTTTCTCCAATATAGAAGTCGTGGCAGTTATCACATTGTATTTTATAAATAATGTTGGTGTGGTGTTTGTCAGTGTAGTTTTTACATAGTATAGACCTCAGTTTTATGCCTGGTTTTTGAATAAATTTGGTATTAACTGGAATGTCATATTTTGTTACTAGTTTTTGCCAAATGTTGGCTATTTGTCTGCTGATGTCGGGAATATATAGTATGCAGCAGTATATGGTTTTGTGATTTTTTGATTCGTAAGATATATTTACTTGATTTTGCTTTCTGTCTAGGTGTGTGCGTATAATGTTTTCTACGGTTTTTGGAGGAAACTTATTGATGTTGATGAAGTATTGTTTCATTTTGTCTAATTCATCGTTAATTTTATCTGGTGAGCATAGTTTTATGGCTGTGTTTATTTGGTTTCTTAATATGTTGAGTTTTTGTTCTCTTTCATGTTCTGAGTCTCAAGGAACGTATAGTCCCGTATGGGTGATTTTTCGTTGGATTTCTGTTTTAAATTGTACGTCGGTTTGTAATTTTGAGGTTAAGAAATGACATTTGATTGCTTTCTACCTGTTCACATGTGAAGTTAATGTTGGAATGTATAGAGTTAATGTGATTGAAAAAATTAAGTGTGTTCTGTAGATGGGAATCCCGCAAACGTGTCATCTACATATCTGTACCAGTATAGTGGTGGATGTAATGCTGTGTTAATTGCTTGTGTTTCAACTTGTGTCATAAAAATATTGGCTAGAACTGGTGATACTGGGTTGCCCATGCTTAGGCCATTTGTTTGTATATAGTTGTGGTTGTTGAACATGAAGTTTGTCTTCATCGTGGTGAATTCTATAAGGGTTGCTAATTGGTTGCTGAGAATGTTTATAGATGGGTTAGGGTCTCGGATAAAGAGTTCTAAGGCTATCTTGCAGGCTTCAGTGGTTGGAACTTCTGTAAAGAGGGATATAACATCGAAACTGGCCATTAAGGCTTTATGATTAAATTGATTTAGATTAGACTTAAAATTAAAAGAGTTATTGATGAATGAGCTGGCTAATGTCACATATTTGGAGAATGCCCATGCTATGTATTTACCAAGATTGTAATTAAACGATTCATATGTGGACATTATTGGTCGTAATGGACAATCTGGTTTATGAGGTTTGGGGATGCCGTATATTTGTGGTGTGCGTGAGTCGGTTTTACGTAGGTAGGAATAAAGTGTTTGTGAAATAGTGTTGTCTTTTTTCATTTTTAGTAGTATTTTTTTTAGTTGCGTTTCGTGTGTTTTGTTAGATTTGAACTATTGAACTACTCTTTCGAAAGAACAATAGAATTGACAGTAAGATTATTACACTTCTATAGCTGAAAGAACGAACTTGAACGGTGACGAGAATTTGAAAGCGCAGCTTGCAAGCGAGCGCTTTAACTACCAGGCTATTCCATTAAGACTTGAGAGTTCTTTTTCTACAAGGTTGGGAGTGATAATTGGTTAACAGTGGTTGTGAATCCTAACATCAATGATTCGCGTCTAAGAGTTGTAAAATCGCGCTCCACTGGCATGTTATAAAAATGACGGTCAAATTTTATTATTCGATTAGAACAGCTTAAGAAACGGCTGTAAGTTGTGTTGAATGCCAGCCTTCTTACACTTTCTTACACTTTAAAGTTAGAGATGGCTAGCGAAAATGTTATGGCAGTACGTGTTTAGTTTTTTCGATTCTATAATTTGAAAGAATGTAGATTCTGCAATCAGTTTCGGTTTGTTTGCCAAAATATCAAAATTATTTCCCTTTACTGGTCTAAGCCTTAGGTGCTTTGTAAGATCTTTGAATGATTAACGCAACAGAAATTATTTCACGTCTAGCGAAATTGGGATAACTGATAATTAACGTTAAGTGTTGCTGTGTTGTTGTTGTTGTTGTTTTCAGAGTGCATTTTATCCGAACCAAAAACCTGAGCTTTTAAATCTTTCTAATTAATATTGAAAAGAGGTTCCCAAACTTTTCAGACTAGAGTACCACGTCTAGTTTAAATTTTTCTGGAAACATAAACTAAGGCCTAATTTGAAATAAACAACAAAAGTCAGTAGCAGAAATGCACATTTTAAACACTTTTCAATTAATGGGAAAGAAATGGTCATTTTTTTAAATTTGTTTTTCTGGCACAACTGAAGAATATTTGTTACATTTTCTGTCAGTTTGATCGGAAGAAGACATTGGTGGGCTTATGGAGGCGGACAACGAGCCTTGACGTGAAAAGAATAGTGTAATATCTATCGAGGAAGCTGAAATTGGCCTTATTACAACTTTTATAATTTATACATTCTTGCTTTCACATTTTTGTTTTGTTTTATTTTTGAATTTCGCACAAAGCTACACGAGGACTATCTGCGCTAGTCGTCCCTAATTTAGCAGTATAAGATTAGAGGGAAGGAAGCTAGTCATTACCACCCACCGCCAACTATTGGGCTACTCTTTTACAACGAATAGTGGATTGGCTGTTACATTATAACGCCCCAACGGCTGAGAGGGAGAACATGTTTGGTGCGACCGGGATTTGAACTCGCGACCCTCAGATTATGAGTCGAACGCCTTAACTCACCTGGCCATGCTGGGCCTGCTTTCACATACCACTGACATCAGTTCTACGTACCACTAGTTGTACACATAACAACAACGTGAAAAATCACTGATATAAAATAAAGATATATCGCTCTTATTTCAGAAAACATTATTAGTTTTACAAAGAGAAAGGAATGATTATTTTATTGGATTTAATCCACAGAGACTGTGAAAGAGAAGAGTTCTTTCTGTCTGAAGCACGCACAGCATCTTTAGAAACTGCGATATATTTCGCATATAATCATTATACATATTTTCAAACTACATCTGCCACTGGTTGATACAGAACTATGTTTTTTGTAGGGAAAATAAAACACAATCTGCTGAACTTGTCAAATGTGACAAAGTGTGATGAAATTAAATATGTAAATCTCTTTAGTTGGATATGAATATTTAATAGGTTATAGTTTGAAAATATATATTTTTTAAATTATTCCGGTCTTCAAATTGTCCACCCCATCGCTTCATCCTTTTCCTTAAACCGCAATCTGAGGGCCGTGGCTTCGACTTCCCGTTTCACCAAACTCACTCATTCAGCCGTGTGGGGTTATAATGTGACCCATTAATCTCACTGTATATTGGTTAAAAAGTAGCCCAATGATTGACGCTGGATGGTGCTGTCGAACTGCCTTCCCTCTGGTCTTTTCTGGTAAATTAGAGACGGCTAGCGTAGACAATCCTCGTGTAGCTATGCTTGAAATTCAAAATAAATCAAACCAAATCCTTAGACCGCAGGCAGTCTCTTTGTATCAATTTCTCTCAAATAATCTTGTAAATTATTTTACTTTAACACGAACTTACCTGAAAAAGGGTTATATGATTCATAATTGATAGCCAACTATTTTCACTGTTATTTATGCACGGACCAGAAACAGAGTGAATGGAACGAAGGCTAAATAAAAGTTGAAATAAAATTAAATTTTTTCACAGTTTATTAACAAAACAAACAAACAATCCATGTAAACTTTTGCAGTCCTCAGTTCTTTTAACTAGTCTCAAACAGATGCATTATTAAGATTTAATGTCGCAAAATAACAATAGATGTTTACAATATAAGATCCTTATTTAACTAAGTAGAAATAAAGTATTCGCGTTGAGTTTAGAAACTTGTTTGTTTGTTTTTTTGTTTTTGAATTTCGCGCAAAACTACATGGGGGCTATCTGTCCCTAATTTAGCAACGTAAGACTAGAGGGAAGGCAACTTGTCAATACTACCGCCAACTCTTGGGCTACTCTTTTACCAACGAATAGTGGGATTGACCGAAACACTATAACATCCCCACGGCTGAAAGGGCGAGTATGTTTGGTGCGACCGGGATTCGAACCCGCGACCCTCGGATTACCAGTCGAATGCCTTAACCTACCTGGTTATGCCGGACCCGTTTAAAATCTCTCAGTACCAAAGTCATTGAACTCATTTCGGTTGCTTGTACTATGACCTGAGTTGTTGACTTCATGTGCGTAGATTAAATTTACTCTTTTCGATTAATCCCTCATAACATACATTAAATTAGGACAAACACGTTTGTCTTTTTGTGCTTTATTAAGTTTACCGAACATGAAAACAGTGTAAGCAACAGGTCATCTCTTTCTAAAGATTGACATCATTTTTATTGGTTTACTTTCAGAAATTTCGCGCAAAATTACTCAAGAATTCTCTGCGGCTAGTTATTCTTAACTTTGAACTGCTACACCAGGGAAAAGCTAAGAGCACTCACCATTAGCTCTTGAGTGAATCCTGTCTGACCTACTGCTGTAAACATTATATCCCAACTTTCTGCTAAGATACATCTAGGTCAAAATATAACCGTAGATAAAAATAAATTATATGGCTAAATTTTCTGTTTAAATAATGAAACATTTTAAAATGCTATGAAAAATAATTTCAATAATAATACGTATGGGAAGGGGAAAATTTAAATAAATAAAACCCCCAGCAAAAAAAAAACGTACACAAATAATCTGAAGGTATCCAAGCTTCTGATAAGTTTCTAAGTCATGTTTGTCTCTCAACGACAACAGAATAAATACATTACGACACATCAGGGGACGTCTATTGTACATCAAAAATTTATGAATGAACAATATTCCAAAACGTTTTATTCTATAACACTATTAATAAAAACACTTTCACATATCAAGAGGAAATACTTACATCTTTAAGAATCGCTCTTGTATAGTGTTTAAGATGGATTTTTACTTTAAAGAATTACGAAATAATCGTGCTATTTGACAACTATTCAGTATTGTACGTACATCTACATCTGTATTTTTCAGCATTTTTTACGCTTCCAAAATTATTGTATACCAGGCAATATCCTCATAAAATCCACATATTTTTTGCATGTAAAACGCATGTATGATTTCGATTTTATCATTTAGGTTATTAACATTCGAGGTAATCGATCATTTACAAGTTTTTCTTTTCTGTTTTTTTTTTTACGTTCGTCATT
Organism: Tachypleus tridentatus; assembly: GCF_004210375.1. Taxonomy (NCBI): domain Eukaryota; kingdom Metazoa; phylum Arthropoda; class Merostomata; order Xiphosura; family Limulidae; genus Tachypleus; species Tachypleus tridentatus. Next base: position 39,163,886 of record NC_134837.1, on the reverse strand, counting down.
CTCGTTGTTATTCAGGTCGTTTGTGTTTCTTGTGATTTGTAACGTGTATAAGTGAATAATAGAAGTTTATCTTTGTTACGGGACGAGCTATGTACAAATGTTTAGGAAAACGCCTCATTAATTAAAGGTAATACTTCTATTTTCTCTACCCAAGTTCCTTCTTACTTTAATTGTTTTGAGTTATACTGCAAGTGACGATTTAAAATGTATAAATGAATCAAACTGAAATATGAGATAAAATAACAGTCAAAGTTAAAGTTTCAAGTGTGTGACTATGTTCTATTTATAAAAATGACCCTCTGTAATGCAGCTGTTAAGATCAAACTTTAACAGTTGTGTATTCTACATTCATTCAGTATAGGTAGGTTCGTACTGTTCAAATCAAATCCTGTTGGTGTAACTGGATTGTTTTATTCTGACTTCAAGTTTTTAAATATTTAAAACAATTACATGCAGTAGTAGTGTGAGAGGCCCGGCATGGCCAGGTGGTTAAGGCACTGGACTCGTAATCTGAGGGTCGCGGGTTCGAATTCCCGTCACACCAAACATGCTCGCCCTTTCAGACGTTGGGGTGTTAAAATGTGACGATCAATCTCACTATTCGTTGGTAAAAGAGTAGCCCAAGAGTAGGCGGTGGGTGGTGATGACTAGTTGCCTTCTCTCTAGTCTTGCACTGCTAAATTAGGGACGGCTAGCACAGATAACCCTCGAGTAGCTTTGTGCGAAATTCAAAACAAACAGTAGTCTTAAGCAATCTCTCATATTCTCTTCAACACGTTCAGTATATTTGGTAAAGCTTTAACGAGAACAGATGGGTAAATAGATAGCGAGTTCTCAAAACTTAATTTCATTTTTCTACACAATATTTATATTTCTTTTTTCTCGGTGAACCCGTGCACTGAAATCGATTTGTTTCGGTTTGACTTCATAACACTGTGGTACTCTATAGAAAAAAAATAAAGACTCAGTATTGACGTTGTTGTTACTCAATATTAATGAAGATTACATTAAACAGTTTCGACCACCTACATCCTCTGTTTAGAAATCTGCGTCTTATACGTTTTGCGCCGTACCCGAGAAATATGCTATTAATTATTAACTGCTTTACCATTGTTTGGGGCAAGTCAAAAACTTTATTACTCACCAAGACACCGCGACTTGTCAACAGTACAGTTAATAATAACATCGAGCGAATCCTTTCCACGGCACATCAGCAACACCTGTACCTGCAGGTGCTGTCGTATGCTCCAAGCGATATGTGTAGACCCGTTTAAGCTAGGAATGCATCTCATCAAACTGGTAGACGACAGGCTGCTATATATAGCGAGTATTAATACAGTGGATCTATTTTTGACAAGCTAAACGTGTGAGGTAATTAAAATACTAAAATTGTGTAACTTTGATTATTTAAAGTATTTTCTCAGGTACAGAAGATATTACAATAAATATATTTGTACGTATCAAAGTAAAGTTGGTAATACTAATGTGCGTTCGTTTCTCATTGAACCCCAGTATACTGGGAAGGTAAGTGATAATACTATTTAAATTATTATTGGCCTTATCATAGCATTGTATTATACACGTGCATATCATTCATTAAATCGTGTTTGTGTGATTTATCATGGCATTCTACTTGAGTGCATCAGCTTAGATATTGACTTCAAGGGTATACCTATAAGAATATTATGGAGATAAACGGTACCACTCAGAGAGGTAATGACAATTTGACCTAGTTGATATCCTAGCAGAATACAAGAATAGCAAAATTCAAAGGTTTCACATGATCGGATGGTTAGGGCGCACGACTCGCAATTTGACCGTTGCGGGTTAGAATCCCCGTCACCAAACATGCTTGTCCATCAGCCGTGGGGGCGTTATAAATTTACAGTCAATCACACTATTCGTTGGTAAACGAATAGCCCAAGAGGTGGCATTGTGTATGTTGAGTTGATGTCTTCCGTCTAGGCTATATCTGCTGAATTACGTACAATTACTCTAGATAATCTTCAAGTAGCTTTATGTGAAATTCGAAAGAAAACAAAAACCAATACTCAAAACGCGGGGACGAGAATACGAAACTATTAAGCAAAATTATGACATAGAAAAATAACAAGTTCTTATTGTTTAAAATCAAGGAAAAACATGACGTAGTTGCTCGTTGACTCTTTGGAAACTACTTCAATTAAAATCAATTATATGTCGCATTTTAACACTTTATATCATCAAGTAAGATTAGTCTGTATCATTAGATAATTCATTCCTCCCTTGCTGGTGGTTTTCCTTCTGATGAAAAGAAACCTAAAGCAGCTGTCCTGTTTGTTTATTAAAATATAATCTAGAGTTACTCTCTTCCGTTTAGCTAGGTAAACAGCTGTCCTGTTTGTTTGTTAAAATATAATCTAGAGTTACTCTCTTCCGTTTAGCTAGGTAAGCAGCTGTCCTGTTTGTTTGTTAAAATATAATCTAGAGTTACTCTCTTCCGTTTAGCTAGGTAAGCAGCTGTCCTGTTTGTTTGTTAAAATATAATCTAGAGTTACTCTCTTCCGTTTAGCTAGGTAAGCAGCTGCTCTGTTTGTTTGTTAAAATATAATCTAGAGTTACTCTCTTCCGTTTAGCTAGGTAAGCAGCTGTCCTGTTTGTTTGTTACAATATTATCTGGAGTTACTCTCTTCCGTTTAGCTAGGTAAGCAGCTGTCCTGTTTGTTTGTTAAAATATAATCTAGAGTTACTCTCTTCCGTTTAGCTAGGTAAGCAGCTGTCCTGTTTGTTTATTAAAATATAATCTAGAGTTACTCTCTTTCGTTTAGCTAGGTAAGCAGCTGTCCTGTTTGTTTGTTAAAATATAATCTAGAGTTACTCTCTTCAGTTTAGCTAGGTAAGCAGCCGTTCTGTTTGTTTGTTACAATGTAATCTAGAGTTACTCTCTTCCCTTTAGCTAGGATGAAAATTCACAAAATAATAATTTTAAAAACCTGATTACTTAGGAGAGATTTAACTTTAAATTTAGAGACAAATGAGGCGTGTGAACTATTTCTTTGTACTCACATTTAGGACTTATATATTTGTATCATCATTTATTACACAATAATGGAGCAAAATAAATATTAACCAAAAGACAGTTTAAATAAAAAGAAATTCATCCTTTTAATTTATGCAGAAATTTAGAGTTTCTTAATAATATTATACAAAATGGTGGTAATGTAAGTTATGTACATCTATGCTGCTTAGCGCAGTGCTACCCAATTGGTTATCTATACTGTGTTGTGTCCACTGCGAGTATCGAAACCTGAATTTTAGTGTTATATTCCTTTACATATGTCGCTAAGTTATCGAGGTACGGTGATATATGTTCATAGATAAAACGTTTTATTTTGTGGTATAAAATTTCATAACATGACAACACAAAAACAAGAAAGCAGAGTTTGTAATATGAAAACTTTGAATAATTTCAGGTTTCCGTCACTGGAAATGGGTTGAATTATATACGATAATTGATAATTAAATCTTGATATTACGAGTTGAAGTTTCACCCTGACGTTTAAATGCTCTTAATCTAACTGTTTATTTATTTAGTTAAATAACTAACCAAATATATTCAAATTATCTTTAAACGGGGTTGTCTCTGCGGTGTAGTAGTGAATTTTGGAGGTGAGCTACCAGGCTGGAATCCTTGTGGTACCATAAAGTGTTTTCTGTATTAAAGTTGTTTCAGACAGTTCTTTAGTGTTACATGGTGGATGGTAGGGTTGTATTAACCGGCTGCTTTCCTTCTAGTATGTAGTTTAAAATTTAATTGTTTGATTGAAATTCAGCACAAAGCTACACAATGGGCTATCTGTGCTTTTCTCACCAGGGGTATCGAAATCCGGTTTCTTGTATGGGAATCCGCAGACATACCACTGTGCCACTGTGGGGGCACAAAATTTGAACGGCAGAGGATAACATTAGTAGTTTTGCCACGGATACAAATATATAAAAAGTTCTAGAAGTTACAATTGTAAATTACTACAATGAAAAACTTAAATTAATAGTAAAATATAGAATTGTACATTAGTTCATACTATTAATAGAGAGAAAATTATAAAGTTTCGTGAAATTACAGTAAATCACTGCTAGACTAAAGAAAACTGGATTCTAAAAACTATTTTTTACGCGCTTTACTAAGAACTGAAAATATTTATAAGATTTTAGTAGGAAACCTATAAGGCTTCATGAAATCATAGCAAACAAAATCTAATGTATATTTTATTTTTGATTATTAGCACATAGAACTGAAAGTCACTTTAAAATTGCAATAAAAATGTTAGGCTTAATGAAATTACGGCAAACAGCATTGTAGAAAAAGTGTTTTGATTATCGGTGCAGAGAACTTTATAGCTTTATGTAATTACGGTGAAGGAACTTTGAAACTACTTTATGTCATTAGCATAAAATTTTTAAACCAGTGTGAAGCAGCAGTTGAGTAAAAATTCCGAAACTCTGTTACCTTAATGATCAACACAGTAAACTATTACACAGTTGAACACAAAAGTTCACACCACCTAAGGATAAAAGTGCTTATCTTTTATTATACAGTTACGTTATTGAAAGTTGTAAAAGACTAGACTTGCGAGACAATGTTATAAAAGACTGTACTTAAACCATAATGTGAAATATTCCATACTTAAAAAACAATATTGTAAGACTTTTCACCTGTGAGTCAATATTGTAATATACTTTGCATTTAAAGGACAGTGTTGTAAAATACTTTACACTTAAAGGACAGTGTTGTAAAATACTTTACACTTAAAGGACAGTGTTGTAAAATACTTTACACTAAAGGACAGTGTTGTAAAATAATTTACACTTAAAGGAGAATGTTGTAAAATACTTTACACTTAAAGGACAGTGCTGTAAAATACTTTACACTCAAAGGACAGTGTTGTAAAATACTTTACACTTAAAGGACAGTGTTGTAAAATACTTTACACTAAAGGAAAGTGTTGTAAAATACTCTACACTTAAAGGACAGTGTTGGAAAATACTTTACACTTAAAGGACAGTGTTGTAAAATACTTTACACTAAAGGACAGTGTTTTAAAATACTTTACACTTAAAGGACAGTGTTGTAAAATACTTTACACTAAAGGAAAGTGTTGTAAAATACTTTACACTTAAAGGACAGTATTGTAGAACACATTACACTTAAAATACAATATGTAAAGTTCTGTAAGTGTATAAAACAATGTTGTAAAAACTAAATTTATATGACAATGTTGTAAGTTTGAAGCGTATACCTTGCATAGATCTAGAATTTTCTAACTCAGGTAAACATACTAAAACTTTACAATAATATGATAATATTGTAAATTTCAAGTTCACACTTTGTAGATAACTAGAATTTCCTAACTAAAATAAGTATACTATAACAAAGAGTAGCGTGTGAAATCTCTGATATTACCAAGATAAATCTAAATGTTGTAAAATGTTGTTGTTCTGTCGTATTGGTTCAGTCTTAATCTAATTAAAGCAACAATAAACAGTAACTGTATTGTGTGTCGAAAATGTATAACGCAATTGACAAAATAAAACTAGAAAACTATTGTTGCAGGGGTACTTTATGTTAAACTTTCGTTGAATAAGTTATTCCGAAACGTTCAAACTTGTAAATAGAATGTTGAAAATTTTGTCAACCTTTTTCACCTTCGTTGTTAAACTTTAGGTATTTTTTTTTTATAAATCTATCGCACCAGTGAAGTTACTATAAAAGTTTTCCGCAGTCATATAAATATAACTGTGAAGTCCGAGTATTAGAATATTTTTATTGTTTCTTGTGTAACTGACAATTTTTCGATGATTAACAATATTTACTCCATCAACCTAAAATAAAATTTCCAAAGTACGCATGCTTGAAGTTAATTTCTTTTTGTCATATTTTACTACACATTTTACAGCAAATAATCAATACATTACTTAAGGGCCAAAGCATTTAACATGTTAAAATGAAGTGGTATTAGACAAAAATAAATTCTAAAGAACACAAATATTAAAAAAAACAAACGCCTAAAGACAAGCCTTTCATGTCTAGCTTATGACACTTCAAACTTCAAACAAAGACAAGAGTGCAGTTACTTTTGATACTTCCAGTCTGAAAGGTATAATCAAGTGAAAACAATAGAGTCAGTTTTTATTATTAAGTCCGTATTGGATTGAAACATAACCAATAATTGTTTGAGAATTATAAGTGTCTAGCTTATGACACTTCAAACTTCAAACAAAGACAAGAGTGCAGTTACTTTTGATACTTCCAGTCTGAAAGGTATAATCAAGTGAAAACAATAGAGTCAGTTTTTATTATTAAGTCCGTATTGGATTGAGACATAACCAATAATTGTTTGAGAATGGGCTGAAAAGGTCTAGCTGTATCTTTTTTAGGACTTTTTAAATAAATATATTATTTTATGTTGATCCAAGTTCGCTTCTATTTTCAGTAAACGTGATGTTTTTAAATTGATACTTAGTAATCACGAACTAGTGACATAAAACTACCATTTAAACGTACCGATGTAGTGTATATGATACCTTGTCACGCATATACGGAATAAACTTTCTTATTGTTAGAATATTCCATCCAATTTGATTATGCCTTGTGTGGATGCACCTACTCAAATCTAACAAATATTGTATCGCTGCATACATTCGAGGGTAAATGTTCAAGCTTACTTTTATCTTTCGTGGATTTCTGACTAGACTAAGGTAGTCCCTTTAAAGCTATTAGTTTAGATAGTGCACCAGATAGAGGGCCTTACTGTTGTTATCGTCATTTGAATAGTAAACGCACAGTAAAGCAAACAGTTTCTCTCACACTATATGTGTTTAAGTGAAGAGAAATAAAAGCTCCAGAAAGCACTTACATACTGCAGTTAAACTTTGGACCTGCACTCATCAGACAAGGTGTCATGTTGAAGAGAGAACAGATTATGTCGTTCATACAAGTTCCTCTAAACTCTTGTGACGTAGCTGGTGTGAATAGTTTAAGCCTTAACAGAGATAAAGCTTTATGTATGTTTATTGTGGCAGCAAACGAAAGACTTCCATTCACCAACTACAATGCTACAAACAAACATAATCGATACTGAAAATTATTAAAACTAAAAGAAACGCTGCCATACGGGCGACTTATGGTGCTAATAATTGCTAATTCTGGTATTCACATTTCACTGAAAAGAATTATAAAAAGTGAACATGTTCTAAAATAAATTACTTTTACGGTTGGGTTGTGCTGATATAAACTAATGTTTTTAGAGGTTAAAAGTGGGTACCTCTTACTGAAAATAAATAACATATTTTAAAATAAGAACTCTATGTTTGTAGTACTATATATATTTACAAAATACATTAATAAAGATATAATAAAACCCTTACTTACAGTCCGAGTGAAAGTCAGGTTCTTGTTGTGAAAAATGTACTTGAAATAGTGTTCTGTGATAAAGAAATGGCTGTTGCAAATACCACAGTTATATTTTTAATTGTCTGAACCTTGAATACCGCAAGTGCGAATTTTTCAAATGGATTTTTGTTTGTAATTCCATTCAGTAGATAGCACCACATTGTATTTATAATTTCGGTCACATACATAGATAAGTACATATTTACACACTACGTCCACTGCAACATATAATACAAGTTATGATGCAAAGTAATCACAGACATTTCCCACTTTTTTTCCACATTCTCCTAACTTCGTCAGGTTTAGACACTACAACATATATAAATAAATACAAGTTATGATACAAAGTAATCACAGACATTTCTCTCTTTTTTTCTATATTCTCCTAACTTCGTCAGGTTTAGATTCGTATTTACGAGTGTATAAAAATACGTTTCAGCCTAAGTTAAGAGGTCTGATATTGAGGGACAGTTTCTTGGATAGTGACCTTTAATAAGCAAAAGATAGAAGATCTGAATGCTGATTTTATATGTTTCAGATTTTAATTTTGAAATGGACAAGTTGAGAATAACGTGCGAAATATATGCAGTTATCGTGACTTTATCGTAAGGATATTGGTTTAAACTGTTATTTTAATATATAGAAAAAAGATTCTTCGTAGCTAATCGTGTACATGTTAATACGTATATTTTTTTCCTTGTTCCCTTTTGCACCTTTTTTATTCTTATATTGTGTATTAAACTATATTATGACTGTTTTAAAAATACTGGTCGTTTACCTTGTAAAAAGCGTTTTTTTTTGTCAGCACTGTAATTTAAGAGCTTTATTTTCACAATTCCACGAATGTTCTTTGAAATAGCCTTTTTTTTGTGCGTGGAAACTTTTTGAGCACTGATGGTCATTACTGGCGTTGTTACAGTCACATTATGAGTAGTTTCTTAGATCAGTGTGCTATGAAAGAAACGTCCTGTTCACAATTTGATTGGAGAAATGGATTTCAAACGTGATTTGAAGAATGAATTTTCAATATGACTGGGAGAATGAATATCCAATATTTATTAAAGCATATTGTAAGTTTAAGTGTAGTGACTCACATAAATAAATGGTGAGCAGGAAACAGTCAGTAGCACGATAATGCTGGAATATGTTTTGTGTCGTAGCTTAAAAAATGCATTTCCTTTCAAAACTATAATTACTGAACAAATATCACAATTCCACATATTCTGAAGAGAAATAATAGTGGAAGTCAATACAGTATTGTCACGTTTGATGAGTCCCTAAAATACCTATCGTGCAAAACGACAATTATTGTAACAGTATTAAGCATTCATAATTTATAGATCAATAGTAATACAGATTTCTTTTCTTCCTGAGTATAGGAAAATACGAAAACACTCACGAAAATCATATCCATGGTATTTTTACACGAGATTAATCGTACTTTATTAGAATGAATTTTAATGGCTAAACTGTATGTGTGCAGCAGTTTTTTTTTATAGCAAATCCGCATCTGGATATCTGCACGAAAACCGAGATATATGAAACATCTGATCTTAATGGTGTAAATTCGTAGACTTACCATTGTCTCAGAAGGGGACCTAATGGGTAGGAATAAATGTTACGAATTTTACGATAAAGAATATTCGTAAGCAAGGTTATCAGGTGATGTGAAGCTAAGGAACAGAGCAAACTGGTGAGGACACCGAGAAGGGCCAAATCACGCCCCCAATGCAAACCCAAAGTAAAACTAATAGTTGAGAAAGGCTCTAAACTCCGTCGCAATGAAAGTGGACATTTTTTCCTGATAATCTTCACAATAAAGTAACCAATAATTTGAACCAAAGATTAGATTATTCCGGCCACACCTCAAAATCAAGAGCTGATTTTATGAGAAAGGTGACAGCGGTTCCATTCAACCACGTACATGTCCCTCCACATTCAGCTCTCTCGGTCTATTGTACCTTTTGGTCTGTTTAAAAATGGTCTCGTAGGTTTACGTCTACGTAGGTGATTGGAGGGCGTTTGTGTAAAAACAAAATAAGAGGTTTAAGACTGAACCCGCCATCCATCGTAGAAACTTGTTACAAAGGATATTACGGTGTCTTACAATGATTCATAATTACAGCCGACTTGAGCACGACAGACGACAGAGAAAATACTTCCAAAAGCATATTCACGAGGCTCAGAAAACGTTTTGATAAAATACAATTAACCGAAATTCCACAGAAATGCGTAAACAAATTATTTTGGTGGAATACGCATTTCTATAGAGTTAGTGCCTGTTTAATCATGTTTTGCAGTACTTTATAATGTTATAAAGACCATATCTGCTTATAAAGCTATTAATTTTTATACCACACACTTTGTTTGTTTCGATGCGAAGTCATATTTAGCTATCACCGGGGAATAGAATGCCTGATTTTTGTGTTGTAATTCCGTACGCTTACCGCTAGCTCATCGGAAAGTTACAAATGCTGTAAAGGCAAAAATGAAAACCACTTACATATATATATATATATATATCGTTTTTAATAAATAAGTAGCAATACGTGCAAGGGAGTTCCCAACAGTTCTTTAAAACCTAATATTTAAGAACACGGTATTATTATTATTATTATTGTATAAAGTTTTAAATAAAATATTAGCAGTATAATGCAAACAGTTTAAAAGAATATTTCTTAGAACACCACGAAACTATAGGTGTATTTTCAAAATAATATTTTTTTTTTAGTTTCGCGAAAGCTACACGAGGGCTATCTGTGCTAGCCGTCCCTAATATAGCAGTGTAAGACTAGAGGGAAGGCAGCTAGTCATCACCAGCCACCGCCAACTCTTGGGCTACTCTTTTACCAACGAATGTTTGGTACGACCGGGATTCGAACCCGCGCCCCTTGGATTATGAGTCGAACTCCTTAACACACTTGGCCGTGCCGGGCCAATTATTTTAATTTTTAGAGTACAACTGAAAACATAAAAAAGAAGGTATTTTTAAACCGAGAACACATTTATTACTAGGCTACATTTATAAGTAACATAGCCAGAACGTTGAAAAGTTAGAATATGATTATAAAATACTACAATTGCACTTATTAATAATCAAAGGAGCGCAATAAGATAATGTTTGTGTCTTTAATTCACGAGCAGTTAAATTTACATAGAAAAAACCAAAACAAATAGAAAAATAACTTATGTATGCTATTATTTTGCAAATATTAGCTTAAGCCATAAAGAACCGAATAAAAGTGTTTTTATTAATAAAGAGAAGGCCAAACGTAACGCCGGTTCTTGTTACGTTCTACTAAAAGAAGTGTCTTTGTTTCCATTTCTAGTGTTTCAACGTTCTTGTTTTTAACTTAAGTACTACAGAAACTTTAAAGTTTATTAAAAATAGTGCGTTGACCATAATATCATAGTATCTACACTGAATTGTTTTCAGTTAATTAGCCCATGGAAACTACGTTCATAGAGCAATGTGTATACTACTTTTCAGAAAATAATGAGGTGCTCCAAATCTCAAAGAATACCTTTCTGTTTAAATATTTGCATCTACTCACGTACCCGGTGCATTAAGTACGTATAGAGATGTTGCAGTATGGATCGGCAGAACACTTGTCTTTCTGTGTATCTTTCCTTTTTATTTTCAGATTGTTTATCATACCTAGAGAAAACTCAATGATAAAGTCAGTCGACTCGAACCTTGAATTATACTGAATCTCCACGATATCTTATAGAAAAGTGACTGAAAATTAATTTCGCAAGTGTCAATAAAGATATATATTAGTATAAAGTGTTTTATTTAGGTATGCATGACATATACTGGGGTGGATAGCTTATATATTAAAAAGATTTTTAAACTAAATGAGTGTTTCGTAAGTATTTTGTTTTAAGTGTTGTATAAAGTTAGTAAGTATTTTGTTTTAAGTGTGGTATAAAGTTAGTAAGTATTTTGTGTTAAGTGTTATATAAAGTTAGTACGTATTTTAAGTGTTATATAAAGCTAGTAAGTATTTTGTTTTAAGTGTTATATAAAGTTAGTACGTATTTTGTTTTAAATGTGGTATAAAGTTAGTAAGTATTTTGTTTTAAGTGTTATATAAAGTTAGTACGTATTTTAAGTGTTATATAAAGCTAGTAAGTATTTTGTTTTAAGTGTTATATAAAGGGTGTACGGTAAACAAGGACACCTAGAACATACAAATAAACAAGAGAGAAAAGTTCCGAAAAATGTCACGACTCATTGAATTAGTTAAAATTATAGTTTATAAGTTGCTATCTTGTTTCCCTTTACTACATTTCATGTACAAACTTGTAAAGTTAAAGAGCGAGCTTTAATCAATTTTCTTAGACAAGAAACGGTGTTTTTAGTTGTTTTCTTTTTTTAATTTCGCGCAAAGCTACACAAGGGCCATTTGCGCTAGCCGTCTCTAATTTCACAGTGTATAACTAGAGGGAAGACAGCTAGTGATCACCACCCAACATCAACTCTTGGGCTACTCATTTACCAACAAATAGTGGGATTGACCGTAACTTTATAACGCCTCCCCCGTCTGAAAGGGCAAGCATGTTTGGTGTGAAGGGGATTCAAACCTGCGATTCTCGGATTACGAGTCGAGTGCCTTAACCACCTGGCCATGCAGGGCCTTATCGAAATATGTAAATCCCTCCAATATGAACTACAAATTTTGAAATACAGAAACCTTCATATTGTTCGTAAATTCTATTGTTCTTTCCATTTTTATTGTTGTTATACCATACTGGTTTCTAACGCTTCCATAATTGCAATGTAGCTACTACATTCATACAAAGAAAAAATACACAACGATTGGCTGTTCACTCCATCTACTTGCTTGACGTCAGTCGTTTAAACTTGTGTTGCTCCTCCCAACAAGGAATTATTAGAATTACAATTTTCTAATACTGAATGTTGTGAATTATCGATAATACATATACAGACTAATGTATTCCCAATAGGAACAAAAATATGTATGCTTCATAATAATACTGAACTGTGGTGAAATACAAGTCAGTCTTATGATCATTACTGTTTAATTTCTGTCACAAATGATTATTCTGTGTTTTATTTCACATTCAGCTATGTCATGAAACCCGTTTCGCCACTGAGAGATTCGTGTGAAATTTGAAAAAAAAAAAAAAAAATGGATTAGAGCCAAAACGTAAACAAAGGAGCAGACGACAAATTATGGGCCTTGGGTTGTTGTAGGTAATTTGCAAGTTCAATATACATAACAGAACCACAGTGGTTTAGTTACAAACAACGATATCTCAACAGGTAAATTTATATTGACTGTTCTTATTGTCTGTTAAACTGAACTATCGCTATAAACAATGACCCCTTCCATACTCATTTGGCCTTGTTATGAATTTGTCCGATAGGGCAAAATATGACTGAAAGAAGGTAGGTTAATATAAAAGTGTTAATTATTATTGATTAGAGTAGGATTAAGTGTTACTGCTAATTAGCTGTTCTCTAATTCATTGCAAAATTTCTACTTTATAGTGAGCCCACAGTGCAAATAACTGCATTCTACGTTTATGGAGGCGCTGTTTAGAGCGTTTACTTTTTGTTCATTCTTCACTGTATTTACTGTTTTTATTTTTTTAAAATATTCTTAAGCAGTTCATTTATCTTCTGGTTTATTCACAGATGAAATATCATAGCTTAAGTGTTTATTCTTTTTTCAAACAGTGCTTTTAAACTCATTAGAACCTAGTTTGATTTTGTAGTTGACATTTTCCAGAGGGGTAATGAAATATTAACGTCGTTTGTAAAGTAGTTTTGCCACAGGAAGAGGAAATATAAATGTTCACTTGAGATGAAAAGGTGTCTTTGTGAATAAAATATAAATAAATAAATTACATTTTAAAATTTAATTGGATACTTTATATCAAAAGTTGATTTTCGTAATATTTTCTGTTCTATACTGATGTATCAAGCAGTATATTTCTCGGATCCTTACTTTTGAATATTAAATGAGCTGAAAGCTCAACAGCTTTAAGCAAAGTTAGGTTTCACGTAAACGGGCCCACAATCGTTGTTTAATACTTGTAACGTAGGTAAATTAACATTACGTGTGTGCTTTCTTCTAGCAAAACTTCATCGAGCTATCTGCTGTGCCCACCGAGGAGAGTCGAAACCCTGATTTTAGCGTTGTAAATCCATAAACTTACCGCTGTCACAGCGGGAAACAGTTTTAAAAAAAGTCTCCCATAACGAGTTATTTTAAAACTGCTTTTATTTTCTAATGACTAAGTTAATACTAAAACATGAGTGAAACGTTTTCTTTTCACGGCCTCAATATTTGAACCCTGAGATATTCGTTTCACAACAGCAATTATAATCCTAAACTTACATCTTTTACTCACTGTTACAGACTCTGTCTTTACATATGATAAATCTGTATATTCACGTTTAAATATGTCCCAATTAAAACACTTCTTCCGTCGGAAAAATATTTGTGAAATATATTTTTATTCTAAGAAAGTTATTAGAATCTTCCACTATGCAAAAAGTGATTAAAACATGGTAAAGGTTTATAACATATATAGGAATTCCCCCGTGTAAGAAAAATAAATAATAATATAAAAATTATAATAATACACTTTTTCTAATAATTAAATAAAGTGGTGCGCGGGAAGAAATTGATAAAAATTGGATTTTCCCATTTTATAATCTGGCGGTTACATCGAATTTAGTGACCTTGTGAGGTTTAGTCAGCTTAAACCAGAAAACAAAAACTGAATAGAAGGACAATAGTGCTATAATAAGGAAAATACTGAAGAAACTATAAGTGTAGCATACTGTCGTGATTAAATTTAGTTTTCAAGAACATAGAAATTGGTTTGTTTTAAATTTCACGCAGAACTATACGAGGGCTATCTGCGCTAGCCGTCCCTAATTTAGCAGTGTAAGACTAGAGGGAAGACAGTTGGCATCACCACCCACCACCAATTCTTGGGCTATTTTTTTACCAACGAATAGTGGGATTGACCGTCATATTATAACGCCCCCACGGCTGAAAGGGCGAGTACGTTTGGTGTGACGGAGAATCCACGACCAACAACTAATGTAAAACGCATTTCTCGGAAGATAATATTTTGAAAAGTCACCTACCAAAAGAAGTTTTTGTAGTTTCGCTTGATTCTAAAAATTGAAAGTGGTTATTCCAAAAAGAGTAGCTGTAGATGCTGATAAAGAAGGACCACTATAATGGATGAACCGTCTGCAAATCCGGCACGTGCCAGAGTTTCGTTTTCCCATGGAACCGTGTGAAAAAACGGCTTCATGAAAAGACAAATCGTTGTTGACATCAAAGATGACGACTAGAACTAGTCGACAAGGTAGCTAAAAATTCTGTATCTCGGGCTCTATTCGTAACTCGTGACATTACTTATGTCAAAGTCTGAGGTGCAATGGTCTGACGTTTCGCCTTATTAGCCTTGTATTAGCCTTCAGATTGTGACTTTATTGTAGAATATATGAAGTTGAAGAATGACAACGGAAACATCTTAGAACTGTGCAATAACTAGGAATCATAAAAATAGTTTACATATATCAACGCTTTGGAATAGATTGTTTGTTTGTTTTTTGAATTTCGTGCAAAGCTACACGAGAGCTACCGTGTTTCTCCGATAACAAGACCTACCCATAAAATAAGACCTAGTGTGATTTTTGGGGATAGTTTTAATATAAGCCCTACCCTTAAAATAAGCCCTAGTTAAGAGTGGCAGGAAGAGGAAAGAAATAAAAAAAAATTAATTTATTAATTAGTTTAATCGTTAGTTAATTAGTTTGTTTAAGTATTAATCAGTTAGTTTAATCGTTTAATAATAGTTTATTTTAAATGGTTAGTTTAATAGTTTTACTTTGTAACTTCATTTTTTTAATATATCAAAATAAGACATTCCCCGAAAATAAGTCCTAGTGTCATAGTTTGGAGTGAAAATTAACATAAGCCCTGTCTTATTTTCGGAGAAACACGGTATCTGCGCAAGCCGTCCCTATTTTAACAGTGTAAGACTAGAGGGTAGGCAGCTAGTCATCACCACCCACCGCCAACTCTTGGGCTACTCTTTTACCAACGAATAGTGGAATTGACTGTAACTTTATAACGCACCCACGGCTGAAAGGGCGAGTCTGTTTGGTGTGACGGGGATTCGAACCCCGCGACCCTCGGATTACGAGTCGAACACCTTAACCCACCTGGCCATGCCGGGCTTTTGAAATAGAAAAGGAAATAATATATATTTATCAAAAGAAATATTAGGGGTAGAGTTAACAGTTTTTCTTCATGAGAAAAATCTCCATGAAAAATCTTAACCCTTACGATTTATTTTCATTAACAAGTATTCCAATATTATTAAATTTATTCAGTACTATTCACCCTTTAACGTATATGACGAATGGTAAATATTTTCTGTCCAGTTAAGAGCATTTTTTTACATTTTTTTCTATCAGCTATAGTATCTACCACATATTTGTTTTTCCGAAATAAAAGACTATTGCTGCAAAATGAACACTTGAGACACACGGTATTCGTTCTTAATAGCACTTTATTCAACACGGGTCTGTTGGCCAGGACAGACACCCAAAAGCTCATCTATAATTTAAAGCTTCTGGCTACGTGCAGGACAGTTAGCAGGTAGCATCTGTCATCTTTAACTAAATAATGAGAATCACTGTTACTGTAATGTTCCCCCGTAAAAGATTCTCCGTCACATCAAACGTACTCCCCTTTCAGCCGTGGGGGCGTTATAATGTGACTGTCAATCCCACTATTCGTTGGTAAAAGAGTAGCCCCAAAGTTGGCGGTGGGTGGTGATGACTAGCTGCCTTCCTACATGACATGTTTGTTGTCAGTGATTGTAGTGACCAGTGTGGCCCCTGAATTCGAAATTCTTCCAAACGAGGATGAAAATATTACAAAGTTAACATTGCATTTAACTTTTGATGTATATACTTTACAAAAAACATAATGAAAACGATAAAAGTCGCTTGCTTTAGATTGATGTTTTAAATATAACTTTTGGCCTTTTTATCACTACAGCCGCTGGAAGTTAGTTTAGCACGAGTCGATCGCAATTATCTTTTAACTAATTAAAAGTAAATATTTTAAGCGCCATTTAAAATTTCGAGCTGCGTGAAACTTTGTTTTTTTTGTGTTTTATTTTTTGATAAACGTCACATTCCGTTGCTACGCTACGAAAACCATACCATGCAATACTAATGTCAACATAAACAGTGGAAAGTTGTGAATGGCAGATTGTCACGTAGCGTGTATGGTATGCACAGTAAAGTTTCTCTTGGCCTACAGTCCACTAAAAAAAACTATGTATGACATGCTTCTCTGCCTATGGGAACGTGGACACTTGGATTCGCACACTACAAGAAAACAACAAAAAACACATTTAGAGATCTGCGTATACGATATTTTATGGACATTTCGCGATGTTGTGCGTGTACTTATGCAGGTGTTCTGTAGAAAGGCTCGTTAAAGGGCCATATCCCTTTAGCCATCTAGTAACTTCGAAATTTATTAATTAGGTTGAGAGAAGCTCGTTGTTTACAAGTGTAAAAGTTTGACATTATCATTATGAATATCTTTGGTTTGTTAGAAGTTTTACAATTCTCCTTTTTAATGTTTTTAATTACCTTCCAGATGCATGCAATATCCAAAACTATAACTTTATCAAATCTTTATTGCGCCAGCTGCAAATTTAACGGATACCGCTTGTGGTTTATCTTCGGATCACCTGCAGTCTATGGTTATTTGGAAACATTGTTAGAATCGCGAATAAAACTTTTGTGTTGTTGCTTTTTAACCTCTTTAAGCCATCTGCTAATGTTTCGTTATATATGAAACATCGCTAAGGTCATTGAAAATTCTTACTACCACGACGCCTTTATGAGTTCAGCAGTTTACATTTCTATTCTAATTTCCTTTGTAGTGTTGTCAGTTTTGCAGTTATTAGATATTTGATTTTCTGAACCCATATGCAACTTTAAAAATTGTTACTCTTGAAATATCCTCTGAACTATCTATTAGTTTTATGGCTATTACGTTTTCCAATATCTTTTAGATGAAAATTTTAATGTTTTTAGTTTTACTAGAATTTGCTGCACGCGATTTATTGAAACAAAATTAAAACCGTACGAAAACCAAATAAGAAAAGTGCAAACACTTTAAAATTAAGATCTCTGATAGTGTGAAATATATTAAGTTCATTAACAAACAAATAAGTTCTGCTGGATCTTACTAAATAGTTAGTTATATAGCGACAAGTGTTAACAATTGGATTCCGAGATATTAGACGGGTTTGAGAATTTCTGAAGTTCAGTAGTCAGTTATGAATACATTTACATTCTTTATATTTCAAAACTTAACTAGTTTAAAATCATGATATAAACAAAATAAATAATGATTATCCTATAAAGTCACGGACTTGATTAAGGTGTTGGTTTGATTTGAATTTCGGGCAAAGCTACTCAAGTGCTATCTGCGCTAGCCATCCCTAATTTTGTAGTGTAAGGCTAGAGGGAAGGCAGCTAGTCATCACCACCCACCGCTAACTCTTGGATTATTCTTTTACCAAGGAATAGTGGGATTGACCATCACAATATAACGTCCCCATGGCTGAAAGGACGAGCATATTTGGTGTTACGGAGATTCGAACCCGCGACCCTCAGATTACAAGTCGAACGCCTTAACTCACCTGGCCATACCGGGCCTCTTGATTAAGGTTGTATAATTTGAATTTTTCGCAGAGCTATGAGTATGGTGTGTGTTACTTACAGTGTGATTTCATGTTTACATAGAAGTTTCAAGAACAAGCAGCATTATTGTCACTAATTTATTATCGTGATTTATATAGTCAACAAGGTGCTTAAACTATTAAGAACAAACATGAGGCCTAATCTATCATTCGATTTACCACTTGTCACCGAGTTATACCAGTATCGAAGAATTACGCCCTTTATCAATAGCTATTGACAAGGGCAAATCTAAAACACAAGAATGGGCTTCAACTAGTAATGGTGTGTAGGTTATGTTTATGATGGTTTAGACGTGTTTGCCTAACCAAAGTAAGTTAATATTAAGCTTTCTCTCGTTTTTTTTCGATTTAGAGTTGTTCAGGGTTAGCGATAAGGGCTGGAACTTCTCAAAACTGGTATAACTCAGTCAACAGCGATAACTCCGCATAATACATGAGAGTTTATATTTAGTTTCAGTTTCTTTCTTGCATGGTCATTGCTCTGACACTGGAATTATATTTATAGCCTGATTATTTTGAATGAGAATAAGAAAATGAATATCAAATCCGAAATTAATTATCCAATTTTGATGTCGTTTATATGCGAACAAGAAGAGACACGAATGAAGCTGCGTGTTATGATGTTGTTTTTATTCTAATGTACCAATGATTTATTAAGGCAATAGAAGAAAAACGAAATATTCTGTTGTCGTAATTAGTCTCTTTCTATCCATAGCTATAAACTTTAAAACTAAAAGTAAAATATAAAAATAATACATTTTACAATAATAACGATTTGAACGTTATTATTGATGTTTAAAACTCAGTGTAGCGAGACCGCTTTACGCTAAAACCGCGTTTCCTTCTCACAATTTATCTAAGGGTGTTAATAAAATACGTCATAATCTTCAATAAAATCATCATGTGATGTCAAAAACGTGGTTAAAAAATTTATTGTTCAAGATTTCGTGTCACACCATATCAATAAGAAATATAATTTTGCATGTGACATCTGTAATTCAAAATTCTAAAATTAATTGTATTTTATTATTTAAGTTTTTCTATGTTAAATCTTATGCTACATTCACTAATAAAGAAAGTATCTTAAAAAGAATTCATTGGATGGTTCTTTGTAATGAAGATCACAAAGGATTTAAGAATGGTCCTTTGTATTAATATTCATAAAGGATCTAAGGAAAGGCCTTTTTATGAAGATCATAAAGGATCTAAAGATGGTCAGTTATTGCAATGAAGATCATTAAAGATATAAGGTTGGTTTTTTGTAGTGAAGAAAATTAAGAACCTAAAGATGGTTGTTTGTAATGAAGATAATAAAGGATCTAAAGATGGTCCTTTGTAATGAGGAACATTAAGGATGTAAAGATGGTCATTTGTAATGAGGAACATTAAGAATCTAAGAAGTTTTGTATTCTGCAATTGACAAAATGAGTAGAAAACAACCACAGTAGCTTACTTCGAATGTATACCACGAAGTGATGAATACTGGATAAAATAATAATGGAAAACTGTTGAAAAGAGAAATTTGGTTATATATCTATACCACGAATCTTATGAAAAATATGTTGATTGGTAACGAAAGCCTCAGTTGAATCCATATCAATAACTTTAAGAAAGGTGTGCAAAAAAACAACGGAAAATTGCTGAAACTAGAACTCCATTGA